>NW_022986955.1:375170-808693 GCF_010093935.1 Zasmidium cellare ATCC 36951
AAACTCGGTACTTAATTCGATCGTCCGGGAGAATAAAACACTCGAAAGCCCGGTTAAGCGATATATCGCTCGAGCTACTACCGCCCTCGAAAAGTCGAATTCCGAGAATACGCTTTTACGAAAAGAGAATACCGAATAACGAGAGCTTCTCGAGACTCGTAAGAAACGAACGAAAGGGAAACGAGTCGCTTTAGAAAGGCGTTTTATTTTTAATACGGAGGAAATCCTCGAAATCGCCCGGCAAGCCGAAGCGGAGATAGCGAAGAAAACAACTCGTAAACGGAAGCGGAACGCCTCTCCGAGTCCGGAAATCGAGGATATTATCGAGGAGGTACCCGAGAACGAGGATAGCGATAGTGAGGGTAGCTGTATTACTGTAGCGTTACGTAGATAGTCGAGAGTATCGAGGATTCGAGGCTTGTACGCAGCTTCACCGTCTGCGCAGCTTCCCCATCAAGTACGTTAGCACTTAGTATTAATCGACAGGACCGAAACACATGAAACAAGAAAAGACTACACTATCAGGCTCAGGGAAAGGACATCGCCGGTTGGAGAAGACTTGCGAAGGGGCTTAGCTCCAGAATTGGGATAGTAGATAGACCTTACGAACAGAATGACCCTGGATGACTGCCACCGTCGTGCCTGCCTCCGCGAGTGATGAGCCATCGCAGCTTCACTTGATATCACATGAAGACCCTGAATGGCGCTCAGGTACTTAAGCTTCTGAACTTCAGCTCTGCTCCTTCTACTCGACAACCACTTCAGTGCTTCGACTTCTTCGAGCTTGGTCGCTTGTCCACTTCATTGACGTTCAACAATAACTCATCAAGGCGTCTCGATACTGGACGTCTATTATCGACTTCACTTCTTCACATACCCAACTGCTTCGACGACACTGCGCCGCGACAGGCGTCCACTCTGATCGTTGTCATCTGACGGTTGTCACAAGGCAAGCAGAGTCGTCGTGTCGTCGTTGATCTCTGATTTGAAGGACCAACTTCCACACTCGACAACAACGCGACACTCAACAACAAGGCAACACTCATCAACAAGGCGACACTCGACAACAAATTGACACTCTTCCGGAACCAACCCTTGACCATCATTGCTGCGACTTGAGCACTCACACGACTTTCAGCATCGGATGCAAGGCTAGTCAGAGCCTGTCGAACTCTCAACAGACTCAAATCCGACTCATCTGAATCATCCTCATCAGTCGATTGACTCTTGTCATATCTCGCCTCCACCATGGCGGGCCAAGAGGTCGCAAGAGCGCCGACCATCAGTCCATTTCCTGAGCGTCAGGACCAGACCAGGAAGGATCGGGAGATGCAGAATGAACATAGCATGAGTACAGAAGCCAATACCGACGGCCAACTTCACGAACGCCCAGACTTTGCCAGCCAAGAGCAAGAATTCCAGCGAGCACGAACGATGAGCAATAGCCCACCATCAGTGGAGGGTGAGAAGGATAGCGACTTCCAACCACCAGCAAGATCCAAGAGTCAGGCCGATGATGAGCCCAAGCGACGTATCTCTACCAGACGCAATGTGGTCGATGATGAGGAAGATGAACCACCCAGGAGCTCCAACGAACCGAGCATGGAGGCACGAAAGCGTAAGGCTGGAAGTCCCCAAGTCCAAATTCCTGCGAAGAAATCCAAGACGTCTCGCGCCCAGAGCGAGGCGGGAGAGTCGGTGATTGTAGTGGGGGCTCCTGATAGGGGTGAGACGGTGGTGGAGACAACAGAGAAAGAAGACGGGCACAAGAGAGACTCCAAAGCAGTTTCTGGTAGCCGTCCACCAACAGAAGTTGCCGAGGACGATGCTGATGATGACTTTGATGGGGAGACGATTTCCAAGGCGGAGCACGAGAAGAGGTTCCAGGCCAAGCGTGCTCAATTCAACCAGATCCTCAAGGAAAAGAACGATGCGATCCGAGAACTGAAGAGCAGACTTGGGCAATCTGAGCAGAAGCTTGAGAGCACCGAGACTAGGCTCGGGAATGCAGAGACTGACCGAGACAAGTTCCAGATGGATGCATTGAGGTTGAACGTCAAACTGGACCGCATGGTTACCGAAGAGGAAGAGTGGTTTACCGTGGTCCCGGCAAGGATGAGAGCCTGGAAGAAGCAGGAAGCCGAGAAGGACAAAGCGACACTCCAGGCGTGGTTCGAGAAGGAGCTTCAGAAGGAGAAGAACAAGATGCAGAGGAGGTTCGAGTCGCAAGAGTCTCGACATAAGAAGGAGCAAGCAGAGAGTAGTAAGAATGTGAAGGAGTGGAAGGCGGAGATCACGGAGAACAGAAAACAATACGAGGCTCTGGAGAAAGAATTGCGAAAGGAAGCGGATCAGCGAATCAAGGAGATGAAACCGGAGAACCAAAAGGAATTGCGAGAGAAGAAGAACGAGATCGACCAGTTGCATGTTCAACTCAAGACCCTGGAAGCTGACCTTCAGAAAACCAAAGACGATTACGACAAAGTTCACACCTATGCCGCCGACAGGAAAGCTCGGTGCACGGAACTGAAAACGTCATATTTCCAACTCCAAGAAGAAAAGAATCAAGCCCTCGACAAAGCCTCCACCGCCGAAGCCAACTACCGCGGCGAGAAGAGACACGGCAACGACCTGGCGAAGCAGTACAAAACAGCGCTGCAGCAACAGCAGCAGAAATACGACCTCCTGAATCAGAACAACACGGAGAGTCAGGATGCTTTGGCGGGGAATCAGAGATCTCTGTTCTACATGAGGCAGCAAAACGAGAGGAATAATGCAAAGGTAGAACGATTGGAGAAAGAAGTCGAGGCTTTGCGGAAGGAAAAGGGGGCGGTGGAGTGGAAGTTGCAGCAGCAGAATCAGGCGTTGAAGAAGGGGCTCGAGCAGAAGAGGAGTCTGTCTGCGCCGACGATCAAGCCTCAAGCTCAGAGGCAGGAGACACCCTCTCCTTCTGCGGCGATGTCGAAGCCGTCGAGGTCGCCATCTCTTCATCAGCGACAGCAGTCCCGCCATCCGTCTGCATCTTCACCGCAAGACGTCCACCTCCACCGCCACGCGCAAGCGAGCTCCATGGGTTCAGATCGCCACAAGCACTCGGTTCCCGATCCGCGGACAGGCTCCACCGACCAGGGGGTTCGTGACCAGGATGCTACCGCCGCGAAGGCTTTGAGGGTGGTGGAGACGGCTAGGGAGGTGCATCCACAAGCCGAACCGATGGAGGGTGGTCCGGTGGATTATCGCCGGTTGGAGGGTCGAGATGGTGGGAGGGAGGATTTTGGGAGAGGTGCTGGTGGGGTTGGGGATGAGGTGGGAGGTGTGCGAGTTGGGGAGGGCTCAGGGGGTGCTGCTGTGCCACCGGAGCACCAGTCGTCGCTGTTTGGACGCCTTGAGAAGCAGGCTGTCTTCACAACCGATCGTGATTCTGCTGGAGGTGGAGATGATCCGATGGAAGGTGTGCGAGTCGGAGAGAGTCCGTTGGTTGCTGCTACTCCACCGAAGCATGAGTCTTCAGCCTCGATCTTCGGTGGAAACAGACCTGCTGGAACGATGGATGGAGACTCTACTGCAGCCGGTGGTGAGTCGATGGAAGGTCTGAACGTCGAAGGAAAGACTGAGACAGCCAAAGTCGAAACTGGAGAGGATGATGCTACGCCCCCAGCTGGAGATGAGGCCACACACAGCGTGGAGCGAGAGGGACCATATGGCCAGCATGGCAGTGCGGCGAACGTGGTTATTGCATCGGATCGGAGCCGTCTGGGAGAATTGCTCGCGAACAACCCTTGGAGTCCCTTCAATCGCTGGTAATGGCAGCAGTAAAAGCCACCAAAAATCGACTTCCCACCGACGGCAATGAAATATTGGAGACTTCTTCGTCTTGGATCTTGTACGATATGCGACCAAATTGGAAAACCAGCGGAGCGGAGCGGGAGGAAAAGCATCGGCCTGTTTTTGATCTATCTCATCTTCTTTTCTTTTCTGTAACACCTCTATCAGCCACAACCCAAAACCCTCTACAACTCACGTTTAACCTCCACATCAATCCCGCCCTGATCAACCAACACCCTCGTCATCCCAATCCCATCGGGGAGATCATCCTCCAAGGGATCGATTTCCTTCTGTAACCTCGCGGCGACTTTATCCGCCTCGTGCCAGACGCGCAGGACATTTCGTCCGGCGATCTTCGCGGCGTCTTTTTCGCTGACGCCTTTCTCCAGGAGGAGGTTGATGAGATCTGGGTACTTTGATACATCGTCCAGACCCCGGGGGGTGGTGGGGATGCCGTCGAAGTCGCTTCCCAAACCCACGTGGTCGTAGCCGATCAGGTTGCCGATGTACATGATATGTTCGACGACGTGCTCGATGGTGTTGGCCTTCTCCACGAATTCCGGGAGACCATTCTCGGCGCCGACGTCCTTGCAGCTGATGAACTCCGGGGCGAAGTTGATCATGACGACGGAGTTCTTCTTCTTGACGAGGTGCAGGACATCGTCGGGGACGTTTCGCGGGTGGGGGCAGAGGGCGTAGACGCTCGAGTGGCTGAAAATTGGTGGCGCGAGGCTGCCTCCCCAGCCTTTCTCGGGGGATCCACCGAGGACGTCGCGCATGGTGTCCGGGCTGACGTGGCTTAGGTCGACGAGCATGCCGAGGCGATTCATTTCGCGGATGAGGTTGCGGCCTTCGTCGCTGACGCCGCCCCAGTAGGGTTTGGAGCGGCGGGATTCGCCGTCGATGGAGACCACGGCGGCGTCGGTGTATCTGTTGTGGCAGTTCCAGTTGAGCGTGGCGTAGCGCACGCCGAGTTCGTGGTATAGTCGGAGTGTGGCGATTGAGTTGCCGATTTGGTGTAAGCCTTCGATGGCCAGAGGTGATATGAATTGGCCTTTCTTTTCGAAGTTCTTCTCTGCCTCCGCAGCGTTCTTCGGTAGGGTGAAGTACTTCGGATGTTTGGCCGCGATTCGATTGAACAGATCCAGCTGCTCCAGCGTAGCACGCACAAAAGGCGCATAGTTCTCATCTGAGAAATCAAACCCGTCCGCCGGACAAGGCACCCACGCCGACCAGAAAGTCCCACCCAGCTGGCCCTTCTCTGCACGCCTCAGATCGAAATGGCCAGTCAGATTCCCATGCTCGAATGGCTCCGTGAAATTCTTGCCATAGATCTTGTTCCCATACAACGCTCGTATGAGGATGAGAAGATCATTATGGCCGTCGATTAAAGGGTTCTCGTGCAAGATCTTCTCCGCCCCGGATAGCGACGGCTGCGTCAGGTAGTCGTAGTATTTGTATAAATCAAACGCTCCAGTGGAATAGGCTGTGATGACTATCGATAGGATGAAGACCAGCTGCGCGAAAGTCTTCCAATTGCTCTTGGAATTCTCAATAATGAATCGCGGATCCTCGGAGGGCGGGCGGTTCGACCGCTTCTTCTTGTTCTTCTCATCCCCACCACGGCTGGCGCTGTCCTGCGTGGGCGGCTTCTCGGAGGCCATGATGCTGTCCTGCTCGGCCGTGGGCAAGAGAGATGCAGTCGACATTGACTTGTACCGCCGAGAAGTCTCGACGAGCCAGGACCAGGCGTCGGACATAATGCGTTACTGGGTGATTACTTACTAGGGCTTCTCTCGGCGTGCCAATACCGTGTTTCCGTGTCCGAAGATGGCACGTAATACGGAGTCAATTTCGCAGGCACGCGACCCATCCGTGGGACGTGACGGATGTCGATTTCAAGCTTCCGGTCCGGCTGCGGGCGGATGGCTTGGCAGATGCGGTCGTCGCAGGCGGGCACGTGTCGAGGGTGAGCTTCTTGCAAACACCAGCGTTCACTTCACTATCTTCACCTTTGGTTGGTTTTTGTGTTAGCGTGGTGTGTGATGGGCCTCATTTCAGCTTTCACGCTCATCAGAGCCGTCTCGCTCTTTCACATTACGGCGGCCTACTTCTTCCTCACGGCTCCCAAGATTCTGTCGGATCAGAATGTCGTCTTTATATTGGGAGAGTCTATGCAAATTGTGGGTGATGTACAAGCCTGCAAGACGCGGATCGAGTTACTGATTCTGTTCGCTAGCCACACGCCAGTTCCCTCGACAAACCATCCGATGCATCAGCTTTTGCCGGAATGCTGCTGGCACTTCTCGGCATTGCAGACTTGACCGCGGCATCGATGGAGGAATCGTTTGCGCTCCATTACTGGTTGTCCAACGTACCAGTCCGATTGGCCTTCTTGTTCGGCCTCACCGGCTATGTGTACTTGTTCAAGGAAGGTGGGGTGTTTGGCAGTGCTGTTGGCTCCTGGCGCAATGCGTCCATCGGCGAGCCCCTTCAGAACAGTCTGGTCTTCACCTTTGGCTTTCTCGAAGTCGCCGTCTGGTTTTGGGTATCCCTTCGTCTCTTGCATTTTTTGTGTCTTGTCTAACGTTCCCCAGATTTTCACCTGCCTGAGAGACGACAGGCGCGAGGCCTTGCGCAAACGAGTGGAAGCCGCAAAGGCAGAAGCAGACCATCTCTGAACGCAGGCAACCGATAGCGACAGTACGGGCTTCCAAGTATATTGTGGCCATCACCCCAGTCTTATCTTACTACCACCTCTTCCGTGTATGGTTCTCCCGGTCTCATTCTCGATTTAGCACGCTTCTGTCACTGTCTCTGCGAGATGAGGGCATCGAGCACGTCAGCCCATCCGGCTTCGAAGATCCAGGCAGCGATCAAGCGGTTCGGAAGATTGTGAAACTGGGACTCTGTGCTACGTCAGATTGTACGTCAAGGCATTTGCATCGAAACAATGAGGTTGTCCTGGCGACTCGCGCGTGCTCCATGCTGGGCTTCCTGGCCTTCCACGACCGTCCTACGCGCCAGACGCGCCGCCCACTCTCGAATTGCCATGTTACACAGCCAATACATGCTGCCGGCCTGAGTTCAATTTCAACACTCAGCCTCAGCTGGCTCGACGTCGAAGTGACCAAGCATTCGCCTCTTTCTGCACGAACCTTTTGCGTGGAGGCGCGTGTTGCAGTAGCACAAAGAAAAGGGCGGGACATTGCAGCAGATCTGGCTCAGAATAGATCGCTTGTGCTCGCCTAGCCACATTCTGGCCAATCATGTGACTTTGTTTGCTGCGCCCCCACTCTAATCCTCTCAATGGCGCCTCGACCGCACCGAAAAAGGACGAAGGCGTGCACCATTGTGCCAGACTGCAAAGTGGTATTTGAACAGCCGCGCACGCCTTTTTTCCTCCTCTTCATCACCAACAACGACATTCGCTTTCGTACCATTCGCTAATTCGCACCGTGTTGCTCGGGCAGAAGAGCGAGAGATTGACAATCTTCGGCTCTTTGATTGGTGTCAGGGAGCACGCGACCAGCCGACGACGACAGACCGGGAAGACCAGCATCTGAAAACTACGCAAGGGTCCCTCTAGCAAATCGCGGAGAATGTACGACAACATCTGGTTGAAGCGTGTCTGGATCCCCTTCTGGGTCATCCAGTTGCTTTTCTCCATCATCCTGCTCGCCTCCATTGGCCTTGGCTTTGGTCTCCTGCGCGACAACAGGGACGACATCTCGGACGACTTGTCAGATGCGGGCTACGACTCCAGCGATGTCAACCACGCCTGGTCGGCGGTCAGGTAAGTGAGACATGTCAAGTATTGCCGACAAACACACCAGGAGGCTAACAGGGTACCCCTCACAGCGCCATCCTCGCCGTCTGGATAGCTGTGTGTGCCGTCACCATCATTTTCGACATCGTTGAGATCTTTTTGCTCGCGCGGAAGAGGCTGAGCCCCGTCGTGGCCGTGGTGCTCAACAGTCTGACGACGCTCGTGTGGCTCGTCTTGATCATCATAGCCTGCATCGGCGCTGTCAACAGCGGCACTGGACTTGGCATCATTTGGCTCGCCGTCATCTTGTGAGTGAATATCGCAGAACACGGGCGCTGCCCCGTCTGTGTCGGAGCAAAGCCCAGCTGACCCCCTTGATAGCGCGACCTGTCTGGGCAAGCTCATCTACTGTTCGGTCGTCTTGCACAGATTCCGCAAGACGCGAAGCCGTGGTGCTTACACGCCGGCCCAGGCAGAATCTGGGTTAGATCCTGGCTACACTGCATACAACCCAGCAGGCCCTCCGCCAAATCCGTTCCGGTTTGTACTGAGACTTAGCCGTGACTATGCGAATGTGCTAATGGTTCTTCACAGCGACCCTTCGCGAGACCCTTCGCCAGCGCCGACTCCTAACCAAGGCGCTGCAACAGAGTATTACGGTGGTGCACCCGCTTTCGAGATGCAGCAACAGCAGCCGCAGCAGCGGTACTACTCATGAGGACCCACGATGGCATGATCCTCAGACCCCCAGCAGACAGGTACCCGAGTACCCGACTCCCAGCAAACGCACACGAGATACCCCATACTTTTGGCCTTTACAGGTCGGATAGGACCGGCCAGTTGGTCGGTGTAGAGTTTTTTGCAACGAATACAGTTTCAAGTCCAGTCTCCCGATCTTTAGCAGAGAACGAGTGCGAGGCAGGCGTCGGTATCGTTCTGTATGCGAGGCCGCTTTGCTCTTCAAACCAAGCCCACGGCCGATTGCCAATGCGAATGGGTGATAGTGTTTCAGGTGACGTCTGTTGGTTATGCAAGATACGCTCGGCGATTTCTGTCGATCCCTCGGATCCTGAAGGTGTATGCTTTGATGCTCACGTGCGTGGGCAGTGCACGCTGCAGCGGCCGGCTTGGTCCATGGAGGCCTGCCGAGTCAGAGTAGTCTGGCATTGCAATCTTACGCTGTTGCCGGTTCGGGCCTGGCGCTGGCTTTGCACGCCTGTACCTCACGTGGCTGACGGACGTCTCTCCTTCATCGATGCTGTCGCTGAGTCGACGCGCCGTACCAGCACACAGGCTCAAACGCCGCCATGTCGTGAATGCTGTTTGGGCTTGGGCAGCATTAGTCGTGATCCGAACGAGACCGCCAGTCTGGACTCTTTGCGGGCGGGCAGGGCGAGCAGTGCTGCCCAAGACTCGCGCTGATCATTACCACACGTGCATTGGACAGGGCACGACCAACATCCATGATCCTCATCAGACTTCCCCCAAGAAATTTCTCGAAATACCTGCATGCTCATCGACGCCCAACGTCCCCTCTTGCTACAGCCTCGTTTCGTCCTCCAGGCAGCAGATCACACGACGCCGAGATCGCAGGCGGATCGCGTTGAAGAAGTACCTGCCGGTGATTTTGAGGGCGATGAAACGAGGCGAGCGACTTCGCCTTGCGATTTTGAAAGATCTTCAGACCCCTGCCGCGACGCTGCAGACTGCACACACCGCACGCACGCACGGCGACCTGCTAGCGATTATTCAAGGCTGCAGCACATACTGCCATCCACGGCCCGTTCTCAATCAAATGCAGGGCGGGCAGAGTAGCCTTTCGGCACTTGCAACGACCGTTGGATGTCAAGTGATGTCAGCATCGACGGTGGATGCGGACAGGCGAAGGTTCATCCACCTGGTCTGTCACCACCCATGTGCGGATATGGGCACTAGACAAGGCCCGCCTCCCATCCCCCGAGCAGCGCCCGGGACCTCTGCAACACTGGCTCAGCTTGTGGGTGTCTGGCGTCCGCCCGCCCGTCTTCGCTCACCCAGAGCTTGATGCTCCGTCCCATAGGGATGGCAGTGCTGCCGGGTCAACCTTGCGACCTCGTCTTTTGGCTTGGGCAGGCACGTAGGGACCGCGTCACAAGCTGCACAGCGAAGATCCTGGCGTACCGATGAGAGCCTTGTGTTTCTACATGCTGGATGGTTCGATCGCAGCACGACCCAAGGGCCAAATGGCCATTCGCTGGTTGGCGCGTTTGGGACACGCCTCACGTAAGAATGGGCTTGACCGTCACTCGTTAACAATCTCTGTACCACAGTGATCTGCGAAGCACTAGTCTCCCACAGCACCATTTGCGTTGTCGTGCACCTGCAGTAGCCACGTCTGCCGATTGCACATAATGACCTCCGGCGCTCCAGCTGAACCTACAACTACAGGTTACGCTCCCAACGAGTCAAGAAGAGCTGCGGCTCTGCCATCGCGTGTCGAGGAGCCGTTCGCCAGACAGTACGTGACGCCCTCAGAGCGTCGAGGAATCTTCAAACATTCCACTGACAGATATGCCAGGCAAAGGCTTCAGGATAGAGACCCTTGGGCTTCCTCCCGTCCACCAGCAACCCTCAGGTATGCCCACACCTACCCGGGATCCGTACCAACGACGAGTACTCAGCAATTCAAAAGTTTTCCGCCGCCTCCCGGCTTAACAGGTAGCAGCCGGACGCCTGCGACATACCCTCCCTTCTCTACGACACAAGCACAGCGCTGGGCTCGAGAGGAATGGTCCAGCCGACCCGCCGCACCCTTTGGAGAAATTCCATTGCTCTCGGGCTGGGGGACATCGCCGCTGTCCGCCCAGTTCCCAACATCGAACACGCCAATGCCTCCAGGAAGTGATCGCAGCCCGCGATCCGGATACACAGCTTACCAAGGCGCCTGGCCTGGGCCGCCTCTTCGTCGCAGTTCGTCGGAAGAGGCACGTGTGAGCTTGGGAGGATACTACGGTGGTGACGCCTCCTCTAGCACCGCAAGCCTTCAGGGCAAAGCGTTTCCCCAGAGACGACCTTCTAACAGAGATGAATTTGACGGACCATCACAGCTGCTCGACAAGCCCGATGATGGAGGCTTCGAGCCCAAGGAAGAAGAACTGCCCCAGTTACCCATCACGTTATACGCTCAGGAACAGGACGAAATTCTATCGAAAGTGAACGACAGACTGTCTCAATGCGCATTCGACTTCGTCGCGAAGTACCAGTTTCCTATCCCCATCGAACCCGACAAACGACCAGTGCGAGTACCAGGCGATCGAGAGTGGTCAGAGTGGGTGTACCTCCTCAAGCGCCTCGCGACCAAACGACGCATCCCGGCGCGAGTGCTATACAACGGCCAGATCAAGCAGCTCATCACGATTTTGGAAAACAGCTTGGAAATGAGACACGCGGCGAAGCATCAGTCCCGGCCGCTGAAGGACGACAGGAACATCCTCCAACTCATCAGCTCGGGCTTGCAGGTTGCGAAGATCTTGAAGGACGCGCCGGCGATGCAGTACCTCGACAGTCTGTACATTCAGACGGAACGGCTGATCCAGAGTCGTCGAGCGCCTGCTCCTTCGTCGTCATTCACGCAGATGTAAGCCAGGGATACCAGGTCGTGCGAGCCGCTGCAACCTCCTCGGATCACCAGATTCGACTACTGCACGAACGTCGTGACGCAGATGTTCGGTCACGAACTGCATTATCAGCAGAGCTTTCAGGCCGCTGCAGCCACGATGCAGCAAGACGTTGGACAAGTTGACCACCCTAAAACCCTACGAATACGTGTCACCGATCTGACAACAACGGCAACGACAAGAACCCATCAACGATCCACCCAGATCCAACAACAAAAGTAATGTGTATTTCTACCACAAAATCCAGTCCACACACAGCCGACATGTGGACTATCAATTCACCCAACAACATACGAGAGAGAGGCGTTCTTGACGGCGACAGAAAGAAGAAAAGGAGTCCCAACACACACTTCTCTTCGGAGGACCGGAGAAAGCGATGCAAAGTCAGCAGTTGCACCAGAGTTTTTACCCGCCTACTTTGTTACTTCTTACTTACTTACCACCTACGTGTCCAACATGCACGCACGCGCGAAATGCAAGACGGGGATCATGCATAGACTTTCAGGTCGAGCAGGGAAGGGCAGGAAGGGCTTTTTTCATCAATCAGATCAGCAGATGTTGGAGTTGAGTGGGCTTTGAAAAAGGCCCTTTTGAGCACAGCGACGGGGCGTTTTTGATCATAGAATGTGTGTTTTTGGGAATGTGCTTTTGAATTTCCTATCCAAACATCACCAAACTTCTCAACAGCGACAAATGCACATTTCGACAGCGGATACGATACGGAGACAACACACATACGGCAGCGCGAAAGGAAGATACCGAGATAAGGGTCTGAGCAAGCAAGCAATCAGGAAGGAAAGAGAGTTTCAGGGAGAAGGGTTTTTCATACCTTGAGTTTGATTTTTTGTTGTTGTTGCGAACAGAAATAGGTACATAGTTTTGAGAGGGTGGGCAATGCATATGTTTTTTCTTTGAACCCTTTACACTTTATACTTTATACTTTTCAATCCAAAGATAGGTGCCGAGTGAAGTGAACGTTTCCCGGAATCTTGGAGCCTAATAAGATCATGGTAAGTAGGGAGAGATTGAGGTTGTTCGTTTGACGAAAATATCACGGACGAGGCTCGTATGAGGGACTGGAATAGAAGACTCTCGCACTCGTTTCGAACACTGTTGCATTGCATGTACCTCTCTACCTGCCTGCTTCGTTCCGAGAGAAGAAGCAGGAGAGGACGAGACCCACACGTCCGAACTGCATTGAATGATACTTGTGGTGCATGACTCTGTAGACTTTTCCCTCACGCTGTCCAGTCATCGACAGGGAGGGCAAGGAATTGTGGCCTCGCTGGGTTGGAAGGTCCCCGGGAGAAAGTGACTTTGTTTGACAGCGCAGATCATGCCAGGTGTGCGAGTCGAGGGCGTGGAAGGGTGGTGCTTTGTCTCGTTTCATCCGGCAGCTGGACTGTAACATGTCGTCGTGTAGACCTGTCGTTGGTTTGAAGAGGAGTCTTTCGCATCAGCATTGCCGGACATGTCTTATCGACACCTCAAACCACACGACAGGCTCGCGATGCATACTGGTCAATCCCCCTCAGCAGCAACAGCGACCGGTATCAATTCGGCTCACCGAGCAAGGTCAATCCCAGGGAAACTCTGCTTCACCGGCCCAGTCATTCCCTATTGCCATTCCCACCGCGTTCTCGCTGGTGTTGGTCAGATGAGCACATAGTGGATCTCATAAGTCGGGACTCTCCATTTGGATATGTCGTTCGTGGCCGTTTCCCTTTCCTGGGGAGAGAGGCGTTAGGGGATGTGGTATCGCAGGCTGGGTGGATGGCTTTTACGGCCGTAAGGTTTTGATGGGGGTTGCAGGCAGGCAGGCTGGCTGTGACGAGGGGGGTTTGGTTGAGGGGTAGGGTGTAGGGAATCGGGAGTCGGGAGTAGGGAGTTTTTGAGGTGCTTGGGGAGGGTCAAGGTAGTAGTTGGATGAGGACTTTGCGCTGGTGACGGCGGTGGTTTGGGCTCTTTGGCGTTACATTTCGAGCTGCCATCTATGTGGCCAAGCTTAGAGATTGGTGAAAGCTCTTTGCTACGTGGAGTCTGTTTTGTTGAAGAAGTGCCGATGGTCAGGGTGTTGTCCTGCAGGAATACGGCGTACCATATCTAAATATACGGCGTACTATGACACCACTGGGCGGCGCTCGCCTTCCTTCATTCAGCTCGCAAACAACTTTGCCTCCTACGATCCACGTCCTTAGCATCAGTGCCAGCTCAACTGCAGCATCAGGCTGGAGCGTGTGTGGTATCGTTTGACGAGCTCAATCACGCGGCTGCTTGAAGAATGCGGCGATGACAAAGTGCGACTCGCCCCAGGATCTCTACGAGCAAGAGGTACCAGCGCGGAACGCGATCCTGTCGCGTACATGGATCGGAGACAACGATGAATGAACCTTTTCGTGAGCGAGAAGTGTAAGACTTGGAGGGAGATCCAGTTTGGCACGTGGGAGGCCGAGCATGATTAGGACTTGGAACGGGATCTACTGGAGCTGAAAAGACTCCATTTGCAGGTTTATGGCTATGGAGAATCTCTGCCGGAGGAGGAAACGACATTGGACGCCTTACCTTTATGTTTCGGGAACGACGAAAGATTCTCCTCACCACACCCACCGATGCTTTTACCAAACGACAAAACTCTGGTAGCTCTGGCATTGGACTGCGCGGCGGTCCAGATCTTCCGAGTGCAATGACTAAAGAAGGATGCCCAGCAGCACTAGCCTCGCAGATCGCTGTTTCGTGGGTCGACTTGGCTGCTTCTCATCAATCTGTAACGACAGAACGTGGAGACCAGGATCTATCAAAGCCGATACCAACGCAGGTATGTTCGTGTTTTTAAACGTCTGGTCTTGTCCAAGGACATTTCTTCCCCATCATATCATTGACCATCTTCCTGTGCCGGCTCTTGGGTGCACGCAATGAAGCAACAACTCTCCGGATGCCCATTGTCTCCATCTCTGACGACGCCACCCTCCGCAGGGCTTGAGACCGTCGAAAGTCTATCTCACCACCTCGAACTATGTCGGCGAATTTCCACACCCTCGGGACATGGCTCCTCTGCTTCGAATTATTCATCAGCAGCCTCGACATCATCGAGAGGGGTCTCGTACCACGCCGCGTTGGGGCAGCCAGGCAGCCATCACGGTTCAGATATCTCTAACCAACAGCTCTCATCGCCATTGCGAAAGGGACCACAAAATCCCTGGGCGGACGTGGATCTGTGTGCAAAGATGGTCAAGGTAAGATGCACTCTCTAGGCCTTGCAATAAGCACGACTTCGCTGATGTCCTGGGATTTTAGGAGCACAACTTGATACATGATCATGGAATTCATCAGTTATGACAGTCCGTCCGAATTCAAAGCAGGCAAGAAAAGTCAAGTCGTACGGAGCTATGTGACCAAACGACAGCATCGCCTCAAACGAGAGGCTGAGCACAAAGCCAAAGGCGAAGACTCTCGGAGCGTGGACGCAGAGCCCGAGATATCCGGCCAAATTGATACTAAACCCGGCGAACAAGGGTCGACTCATCAGACGAAGCCGCGCTCCCGGAGGAGAAAGAAACATGCCGTGGCATTGGGGTCCAGCTCGCCGCGTCTTCCACCTCAAGTCTCCCAGCAGCTGATGTTGCCCTGCCGCAGCGCCTTCGATACCTTGGAATCGTTTATCCACGCCACCATGGTGCCCACCCATGTGTCCGCCCTGGGTTTGGATTCTTCCGAGACGCAGCTGGCATCACAATGGTTTTCATCCGCTTCTGTCTTCGAGCCCGCGCTGTACACCAGCGCACTGCTAACCGCCGCCCCAAATTTCAAGTCAGTCTCTCCGGACCTTATCTTCTACCTCCAGAGCGCGACCATCACATCTCTCGTGGAGGCCTTCGCCAATGAAAAGCGCAGACAAGATCCCGCTCTCATTATCGCCGTGGAGTGCCTCACATTCTACGAGTGCTTATATGGCGATCGGAACCTGGCGCAGAAATTCCATCGGCCGGCCATGCGGAGATTGATCCAGGCTCACGGAGGCAGAGACGGCGTAGAAATACCGCTGGCGTGGAAAAAGGTGTCGCTCATGGCTGACATCGTCATGGAGATACAGATGGGCAGCGAGGGCGAGAGTTCGTTTCTGATGAACGAGTCGCATCAGGATGCAGGGATCTTGGAGGCCGAGTGGACGGAGGCGCTGAAGATGTACTTGCCGGATGTGGAAGGGGGAACTTCTGGCGGTCGCTTGCCGAGCAGGAGGCGAGACCGCTAATTTGGCGATAGAAGTGAAGGATTTGAAAGGACGTCGTGTGAATTCGACGTACATCAGCGAGGCTGTTCCGAGCTGGCTGCGATGATGATTGCAGGATTTGGTAACAGACCGTACTCTCGCCGCCACTTCGACGGCCCCTTGCCAGAAGTGTCCGCGCAGCAGCGTGGGTCCGTTGTGTGTGTTTGATGTATTTCTACAGAAGATGGCGTTTGCTGTTGCCCGTCAGCCCACAACGAAGAGTATTGGAATTACTGCGTACCGTACGCGCTTGACCTCCTTTTTCATCAGCCGCGAGACGATGTCGTCTTTACTCATACTCAGGGCAAAGCCAGCATTCTCGACGATGATCAGACACAGCCGGCTCCCGATACCATACAATTGTCTCCAATGGCCAACAGATGGTTGTTACCGTCTTCATCAGCAGAACACACAGATGTTGAAAGGATTGGATGTTCAATGCTGCCAGCGCCGACCCTCCGAACCTGCCCAAGGCGGCTAGCGCGCAGGGACGAACTCACTTCACCTGCAACGCGCCTTCCTCTTTTGCTCGCGACTTCGCAAATATGATCATGTTCTGGTCTCTGCGTACCGATCAGTGTGTATACTGCGGATGACGAAGACGGTTTTATCGATGCCAAGACTCAATTGGATGATGGCGTCCTGCAAGAGCTGCGAGAGTATGGGTTCGAAACGTACAACATTGCAAGAAGGAGAATCGAGATTCAAATCATGTACCATCTGGAGATGCGTTGTGGATGTGGAACTGCTATCGTCGCTTGAGTGCCGCGATATCACAACTCCTCTCCACCGCAGAAAACAGCAGGCCCATACCGTGGCCAGCGAGATGGCGATGCGGACAACGGGACGACTGTGAAGCCGGGCTGAAGGACGGGAGTTGGTGTCATCTGCTTGGCAAGCTTTATTGAGGCCATTGGCCTTCAGCATTCAGTCGAATATTCGTACTGCATCTTGATGCGAACTCGTGGAACCGGAACGTCGACGTCAACGCTTCTGCTGCAGGGCATTGATTAACATAGACCAGTGGACGCACGATAGCAAAGTTCAGATCTTGACGGTGGGTATTTCATTTCAACCATCGATTTTCGCACTCACAGAGTATTCTGAAGGTGACGTTGATTTTGGCGTCGCTGTCGCTGCTTCCTCGCTCGGCACCAGCCGACTTCAACGGGAGGAAGGAGATCTCACTTGACTTCACCTCCACTGCTCTGTCTTTCACCACCACCACTCACTCTCAATACACCCAAGACTTTCTTCTCCCACCCGCCCACGCTCTCTTTGTTCAATACAGCTGCACTCACTTCACACACCACACCACACCACTACTGGCGAAACACATCGGTCCTCACCATGGTGGGCTTTCCTCGCCTGGCTGCTCTGGCCATCAGCATCCTCGCTTCCTTTTCGTCGTCTGCACCAACCACCGGTGATACTGACGTGGCCACGACCGTCCCTGTTTCGGCGAACAACAGCGCCGTCAATGCCGAAAACGTGAACTGCTACAACGCCTGTTATGGTACGTGATACTCGATTTGGCATTGCTGCGGCATGGCTGACACTCCGCAGGCATCTCACGGGACACGGTGGTCCAGGCACTGGATTGGTTCTGCCAACAGTTCGAGGGTCACGTACTCAAGACGCCAGCAGACAACCTCTGGGGTCGCTATCAGTACAAACCCAATACAGACACGACCTACCTCGGTCCCTACGACGAGGGAGAAATTGGCATGACCATCAACGTGACCTCCAACGCAGAGTGCTCCCCACCGCTAACTATGACCTACGATGCTTGCTTCACGTACTCACTCGTTCCTATTGACAAGTGATAATCTCCCACTCACATGGGTGGTTGACTGTGCTGACATGAACTTTCAGCTGCAACACGGCGTCGACCGAGGGCAAGCAGGGTGGCACGGTGCTCTATGGTTGTCTCCAGTACGGATTCCAGCCGAATCCAAAGTACTGGCCAGAGTGCGCCTTGGAGCCGCAAGAGGAATCCAAGAGCATCGACGTTCGTGCTGCAGATGTGTCGATCACGCCGGACCCGACCTACCTCAATTGCTACAACCTTTGCTTTGGTAAGACGACGGTTTAGGCAACAAAGGTCCTCATCGTGACAACTGACGCAATACAGGCGTAGAGCGAGGGAGAGCAATTGACGCAGTCAACTTCTTCTGCAACAAGGCCGCGGGTCGAATTTTCACAACCTCAGCGGACAACTTTGCCCAGCATTTTCTGTACGAGACTCATGGCGAATCGCAAGATCCAGGTTACTACAATGAGGGCGACATTCGAATGAGCATCAATGTCAACGACAGTGTCAAATGCAACCCGGGCGTGACCATGACATTTGACGAGTGTTATGCGAACGTGATGTACTCCTGCGTTGATGGGTAATAATATACCAAGCCTTATCAACACACAGTCGACTGACACATAACAGCTGCAACACCGACGGCGAGAATCACAAACAAGGCGGTTGGTCATCCAACGGGTGCCTCAAGTACGAATTCCAGCCGAACCCAGTGTATTGGCCCTTCTGTTACTTCGGACCCGACCAGCGTGGGTCTGGTTCTCGCGTACTTCAGGCATACAATACCACATCACGAAACAGCACACACAAAGTCCTCGGCGCATATACGACAACAATGACGCAGTCTCTTGCGACCGGCGAACCGGCTGCCATGTCTACAGAGCCGCCCCAAGCACCGTCAGGCCTCAATAACTTCAACATCGAGGACGACGCAGAGAGCCTCTATTGCTTCAACTCCTGCTTTGGTGTTTCTAGAGCTGTGATGGGGGACGCAACGAATGCCTTTTGCAACTGGATGGGCGACCATTACTTCACCTTTGCTGAGACCAGCAACATGGTGTTCACTTGGTAAGAAAGCTACCGTATTCAGCACCAGAACTGTGATTTTAACCTGCTTCAGGATCTATCCACCAGGAGATCCATGGCGGTCCCAGTTCGGCGAGTACTACGAGGAAGGCCGAGTCGAGGTGCACATTGAAGTCATTGAAGGCGCGGTCTGTAGCCCGACTGTTCTTGTCAACTATGGTGCTTGCTATCAACGTCTTATGTGGGGATTAGTGGACCGGTAGGCACTCTCACCTTACATTTAAGAAGTCGGGATTCCGAGGTAGTTGACTGACATACATTCAGGTGTGACACGGAGGATGAAAACTACAAGCAGGGCGGCTGGGTCACCCATGGCTGTCTCAACTACACCGTCCAGCCGAACCCTCTATACTGGCCGGCATGTGGCGGTCGACCATCATCAGATTCGAAGTTCGAAACAGCAGCCGATATGCTGTCAGACGACGCATCACCCGTTCAAGCCTCAGGCTCCGCTGAACCCCAAGACGGAACCCTCCTCGCCACCTCTATTGCACCACGATCCGAGCCTTCAAGTTTCACCACGCTCGACTTGGAGGGGACCGACTGGCCTGAACCTACCTGTCTGAACAACTGCTACGGTGTGTCGAGATTCATTGCAGGTGTCGCGGCCAATGAGATGAGCGTCCAGACGGGCGGCCGCAACTTTACAACCCCAGATGACAACGTTGAATTGGCTTGGTGAGTGCGGTAGTTGTGTGATGATTCGATCGATACTAACGTCTATCAGGTCTTACGAGCCGGACAGGCAAGAGCTGTTCCAAGGCCCAGGCTGGATAGAGGAAGGCAGCATATTGATGACGATCGAAGTCATTCCCGGCACGACATGCGACCCGCCTATGTTCATTGACAACCCCAACATCTACCGTGTCTTCATGTGGAACATCATAGACAAGTGTGACTTCCACCCCTGCGACTTGTGCAAGGAAAGTGACTGACGAATCGACAGATGCAACACAGGCGGCGAAAACCACAAGCAGGGCGGATATCTCACCAACGGCTGCCTCAATTTCACCATCAACCCCAATCCAAAGTACTGGCCAGATTGCGAGTTGGCGCCGGACGCTCGAAAGGCACTGTCGCCAACTGAGGTCGAGACGGCTACATTTTCAGCAGATCCCTCCACGCCTGTGCACTCCAGCTCGGGAGGAGTTTGAGGTGGTCGAATGGCAGTGAAATGATGCAACAGTAGTCTGTGGCGTGATGCGAGCAGGAATTTGGCTGTGAAGAGTATATGTTGCGCAAGATATCAATAGCAATGTTCAAAGTGTTTGTTCGTACCAAATTTGCGGATCGAAGGGCCATGAAAACATCGTGATGAAAAGTGCTTTTCGCTGAAGATCTCACCTTCTTCCTTGCCGAAACGAAATTATGACCGAATCGTACGGCCGTGTCCAGGTCAGATGGCGAGGTCTTCATCCATCTTACCACAGCCACATATGCCCATCCATCCATCCAATCTGGGTTTCAACGAGAAGTCCAGAAGCTGAGAGCGATGTGATGTGCAGCTGGGCATCAATACTCATGCACATGCACATGCAAGGTAGTGCAGCCGCTGATCATGTGATTATCTCATCTCATCTCATCTATCGCTCACGACGACAGATCTCTGTGATAGCCGCGTCTGCCGCTGGTCTTATCTCATAGATGCTGTGAGGCCGGCGTACATGAAGTTCGACGTGGTGGGTCACTCGTTATGTCTGAGATGCGTGGTCCTGGGAGAGACATGCTGTGGAAGGAGGCTGCGTGGAGTTTTGTGTGTACATAGCTTTTGGAGAGGGGGAGGGAGGGGGTTTATTGAGAGCCATCTTTAGTATAGGTTGGATATGGGGCGAGGTTGGTGTGAATGGTGGTTGAGATGGGGGATGGGATTGGGATTCTTGCGTAAGAAGTGGTGTTTTTTTGTTTGCTGGCATATGTGAGTGATGAGGAGGTTGATTCAATGGCGGGTGTATACAGTTTCGATTGATATGAAGCCGAATATGTTCAACCACCGACGGATGGATTCGTCGACCATTAAATCCGCTATAAGCCAACAGATCTGTCGCTGAGTACACGGAGTCTGATGGGGATGCAGACTTCCGTCGTGAAGAGTCACGCGTTTACCTTGGGTGATGTTTATTAGTAGTAGCTCTGGGAATTTGGATCGTACCGAAGCTGTTGGGTCGAGTCATGGAGGGTGGGGAGTTTTCTGTGCTTTGGGGATGGTAGTGTGAGGTTTGGATAAAGGAGTCATGGTGTTCTTGAGATTATGTTTCACTGCGCAGATCGGAGAGTCTCGCCATGGAGCATCTTCATCAGCTGTGGTTAGCACTGAGTCGATGGTGAAGGTTTGGGGTAGCTTCAATGTCGGTAGATAATGGGAATCAAATCTCTGGGCAGGTCTGACTCCTCGCGTGTATATTTCTCCAGGGAGTGGTCGAAGTGCTGGGCTGATGATGTAGTGTTGAGGGGTTTGGTATGAGTCTTCGAAGCGGAGATGTATTTTCGAATTTGCTGGGAGCCATAACTGTTGCGAAGACCGGGCTCGGGACTGGCTTCTGGAGGCGCATCGCTTGAATGATAGGTGTTGGAGCATCCCAGATGCGTTAAGCAGTACCAAGGCGATGAGGTAATGCTCGAGGGGTTGGTGGGCATTGGAGCGACGGTTGCATGGTGCTTTGCGTCTTGCGCTGACCGTCATGTATACATGTGTGTTTATCCGTTGGGTAGTCGACATGGTAAGCTCACGATGAAGTGTCGAGAGGCGTTGTATGAGTCTGCGAAAAGGAGACAAGTCTTCAATTTTGCAGGTTCGGAAGGCGTGCTGTTTCCGTGGCAGGGCAGACTTTTGATGGGGTATCTCCAACAGTTCGAATAAGACTAAGGCCATAAAGGGCTGTTCAACGAGTTGTCAGACGTTGGAGCCACGGAGATGTATGGTGCCTTGTGTCTTGCACCGACCCCTCGCGTGTGCGTCTCTCCGCAAGGTAGCCGTCGACTAAGCTCACGATCAAGTGTCGAGGGGCTTGGTATGAGTTCGCGCAGGGGAGAAAACTCGTCGAGTCGGTAGGTAGAGCCTCTTGAAGAGCTCCTCTCGGCACGGCCTTTACACGGGTATCAAGTCCATGACAAGTAATAACTTTGGTATGGAAATCCCCGAAACTTCAAGTAGGACCATGGCGATGAAGGAGAGCTCGAGTAGCTAGTAGACATGGGAGCGTCGGAGATGCAGATTGCTCTCCGTTCTTTGCACGTGACGCCGACCAACAAACCGAGGCCGAGTGGCTGGAACAGTTTGCTGCGGGAGCGGGAGCTAGCCAGATCTGGCGCATTGAGTGCGATCCTGCCGGCGGGGAGCAGGGCAAGCGCGCAGGATGCTGCCGAGAGGCAGGCACGGACTCCAAAATTTCGTCAGCGACCGACTTCACTTTCTGCTTCACTCGATGGCTCATTCCTTGACTCACATGCTCGCCTGCCGCCGCCTTACTTAAAAGCTCACTTCGACCCTCAATTGCTCCCTCGCATCTGCAATTCATCCCCAGAGCTCGACGCCCGTCCACGCCACGCAGAGAGACATCGAGCACCTTGACGTCTCGCCGATAACGGGGAGAGAGAGACCACTTCACACCATGTGCCCTGTCCCAGAGGAGAATGGCCACGCCAATGGCCAGGTGAACGGCATTGGCGCGTCCGATGGCGAATACGTGTACGTTGACCCTACCTCACCTCGCCGCCATAGCGCATCTACTTATCATCCCACAGCGCCTTCAAGACCAATGCATCCTCGCGCCCCCAAATGACCAATCCCTATGCGCCCGTGCAAGACTTCCTCAGCAACGTATCGAACTTCAAAATCATCGAGTCGACGCTACGAGAGGGTGAGCAGTTCGCCAATGCCTTCTTCGACACTGAGACCAAGATCAAGATCGCCAAAGCTCTCGACGAGTTTGGCGTCGACTATATCGAGCTCACCTCCCCCGCCGCCTCTGAACAGTCAAGACTCGACTGCGAGGCCATCTGCAAGCTCGGTTTGAAGTCCAAGATCCTCACACACGTGCGGTGTAACATGCAAGATGCCAAGCTGGCTGTTGCGACAGGTGTGGACGGCGTGGACGTGGTCATTGGCACCAGCAAGCATCTCATGGAGCACAGCCATGGCAAGGACATGGAATACATCAAGCGAACGGCGATTGAGGTCATCGAGTACGTCAAGAGCCAGGGCAAGGAGATCAGATTCAGCTCGGAAGACTCTTTCCGCAGCAATCTCGTCGATCTCCTCACTCTCTACAGTGCTGTGGACAAGGTTGGTGTCCACAGAGTCGGGATCGCAGACACAGTCGGGTAAGTCGAGAAGCGTGGGCATGTCTGTAGGTGATTCAGCGGTACTGACATACTGCAGCTGCGCAACCCCTCGCCAAGTATACGACCTCGTCCGAACCCTTCGCGGTGTCGTCAGCTGCGACATCGAAACCCACTTCCACAACGACACCGGATGCGCCATTGCAAATGCCTACTGTGCCCTCGAGGCTGGCGCCACCCACATCGATACCTCGGTCATTGGCATTGGTGAGCGAAACGGTATCACTCCTCTCGGTGGCCTCATGGCTCGCATGATTGTGGCCGACCGCGATTACGTCAAGTCCAAGTACAGACTTGAGAAGATCAAGGAGATCGAGGATTTGGTGGCCGAGGCTGTCGAGATCAACGTCCCCTTCAACAACCCCATCACCGGTTTCTGTGCCTTCACCCACAAGGCCGGTATCCACGCCAAGGCCATCCTCAACAACCCGTCAACCTACGAGATCATCACCCCTTCCGACTTCGGCATGAGCAGATATGTCCACTTCGCCTCAAGACTCACTGGCTGGAATGCCATCAAGTCGCGTGCTGAGCAGCTCGGTCTGAACATGACCGAGGCTCAGATCAAGGCTGTCACATTGAAGATCAAGGCGCTGGCAGATGTCCGACCACTCGCAATCGACGACGCAGACAGCATCATCCGTAACTTCCACTTCAACTTGAGCGCGGACAAGGAGCGACCTCTTCTCGAACTCAGTAACGAGGAGAAGGCCAAGTTCGCCAAGGCAGAGCAGGACCTCAGCAAGGAGCAAGAGAAGCGACAACTCGACCAGACGGCCGATCAGGAGGCAGATGTACCTGTCGCCAAGAAGACCAAGACGACCACAGTATCATAGACGACATTTTGACAGGTCGTCTGTATGATCTTACATCCGATCCCGCCATCGAGTAAGCATTGGGGAGCTTGCTACGCGTGCATGTGACGGGGATGAAACAGTAAGGCGTTTCTTGGAGCGATTGGCGGTTTGCTCTTTCTCTGGGATTCAGGCATTCGTTGGGAGCACTGGCTCATCAAAAGTAAGCTTCAGCAGCGAAGTACTGTATAGATTAGCACGGCATCCGAGATATCAGCGAAACAAGCCGTATTGAAGGTGTATTATCGAAGACCTTCCAAGCTGCTTCCGACAGAGCTTCACGCCGCCCAAAGTCTGTTCACATCCGACGTTCTTCCCGACTGCAATTCCGCTGTCGACTCGAGGCTGTGTCTTCTCTTCCCCATACCCCGCATTTCAGCCCGCGCTATGTCTCCATTGATTGAAGTTTGTTTGAGGAATGCATCAGGTGATGGAGTCGCGTACATTCAGAAGACTGACCCTAATATGCAGTAGGAGACGCGGTAAGGCGCCCAAAACACGCATTCGAAGACTCGAATCGAACATAAGACTGCTCTCAAAGATTGCCCGGAACAGTCAGAGCTGAGCGGGCTCTCACTCGGTCAGGCCACCCAGCGCAGCACACCTCAGCATGGACATTGCTCGGCTGCGCGTTGATCAAGCAAGAAAGACCAATGGCTCAAGCTCGCGGCGCGGAATTGAAACGACCGGTGGCTTGCGGTCGGGCGGACACTACTCGTTCGTGCCATTAAGGTGGGGGCATCATTCGTCCTCTGAGGGTAGCTCTGGCCCTGCAGGGATGATCTTGACGAGGACCTGTTCCGCTTTTGGGTGGAAGAGCTCTGGTCTATAAAGGACGGCTGAGCTGTTGTGGTGGGAGTGGACGTCTGCTCCTTTCGTTCGGTCTTGTCAATTCCTTTCGATTTGACGATCCAGTATGGCGACTAACGGTGTCAATGGCTCGGCCAATGGCCACCACCTCCCTGCCCTCCATACCTCTGCTGAGGACTTTCTCAAGCACGACTATGACTACATTGTGATTGGTGGCGGCACAGCTGGGCTTGTCGTTGCGGCTCGCTTGACGGAGAACGAAGATGTCACTGTTGGTGTCCTCGAGGCTGGAAAGTCGAAATTGGGAGACATGCTTGTCGACTCCCCCGTCGCGTTCATGCAGATGTTCATGAACAAGGACTACGACTGGTGCTTCATGACCGAGCCGCAGGTCAGCACATCTCGTCCTCGAAATCCAACACCAATGACTGATATTGTCACAGGAAAACAACAAAGGTCGACGACACCACATCCCTCGCGGCAAAGCCCTCGGCGGCTCCTCCGCCATCAACTACATGATGTACGTCCGCGGCTCCCTGCAAGACTACGACGACTGGGCCATCATCAGCGGCGACGAGTCCTGGAACGCCGAGAACATCCTCAAGTACATGCGCAAACACCAAACGCTCGAACCCATCGACGACAGCGTCACCGACCGCTCCACCATGCCCTTCGTCGGCGAATACCACGGCACCTCCGGCCCCGCCAGGACATCTTTCAACGACTTCCGTCTGCCGATCGAGGATGACTTCATCAAGGCGTGCGACGATGCGACGAAGATGACGAAGAAGCCCAAG
Organism: Zasmidium cellare ATCC 36951; assembly: GCF_010093935.1. NCBI lineage: Eukaryota > Fungi > Ascomycota > Dothideomycetes > Mycosphaerellales > Mycosphaerellaceae > Zasmidium > Zasmidium cellare. The sequence continues at coordinate 400,386 of NW_022986955.1, forward strand.
GATCCTTGGAGTGGCGATCATATCGGTTTCTACAACACCCTCGGTCTTGTGGCGAGGAGTGGGCCGAATAAGGGCATGAGGTCTTATGCTGCGAGGGGGTATTTCGCTGCGAATGCTTCGCGGCCGAATTTGCATGTGCTTTGTGATGCTATGGTGCAGAGGATTGAGTTGGAGGGGGATGTGGCTACCGGTGTGACGTTCAAGACTGGCGGGAAGGAGTTTACCGTTAAGACGAAGAGGGAGGTACTTGTGGCAGGTGGTGCGATCCAGTCGCCGCAGATTCTGGAGTTGTCTGGTATTGGGGATCCGGAGGTTCTCAAGGCTGCCGGTGTGGAGGTCAAGATCGAGAACAAGAGTATTGGGAATAACTTCCAAGATCATTGTCTTACGGCGGGTGAGTCCATCCTTTTTCCGTTTAATATGCAAAGGTGCTGACTTTGGTGTAGGTGTCTGGGAGGTTCAGAAGGATGTTATGACCCTGGAGGCGATCCACAATCCTCAGGTCATGGAGGCTGCGCAGAAGCAGCTTGCTGAGACGGGCGGTGGGCCCTTGACGAGTGTTTGTACGATGCAGGGGTTCTTCCCTTATAAGGTATGTATTCACATTGCCGGCTGGCGATGTGATCACCTGAAGTTGCGAGGCACTCATCAGCAGGCATTGAGCGTTGAGCAGAACGATGAGGACACCTCATCCATAGGCGAACATTCGCTGACGAAAACGTGTAGTTATTCGCCACCCAAGAAGAACAAGACCGCGTCGTCAAATCCATCGAAGCCGACCTCCCCAACCTCTCCCCCTACCAGCGCAAACAATACGAACGCACCCTCGCCCACCTCAAAGACGACAAATCCGCCAACCTCCAAGTCGTCCTCATCCCATCCCGCTTCGGCATGGAAGCCGGCATCGAAGATCAATCCGGCGTCTTCCCACCTCCTTCCACCGCCGACTACACCCCCGCCATCTCCGGCGCCATGTGCCTCCAATACCCCCTCTCCCGCGGCAGCGTGCACATCAAAACCTCCAACCCCGAAGACCACCCGACCATCGACCCGGCCTTCCTCAAACACCCCGCCGACGTCGACGTCCTCGCCGCCGGCCTCAAAATGCTCGGCGCGGTCGAAAAGTCCCCCCACCTCCGCGACAAAATCACGTCCCGCGTCTTCCCGCCGCCGGAGGCCGACATGTCCGACACGGAGCAGATGCGGCAGGCCGTGCGCGAGATTTGCATGTCCGAGTATCATGTCTGTGGGAGTGTGGCGATGGGCGAGGCGGTGGATAGCAAGTTGAAGGTTTATGGGACGCGGAATGTGAGGGTCGTGGATGCGAGTGTTTTTCCGAACCATGTCAGTGGGAATATTGTTAGTAGTGTTTATGCGGTGGCGGAGAAGGCGGCGGATATTATCAAGGAGGAGCATTTGTATGGGGCTTTGAGGGGGGTTAAAACTTAAGGGGGCTGCGTAGGGGGTGTGTGGAGGAGATTGATGGGGATTTTGATATATTTTGAGAAGTTTCGTATGCTTGATATCAATTGGCTTTTTAATGAAGAGTCTTGTATTAATCGAACCTACGGCGTTTGACGATGAATTATGGCTGAAGGCTTCTGAGAGGATCTTCATGTGATTGCCAAGACTTTTGGATGCATGGCCAGGAAAGTTGATCCTGTCTGGGAATCGAGACTGCTGAGAGTCCTAGTCTTTGTCTACCGGTGTTGTTCCGTCCACTCGAAAACAATAGCCATTCTCTCTGCCGAACAATCCGTCTTTGTCCCTGTTCTGGAATACAATCTCTTGTTCCCCCTACACAATCCTCTTTCATCTCAAGAGGTCGACATCACCACGTGCCAGTAACATTGGGGTTTGCTCTGCATTCACGTGCATGTGCCGTGGCGCACGGGACGGCGAGTTCTATATATGCGTCCAGCTTACTGAAAACCCACTCGCAGCCTTACCACTTCCCTCTTCTTTTCTTCTCCAAATTCGAATGACACATTGGCATGATCATGGACCGTAATACAGACAACGCCTCGCGGGCTCTAGAATTCAACTCGGATACAGTGGAGTACCCCGAGGTTGTGCAGCAGGGCTGGGGACAAAACCTGTATCATGCTGCCCACAGCGTCGATGATGGGGCTTGGAAAGGCTCTCAGCAGCATAATTTGACGAGCGCTGAGATGCAGGAGAAGGTGTCGGACGCAGCCGAGCAGCGTGAGAGAGGCCACCGCATTGCGCGAATGCCAGTCTGGGCTTTCTGGCTCTTGCTGGGTGCTTTGGGTTTGGTCGTCATCGGTGCCTCCGTGGGAGGTGCAGTGGGAGGCTCGGCGGCTGTGAGGAGTCACGACAGTAGCAATGATTTGAAGTATGTCCGCATGCGAGTCGCGCTGTTGGGTATCACTGACCTTCTACATTAAGCACTTCTGGTACATCATCCATCCCATCCGCCTCCTCCGCGAATCCCTCCTCATCCATAGGCTCTACCTCGTCCATTAGTTCTACCGCCCCATCTGCGTCTGCGACTGCATCCACGGATTGCCCCGGCGTCAACGGAACAGCATACACTCCAGCGGGGTTTTCGGGACCAATAAGCCCAGGCACTTACACGCAAGTCTGTGGTGGAAATGATACCAAGCCGCGATGGGTACAATCGAATGGACAGCTCACATCGGCATTCGTATCCTCGCTGAAGCCTTGCATCGACTTATGCAGCTATTGGAATCTCTTAGCCTCAGACCAGACCACGCTTTGCGCCGTGGCGGCTCTCATACCCGATGGCAGGCCGCCTTATAACTGCTGGATCAGAAACACCTGGAACAACTCGGACGACTTCGAGGATCGCTACTTGGCTCTTGGATTCTTGAATTCTTGAATCAGTGCTCGGGATGTTGAAATGGAATAAGACCTCTGAATGCCAGGAGCTGAATGCAGTGCTGCCGAAGAACCGAGTTGGCACTCTTCGACGTTCAACCGCAATTCACTTGTCTTGTCATTGCGGTCATTTGATGTCAGGAGATAGAAGGAATAACGTGCAGGTGAGGATAAGTTACCCGGGTCTTGCATATCGGGATCTTGCTTGACATGAATCAATCGCAATTACCATCATTCCAATCACATGTATGATCTCATGTCGTAATGCAAATACAGCTGCGCCTCAGCCTGACGTTGTACACTGTATCTCTCCCTCAACATTCTCCAAACATCATCGGACCGCCCACGCAGCACTTGGTGTCGTAGATACCGTCCCGAGAGACGGAGAGGAACCAATATAAGGGTGCAAGGTAGTTCTCGCACCTTGTGTCGCGACGTCGTCAAGGTGATGGCCATGAGATGGAAAGGCTCGCTGTCTTGGCGGACTTGCTCATCGGATCTACACCTTTCTCCTTCGCCAAGTGGTAACAGTTTCGTAGCATTCGTCGTGATTTCGATTCCCCAGGGCGTGGCTCTAGTTGGGCTTTTCCTGTAGTTATTATTGTGCTTTCTTTTCTCGTCTCCATCGTCGTCAATCAGATCTTCCATGGGTTGCATGTCAGTACAATCTTTGAAGAACGCCGGCAGTAGTGCCAAAACTTCGCCACTGTTAGGAAGCGTCGAATTCCACGCAAACAGTGATTCGTCCGCGTCCTTTTGCAAGATCTCGAGTTGCAGTCTCCGAAATGCGTTCTCACCCTCTCCATACAGGAGGGGCATATTGATGTCAAACAACCCAAGCATGCAATAGGCCATGTCCTCGACACGGGTCGTTTCTCTACAGCTAGCCCACGACATCTTCTGCGCTGCAGTGTAGACCCGCGGCCGGCACTGCCCGCTCAAAATGTCCTCAGGAATACGGGTGCATTGTGCTATGGTTTCCCGAGCGCTGTGCTTCGAGCTGATGTACTTCCAGTTGCAATCGTAGAAGAATACCGGGGACGCAGCGACGAGTTCCTGCAATGTCCAGCCGCGACGCCACCATTCACTGCGTAACCAGTCGTTCTCCCCGCATGATGCGTCTTTAAGGTAGACGTAGCAGGTGGACGCATTTTTGTAGTAGCGGTACATGGAGTTGATGGCCTCAGAGATCTCGGCGCTGGATCGTTTATCGATGCAGCATGTGTCGACCCACGCCCAATCGATATCATGTTCCTGCAGTAATTTGCAGAAGTTCTCAATCTTCATGTACCCTTTCGTGTCTTGGCCACGGCTTTTCCGGAATTCTTTAAAGGAAACCTCTTGTTCGACAGATTCCCAGCGATGTGAAAGGATGCCATAAGGAGGTGTGGTCTCTGGAAGAAATTCATGTAATGCGAGCGTGGTGGTATTGATGAGCCACATGATAAAGGCGTACTGGTGTCACATCACCATCCGAACGCAGCTGCGTCTATAGCTCTCGTGAGCATTGGTGGTTGAGCATCGCGGAATGACTGAGACTGAGATTGAGACTTCGGTAACAGAAAGAAGTGATTCGGAGGGCGGCCTCAAGTCGTTCAAGTTGCGCTATAGCCACAGTGTGAGCCACATCAGTCGTATCTCACGATTCCCAGCCACACTGGCTTTGCTGTCCCGTGATGCAGTGCGTCGATGTATGCACGGGGAGACGGTAGATCATGATCGTGTTTGCAGGATCCGCTCTTTGGATAATTCGAAAGGTTCATGGTACATGTAGGTCAACCTCAGAAGGGAAGGAAGTGAAGTCAAGTTCTAACCAAGCTCCCATCAAATTGTAGTTAAGGCCACCGCCAACTCTAAACGTGCTAGCCCCAAACTTTAAAGCTTAACCCTGCGGCAGAAACGCGAGCAGCTTTGAGATTTTGGAAACGCGACTGAGAGTTGAACAAACACTCCCGCACATACAGTACAAGATGGTAAGAGAAGCCATGCAAAGCTCAAGGAAATCTGCTGACATGCTCAGTCGCAAATCTTCGAAGACGGATCGACCGAAGAGAGAGGCGAGAATGCACGTCTTAGGCAAGTCTCGTGAGCAGGCAACTTTTGTGGACGGTATGATTGACGATGGAACAGTGCCTTTGTCGGCGCTATTGCGATTGGCGATCTCGTAAAATCGACCCTGGGACCCAAGGGTCAGGACAAGGTACGTGAGAAAGTGATAGTGTCGACACAGTCTCTGACATTGCTGTTCGACAGATTCTCCAAAGCGGTTCGACCGGCGAGATCATGGTGACGAACGACGGCGCAACGATCCTCAAAAGCGTAGCTCTCGACAACGCAGCAGCGAAGGTTCTGGTGAACATCTCAAAAGTACAAGATGATGAAGTAGGAGACGGAACGACGAGTGTCGCAGTCCTTGCAGCAGAACTTTTGCGCGAGGCGGAGCAGCTGGTAAATCAGAAGATCCACCCACAGACGATCATCGAGGGCTTCCGGATAGCAAGCGCAGCGGCTCTGAAAGCATTAGAAGAGACGGCGACGGATCACAGCGCGAACCCAGATGCGTTCAGGAAAGATCTGATCTCTATTGCGAGGACAACGCTCAGCTCCAAGGTCCTGAGCCAGGACCGAGACCACTTCTCGACGCTTGCGACCGACGCCGTGCTGCGTATGAAGGGATCCACGGACCTCACTCACATTCAGATCATCAAGAAGGCGGGCGGTAAGCTTTCCGATTCATACCTCGACCCTGGATTCATTCTGGACAAAAAGTTTGGCGTCAACCAACCTAAGCGAGTGGAAAATGCGAAAATCCTGGTTGCCAACACATCGATGGATACCGACAAGGTCAAGATCTTTGGTGCGAGAGTGAAGGTTGAGAGCACGGGCAAGTTGGCTGAGCTGGAGAAGGCTGAGAGGGAGAAGATGAAGTCAAAGGTGGAGAAGATTAAGGCGCATGGTATCAACTGCTTCGTCAACAGGCAGTTGATCTACAACTGGCCCGAGCAACTCTTCTCCGACGCGGGCATTGCTTCGATCGAGCACGCCGACTTCGATGGTGTGGAGAGACTGGCGCTTGTCACTGGCGCTGAAATTACCAGCACATTCGACCATCCAGAGCACGTCAAGCTTGGCCACTGCGATCTGATCGAGGAAGTCATCATCGGCGAGGACAATCTCATCCGCTTCTCAGGGGTAGCAGCTGGACGTGCATGCACCATCGTGCTGCGAGGATCGTCAGAGCAGCTTCTCGACGAGGCCGAGCGCAGTCTACACGACGCACTTGCTGTCCTCTCACAGACTGTCAAGTCACCGAAGACGACACTAGGAGGCGGTTGTGCGGAGATGGTCATGGCAAAGGCTGTCGACCAGGCAGCCCAGAACGTCGCAGGAAAGAAGGCGCTGGCTGTGGATAGCTTCGCCAAGGCACTTCGACAACTGCCCACCATTCTCGCCGACAACGCAGGTCTTGATTCGGCAGACCTCGTAGCCAGATTACGAAAGGCTGTCTATTCTGGCATGTCATCGAGCGGTCTGGATCTGATGCGACCGGGTGGTGGCATTGCAGACATGCGCGAGCTGGGAGTGATTGAGAGCTACAAGTTGAAGCGTGCGGTGGTATCGAGTGCTAGCGAAGCCGCTGAGCTTCTGCTAAGAGTCGACAACATCATTCGCGCGGCGCCACGAAAGCGGGAGCGGATGTAAAGCGTCTGTAACACGTTCTTGCATGGCGAGGAGTCGGAAGGAAGAGGATACGGCGCCTTGGTAGATACAGATACCTGCTCGACTACTGTGCATGATGTATGAATGAAAAGTATTCAAGTCTGTATCCTACCTCTTCTCACATGAACACGTGAAGTCTTGACGCTCTCGCACGGGCCTCCCATATCCCAAACTTTGGAGCTGCACGTCAAGCTTTAAGACTGCATCCACGATTGATCTCTTCCATCTCCAACGGTTACACATCACGCTCGCTATCACCATGTCCGCCCTACTACGAAACCTCCGCCTCAGACCTCTACCCGCAACGACCCTCCGCCGCTACTCCACGCAACAACAACAACCACCGACCTACCAACCTCCCTCCCCAACAACATCCGCCGCAACAACGATTCCCCCTCCCCCTCCTCCCTCCGAAAACACCTCATCAGAAAATAGTCGCCAGCCAAACGCACACCGAGAATTCTATCGCTCCGGCTCGGGACGCGCAGTCGCGTGGAATTTCCTGGTGGCCATGGCGACGTTTCAGGTGCTGTACTTGGGGTGGTTGAAGTTGGAGAGCATGGAGGTGAAGAAGATCAAGAGTGGGGAGGTGGAGGAGGTGGAGGCGCAGGCGAAGGAGTTGGTTGGGAGGAAATGAGGGTGTGATGGGGTATCGATGGGACCTGGAGAAGAGGGGAGATCTGGGATTGAGGGTGACTGAAGGCGCTGTGTATGGGGGAAGCCTCCTCGAGAGGCTTGAGACACAAAATAGCCCCAGCAAGACTTTCCAAGCTTGATCGGGTTTACCTGCTCTGGGGCAACAATAAAGATGGCTCAGATCACCGCTGGGCAAGCCAAAAGCTTCGAGATGCAAGGTGCCAATACCACACCAGCACCAGGATGCGACCGTCATTACCGGTGTAGCAAAACAAAAGAGCAGATTGTATCGTTTGCAGAAAGTCAACCCATGGTCGGAAAGGACTGTGTCCCAGTGGCTTCATAGAACGGCCAAGGTCGATTCGCTTGCAAAAAGATGCGGCTCCACTGTGATTCGAACACAGGTCTCCTGGATGCAACCTCCGGCCGAAGCGAGAGGAGCAATACAATCGGTATCATGAGACCGTCCCCCTGAGGGGCCGACCGGAACGCGCACAGAGGCAGCGCCCTTACCTCATATTTGCCAGACGTGCTATGCCACTGCACCACGGAGCCCTTTCGAGATGAGTGGTAGTGGTGCTTTGATCTGGTGTATCAAGAGTCATACGGAACAATGAGAGGCTGGGAATACGGCTGCCATTCCACATCAATATCGAAGGAGATCTGGAACTAGAACAACGATGAATGCAGGTGTCCGGCATATCGCATTCGACTCATCTCCAGCTTCCAGTATCTATGCTCATCCTAAGCTGGCCTAAACCCTCCGCCACGACCGGAATCTTCCATCAACTCAGCACGGAGACTGTGCAGTTCTGCCAACTGGCGTTGTTCACGATCATCATCATACACCACCTCCTTGGACTCCTCAAAATCGATTAATCTAACCCCAGAGTCTTTCCCGCCCACAAGAAAGTTGAAGCGATTAACATCCCCATGGATCAGGCCAAGTTCATGAAACTTCCTCAAAATGGCCTCGCAGTCCCGCAGATCTTCGATTGACGCACAAGTCCGTCCCTGCATCTTCTCCAGCAGGAAGCCCATGGTCCGACCATTCTCGTGGATGTGCCCTAGGAAGCGTGGCGCCAGGTCCTCCGCTTTCCTTTGGTTTAGGATCTGGTAGATTCTGGTTTCGCGCTCGATGCGTGGGATTTCCCATTCGAAGTGGGCGATTTTGGCGATGGCTTCTACTTGTACACGAAGGGAGGATGATGCGGTGGTGTCTAGTGTACGCAACGGGCCTGGAAGGAGTGTTTCAAAAGTCGCAGTGGAAAGTTGTTTCGTCCTTTGGAGGGTCAAGACATCGAAGGAATTGTTGTGCCAGACATTCTCGACGCCTGCTAGCTTCCTGCCAGACAGCTGGGCCTTGAGCTCGCGAGATTGACTGTCACGAGAGATATTGGCGACTGTCCAAGAGGTATCGTTGTACGGTAGTACCGGTATATGGTTCAGAGGCAATGAGAGGTGGTCTGTATGTAGAGCGCCCGGCTCGACGATGATGTATTTGACGTTGCCTTCAGACTCGATGCGGTATTCGCTCTCGGTCTCATTCTCTGGATCTACTTCCATGGACAGGATGCGAGGCATGGCGAGATGTGGACATTCTATCAGTCAGAAAAGTAAGATGATATTCTCCTCGTGTTTCTGCGAAGGGCGAGGTTGAGAGCTGCAAGCATATCGCGAAGTCACGTGAATTTATGACACTATGCCGGAATATGTGTTCGCATTATGACCAAAAGACAACTCTGACTATTCACACATGATTAGACATTGGCGAGATGTCTGATCTAGAAGCGGAGAAATGCTTGTAACTCGAAGAGTAGAGTGAATGATTCATCACGTGGTGAACGCCAAGCACTCTACGCGTGACGCGAGGTGGGAACGCCCGACGCGCGAAACTCTCAAAGAAGCCGCGACTCGACTCGACCGCAGCTTCTTCTTCCACAACCCACATCCCACTCACACCTTCCACGCCATTCGCATTTGCAGCGTTCGTGCTTTCCTGTTCTCTGTTTTGACTTCCGAATAGAGCAATCATGCCTTCTGTACTGGGCAAAAGAACTCGCAGCGCCGCCGCTGCAGCAGGTACGAACCTGTCGCCAGCAGGACTGACGAGCAGGACTGATACCTCGACCGCAGAGAACACGAGCATTGCGACTCGCGCAAAGCGGAGAATCACAGTTAATGAGCCGAATGACGAGAATGAGAACCCGTTCATCACCGCCCGCAAAGATGCAGACGACAAGGACGAGCTGGACCTCGAGCCTCCGGCCAAGAAGACGCGTTCCTCGGGGAGGACAACAGCACCTGCTAAGCACGGCGCCGCGGAATCTCGTGTGGACGTGTCGCCTGCCAAAGTAGCGTCCCACTTCAGAGTGTCCAAGAGTGCGATTGGCGTGTATCAAGATGGAGGAAAGAAGGATGGGAGTGCGGCGACGCCTCAGACGCCGAGACATCGCGATGCGTTGTCGAAGAAGGTGCCGATCACTCCCAGACATCGAGTGCTTGTTGCGGGCAGTCGTGCCACGCCGAAGACGCCAAAAACTCCTGCTACGCCGTCGAATGCGGGGACTGCGGTTTACAATCAGGCGAGGCAGTTGTTTTCGCGGTCTTCGAATCCTGGAAGGCTGATCGGACGGGAGAACGAACGAGCTGAGCTGTCGACGTTTATCCAGAGTGCGATCGAGTCGAAATCGACAGGATGTCTCTACGTGTCGGGACCGCCTGGGACGGGGAAGAGTGCGCTGTTGGATGAGGTGATCCAAGAACATACACAAGACGGGAGTGTACCGATATCAGTGGTCAACTGCATGAGCGTGCGGAATCCGAAAGACCTGAGCCAGAAGCTGTCGGAAGACTTGGGGTTGAAGGAGGATGCAAGGTTTGACTACCTGAAGTCATGCTTCATCCGCGGCAAGGCGAAGGACAGCCAGAAGTATCTGGTGGTGTTGGATGAGGTGGACCGACTCGTCGATCTGGACCTCTCCCTCCTCTACAGCCTCTTCGAATGGTCGATGCAAAACACCTCCCGATTGATCTTGATCGGCATCGCCAACGCTCTCGACTTGACGGATCGGTTCCTACCAAGACTCAAGTCCCGCAACTTGAAGCCTGAGCTTTTGCCATTCATGCCATACAGCGCTGGGCAGATCGCAGAGGTCGTCACCTCGAAGCTCAAGAGCCTTGCACCGGCAGACTCACAGATCGTGCCCTTTCTGCACCCAGCAGCAATCCAATTCTGCGCCAAGAAAGTCGCTGCACAGACGGGCGACCTACGCAAGGCCTTCGACATCTGCAAGCGAGCAGTCGATCTGGTCGAGCGAGAGACACGGGAGAAAGATGCGAAAGCATCTCTGGAGAACAGTCCCTCGAAGACCCCTCTTATGGAGAACATTAACCTCTCCTCCCCTCCCACCGCATGCCTCGACCACCGCCGACCAATCTACACCCTCTCCACAGCCCCCAAAGCCACCATCGCCCACATGGCCAAAGTCACCGCGCAAGTGCTCAGCAACGGCGCCACCCAACGTCTCTCGGGCTTGAATCTCCAGCAAAAAGCCGTCCTCTGCGCCCTCGCCGCCTTGGAGAAACGCAAACGCGACTCGGCCGTCGAACGGGCCATGTTCGCCACTCCATCGAAATCCAATAACACCACCGCCGCATCCATCAAACAGCTCTTCGAAACGTACAGCGCCCTCTGCAAACGCGAGAATCTCTTCCACCCCCTCTCAAGCGTAGAGTTTCGAGACGTGGTCTCCGGGTTGGAGACGCTGAGTCTGGTTTCTGCTGTGGATGGGAACGGGAAGAATGGGAGTTTCGCAATGCCTGGTACGCCTTCGAGTGGTCGGAAGGGGAAGGGTAGGTTTGGAGGTGTGGCGGTGGGAGATGAGAGGCGGGTGGCGAGTAGTGTGGGCATGAAGGAGCTGGGTGCGGTGTTGGAGGGGCCTGGGGGGGAGTTGTTGAGGGAGATTTTGGAGGGGGAGGGGTTGTGAGTTTACAGTGGCTGGTGGTGGTGGTGATGGTGGTTTCTGTTGCATGGCGATTGTGTGCTTTGTTTTATGGCATGGCGAGTGTGGGACTTGGATACTGCTGTTTAGCGAGGAGTTTCCATGATGAGCAGGTGGATGGTTCCTTTTGCGTGTGCGGCATGAGCAGACAGTGCTCGTGAGAGGGATAAAAGATAAACGAATGAAATCCACGTCGCTCATTCAAAACATTACCTTCCCAACCTTCAATACAATTATCATAATATGCGCCTTCTCCTGCTTGAGAGAGACTCTAAATGATAGACGTGCAACGAACTCCCCGCCTGGAGTACCAAATGTAGGGTCATCTATCTCAACCCATGCATGTCAAGGTCGGTGTCCCATGCTGGGTTCGTATGGTAATGAAGGATTGAGCGTGACGTGGCTTTGGCTGTTCCTCGTATAGAATAGTTCATGGCCGGAGATATAGATATAGATATAAGACGATGGGGCAGAATAAGAGAAAGTAAGCGCCGTTTGATGAACAATTTAGGTTGGGATGATTCGTTTCTCTGTTTCTTTTCATTTACATATTTCTCCAAAACGAACGTATCGATCAAATTCAAAGCCATCGGGATTGCCGGGCAGTAACAGAGAGGAGGGAGGTGGTCAGGTATGGTATCATTTCATATTCCCCAGTCTCCACACATACAAAAGATTCTTTCCCATCTCACATCCGTCCGTCTGTCAGACTATTCATTCATGTCACAGATGCACATATCGTTCTGTATTCCCCAGATCCTGTTCAATCCCTAACCCCAGAAAAACCCTAAGGACCCTGACCCTGAAACACCCATCGCTTCGCTGGAATGCAAGATAACAAACAAACACAACCTCTCGCCTCTCCTCACCCATCTACCGAGGGAATCTCCTCTCAATATCCGCACTCGGCGAAAGAGGTCCTTCGTACGCCCCGGGAATCGGCACAGCATCGTAGACCTGCTCGCCAGGCGCAACGGCGGAGAAATGTTCTTGCTGCGTTTCCCGCGGTGGCTCGGCCATGAGGGGGGAGTGCTGGTCTTCGTTTATCTCCGGCGGTGAAGGGGGCATGGTGGCGACGGGCGTGAAGCCTAGCTGCTGCATTTTGGGGGTCGCGTTCGTCACGCGGATGGGCGGGGCTTGGAGTTTGAAGGGCTGTGGTGGGGCGGCTTTGCGGTCGGCGTCGATGTACTGCACTTCGCCTTCCTCGACGGCCGCGGCGTGTTTGTAGTAGTCGGCTCCTGGCTGGGGCTTCCAGCCGCCGTCGCGGGGGCTGAAAGGCGCCGGGGTGTTTGGTGCGGATTGGGAGCGGAGTTGGGCGAGGTAGAGATCTGAGCGGGCGCGATCCCTCGCGGCCATGGATTTGCGGAGCTTGCGTTTGGACCAGATGCGGTAGAAGACGATGGCGTAGACGGAGATGGTGAGGACCTCGACGACGATTTCGATCAGGGCGCAGACGAGGGACCAGTTTTGCAGGCGGCAGACGAGTTCGTACTTGACGTCGCGCTGGAAGAGTTCTTTGCGTTCGTTGTTGACGCACGACCAGCCCCACATGTCCTTGTTGTTGGAGTTGTTTTTGGAGGTTTGCAGGACGGCGGCGCCGACGGCCCACATGACGATGCTGAAGATGAAGAAGGCGACGGAGAAGGCGGTGTAGTAGACGGCGGCCTTTTCTGCTCGTCGGTGACCACCTCGCCAGTAGCCGTAGAAGACGCAGATGCAGGCGAAGAGCGAGATGCTGGCGATGCTGAGGAGGAGGATTTGAGGCCAGGTCTTTTGTCCTACTGCCCATGGTGGGAGGTTGTTTCGGGGAGGAAGTGCTTTTGTTGCGTTGAAGATGGCGAATGTGGAGGTCAACATGGCGATGACGATTAACGAGCAGGAGAAGTTGACGCCTCGGAGGAAGAACTTGGCTATCCGTACGCGAGTCTTGACTTTCTGTGGAGGAGGTCAGTAAGTAAAGTTAACCATGTTGATTAGAGTGATGCTGACCAGATCTTTAGCTTGCTCCTTTTCGGTGTACGCTTCGTGCTTCTCGAGCACATCCTCTTGTCGAAACGTCGGACTGAGAATGGCATTCAGATCCCTCGGCGGCGCACCAGGAGTCTTCATGGCACTCTTCAGCGGACTCTTCGGTATCGACTTGGCGGTAAGTGGAGGGTTGTAGTCGGTGTCGGGCATTTCGACCGATTCATGTTTGTTGACATAGCCGAAGCCGACGTCTGATACCTGTGGTTGGGCCATGTAGTGCTGGGTGGGAGGCTCCTTGAATGGGTTCCGTGCGACCTGCGAAGGCTCGATGGGAGAGTTGACGGCCGTCGCCTCAGCGAAGCGTGCGGTGCGCGGCGACTTCAACGACGGCGGCTTGACGGAGAGAGTGGAAGAAGAAGTGTCCTCGGAAGGCGACCGCGCCCGCACGGCAACCTGGACGTCTTTGGTTGGCTTGGTCTGACTGTCAGACATGCTGTCAGAGGCGAGCTACCGGGGTGGAGAGGGTAGTGAGGCCAAGCGGGCTGGGGCTGAGATGATGTTGAGAAGGAAAACAACAACAACAAGAGGCCAGCTCGAGGGTTTGGAATTAAAGAACGATTGGGATGTAAGATGTTCGTCGAGGCCAGCTGGGGAGAGGAAAGAGAAGAAGCGGTGGTGCGATGGTGGGGGAGGTCTTGGGTATAGTGGTGGTCGGCGCTTCGCACGGACAGCCGCAGTAGCAGCAGTAGGCCACCAGACTGCCGGGCGCCTGCGGGAGATGTTTTCGTGGATTGGATGCTGGGACGACGACGCTGGAGATTGGGAGAGCAGAGAGTGGTGAAGACGGGCGGGTAACTACTCACCTCCACCAAATACTCCCGCGTGGCTCGCAAGAGGTGGATTGAGGGCCTGAGCAAGCTGATAGGCCGGGTGAAAAATAGACGCTGGGAGCTGGAGAGGTGTGGACGGCGTGCAGCTGCAGCTCAAGGATCCCGTTCGTGCGCTTTTGCCCCGTTGGGCATGCTGTATAGTGATCTTTGGCGTGGCCACGAAGAAGACGACAACGAAGAGATGTGAAATGGAAGATGTTCTTGCGGTAGCAGGAGAAGAAGGTGGATGTCTGATCTCAACGGCGAAGAGGCATGGCCTGCTCGGGTCCGACACATTGTCTGTATGCTACGCGCCGGGCAGAGTTGCCAGCCCAGTGGGAGGGGGGATGATTGGAGCTGGGCGAGTCGCGAATGCACCGACCCTGCAGCCCTTCACGCTTCGGCAAAGAGCGGGCCACACCTAGTTTTGTGTCGCACGTCCAATCAGAGCTCGTATCGGGCTTAGACTTTCGTAGCGGCGCTTAAAACAGACTTCACTCTTTCGCGACCGCTCCTCTTCACGTGTTCAATCACATTCTATTCTATTTCATCCAAAAACAGGTTCATCAACAGCGTCTACGTATATACCTCCTGCTTGGTCAACATCCCCAAAAGCGTTATGATCCTGCCATCGTGGAACCCGCGCTAAATGCTGACGACCATCCTTCAGCTCAAAATTCAGCCTCAAGGCGCCCAGCATTCTACCCTAATAGGTCGGCACAGGGTCTAGGCCCATCACAAATCATACCCCATCTTGTGCACCGGAGTCACGCCCGTCGTCACCTCGCTGTCGTACAAGTTGGTCGATCATGTATTTATATGCGTTCGTCACCTCAGCGCGCGGTTACGATTGCCACATGGCGGGGGACGGTCGCACAGGGAGGTGTCCTTCGAGGCGACCTGCTCTGTTCTGACTACATGCCGGCGACCCTCGTTGTGATCGACGTTAGAGCTCTTTGATTGTTGACTGACGGGTCGTACCAACAATTTCTCTTACTAGCCTTTTCTTGTACACGACCAGCACAATCAGCACTGCCTCAGTCAGACCTCGTCATGACCCAAGCATAACATCGGATCTCCTCGCAACTTACCTGTTCTTGAAGGAGCCAAACTACCACATGAAACACCAAGCATACGGCCACCGAGGATGACAGCAACAACTCAGGCCTTATCAACAAACACGGAAAACCCGTCCATGACGACCAACTCTCAACACGTGGAATCTCTCAAACTCAAGCTTCCTTGCAGTTTTATCTCTAATCCTGTCTATCAACCCCAGCCAACCCCTCCCGACTGCGATGATATTCCTGCAACACCTGATCATAGAATCCATAATACTGACCAAGCCACCACAAAATTAGCCCATCATCTTCTTTCACACCCCTTCCAACCCAAGAGAAAGACAACTCACCATTGTATTCCTCACATTCCCATCCTGCTCTGGCGAAACCAATCCCCCCAGCTGCGGCGACTCAGGCCCACCCCAACTCAAACTCCTCTTCCTCGGAATCGTCTTGGGAACAAGAAACTTCTCATCCTTGACCGGCGGCTGCGGCGAAGCAGGAGACGCCGGAATCGAAAGCTGCGTGATCAAAGCCGGCGTGCCGGACCTCCTCGCCGTAGGCGCATAGAGGAGGCTATCCCTCACATGCTCGAACTTCCCACCCTCTTCAGGAGGCGACATTGGCGAGTCGCTCAGCACGCCTGCAGATTCTTCTATCATCGACGCCGGGCTGTCGTTCAGTTCGACGCGAGGTCGATCACCCACCGCTGTAGGCGCAGGCGAGACATCCCTCGATCGCTGGAAGAGCGTCGTCGGCGCCGCGTGGGGGTCGTCGTCGTCGCCGAAGGCGAAGGGGTTCCCCGGGTCGGAGTAGATCGTGCGGCGGATTCGGCGGATGCGGCGGACGCGGGCGATTTTCCTGTAGTTTCATCAATGATAAGGTAAGTGGCATTTTCCTCTCTCTCTCTTTGTGTGGGTCTTTGGATATACGTACATATACTCTTCCTCGTTGACTTCTCTCGGAACAGACGGGGAGGAGGGACGGGTGCTGTCGTTGGAGGAGTAGGTTGAATCTTCTTCTCCGTCGGGAATGTGGGAGGAGGATTCCCAGAATTCTGGGAGGGGTCAGTCAGTCTCGATGACGACTTCTGCTTTTGAACAGAGAAGGTAGGAGATGTGTTGGTGATTGGAGATTTACAATGGAAGAGAAGAGAAGAAGCGGGTCTTGGTGAGTACTTACAGTGAGTCGTTCCTATGTTGTTTGGTTTTCTTACCTCTGATCATATCAAAGTCAGGAGAGGAAGAAAAACAAGAAGAACGAAAGAGAAAGCACAAAAGACCGCGAAGAAATGCTTAAAAAGCAAAAGCCGCAAGATAACAATCAAAAAAGAACTCCACGAAAAGAGCACGAAGCGAGGACGAGATCAACTCAACTCACCATCAACCCTCCTTCCCCAACATCCCCCACAAAGCCCCTTCGTCAACGCCCCCTTCCCGGTGACCTCCCTTCCACACCGCCCACAACTCTCCAACTCCCCCTCTGGCGCACAGTCAGCGAAACTCAACCCCGAATCCTCACTGCCCCGCCGCTTCTTCGCCCAGTCGGTTAATTTCGAGACCGCGATGGCTGTGCGCTCGATGGGGTCGGGTCGTGGGTGGTCTTGTCGAGGTGGTGGTGGTGTGTGGGTAGAGTAAAGTGGCGGTAGTGCATTCCGTCGAGCTTCGCGCTCCCTCCGTCTCGCCTCCCTGTCCGCTCGAGACTGCGCTCGGACAGCCTCCCAGTCCTCTCTTTGCTGGCGCGCAGTAGCGACACTCTCCCTCTCAATCCTCGCTTTCTCATCCACCATCCAGCGTCGCCGATCATGTGAGTTCAAGCTGACAATATCCTTTCCGCGCGACAACTCCGTCGTAACTCGCGTGAAAGCGTCCTTAATCGACGAGGCTGACGCACCAGAACCCCGACGGCCGCGGGAACGTTTTTGCTTATGCTCGGGTGTGGGGGGTGGAGAAGCGGAATCAGAACTGAACATACCTTTCACACTGCTTTTCCTGCCCCAAGAGAACGTTTTGCTGAAGCCCGAACGCATCGAAGACGAAGAGGAGCCCGGTCTTGACGACGAAGAGCCTCTCCGCTCCGAACGCGGCGTCCGAGGCCTCTCGGCATCCAAATCCCCTTCCCCATCACCACCAATCCGTGGACGTGGATGCCGCACGACAAAATCCTCCACTACATTCCCCTCCTCGAACCTCCCCTCCGCATTGCGGACGATCCGCCTCACGACGTCGGGGGTCTGGGGTCGGTTGATGGGGGAGGGTGGGGCGGGGGAGTATGTTCGCGGTGGACGGGTGGTGTTGAGGGTTGGGGTCGAAGGACGAGAATCGGGGCGGAGCTGAGGACGGCCTCGAGGGGGTTGGATTTCGAGGGTTCCGAGGTGTTTGGTGGCCATTTCTAGGCCGGCGGATTGGCGGGAGGGGGGAGGGGGCATTTGGCGGGTTGCTTGTGTTGGGTTCTGGGGAGGGGGGAGGGGTGGCAGGGGTTTGTTGTCTTTTCTTGATGATGGAGGTTGGGGTTGTTTGGTCCGTCTAGGGGAAATATCGGCTTGAAGTTTCTGGCGGTGATGGTTGAGTTGTTGGGTGTGGGAGTCGGTCATGTCGTAATGAGTAGAGGGATGATTGGAAGCCATACTGCAGTAAAGTTCAAGTTATTCTTGTTGTTGTTGATGTTGATGTTGAGGTGGTCGTGTGTGTGTTTCGATTTCCGTCGGTGAAGACCTGCTTGCACCGGAAACGTATGTGTAGCTTTGCTTTTGGACAAAGAGAGGTTCGGTTGTGTGAGTTGGTTGATAGAGGGGGAAAGAAGAGAGAGGCAACAATGTGTTTATATCGAGCTTGTTTTGAGAGAGACAACGACAGGGTCTTAGACAAAGCATCGGACAAAGAGGCATTGTGTTGAGGGGGTTCTTTGAGGCGAGCATTGTCTGAGTCGGAGACGTGAGAGAACAAGTCACTGGAAAGGGGGACAAGTCTTGATCTTTTTTGAACAATGTTATTGAGCTGCAGCTATTGCTATACTGAAAGAAACGCAAACACCTCCTTACACTGACTAACGCCATCGCCGGGTAGATGCATTGAACAAAGAAGGAAAAAACAAGCTCAGGATTAGAAACCTCTTTTTCCTTTTCGCAAGATCAGTCGAGGGCCGTGTGCCTGAGACAAGGTGTTAGCCAAGACCAATTGAGAAGTAAGATTGGGTAAGACGAATTGGCATACCTCGTACATTATGCATTAAATAAACATCATAAAAACCCCCTGTGCTTCCTCTCTCTATAGAGCGAATGCGAATCCACCGACGATGAATGAAAGAACGATCGAAGTGATGAAGCCCAGCTGGCTCGTCGATGCCATGCCCTCGTATGGCGGTGGCGTGATGTTGCTGGTGTTGCCGGTCGGGTAGCTGTCTCCTGGGCCTCCGGCACCGCCAGTGGCTTTGGCGCGGCACTCTGGGCCGGGGCACTGTGGTGCGGCGGCGGATGTTGTTGGGTATGGTGGCGTGGAGCCGCCGCCGGAGCCGCCAGATGGGACTGGTGGCTTGTTGCCGCCGGACGAGGCTGGGTTGGAGCCTGAGCCTCCTGATGGTGGGTTGGAGCCTGAGCCTCCTGAAGGTGGGTTTGATCCGGAACCGCCCGATGGTGGGTTGGAACCAGAGCCGCCAGATGGAGGGTTCGATCCAGAACCACCTGATGGTGGGTTAGAGCCAGAGCCGCCTGATGGAGGTGGAGTAGAGCCGCTGCCAGAACCGCCACAAGACGTGCCATCGCAACCCTCGTCTGGGTTGGACCAAGAGCCAGTTGGTGCTGGACCGCTGCCGGAACCACCGCCTGGAGCTGGGTTTTGCACCTGGCCATCGGGAATCTGCTGGATTGGTGGTTTGCCGCCTTCAGAGGTAGGCTTGGGTGAAGCTGGAATGCCGCTGGTCGCGTCGCAGTCGCATGGCTCGGTAATGGTGACTGGCACTGGAGTCTTGTCGCAGACGGTGCACTCCTTGACGGTGACGGTGAAGCCGTTGGGAATATGGCTTGGGCCTGGAGTCCAGGTTGGCGTTGGCTCTTCGCAGCTCTCGGTGACAGTGTATGTAACTGGCACGGTGCCAGTCTCGCATAATGAGAGGTAAGTGGTGGTGTAGGTGGTGGTGTGGCCTGGCCCCTTTGAGGTGGTGGGTGCTAGAGTTGGGCCACCGCTGCCGCCCCATTCGCATTCAGGGCAGTAGGTGATGGTCAGACCTTGCGTGACGGTGATGAGAGTCTCCAGCGACGCGCTCGGGCAGTCGTCAACGGTCATGGTCGTATATGAGACTGGTAGAGATTGCGAGCTTGTGGTTTGCGCAGCAGCACCGGCCACCAACGCCGCGGCGGTTGCTCCCCTTCGGACCTTCATTGCGAAGATGTGTATGAATTATTCGAATGTTTTTGGTGTTGTTTCGTTGCTCGATTACGAAGGTCGCACTGAACGAATGACTGCAAGTAAGCGAGTGTAAGTTGCAAAGAATTAAAGCTTGGGAAGATCGAACGAGTGAGGTCCTCCGCAAGCAGTGATTGTGAGCAATGAAAGACAAGAAAGGTTACGGCATCTGGAGTGTAACTACCTTATAGTGAGTACCTGTTCGCGGCGTTGTTGTGTTGATACTGCTTGCATTCCTGGCGCAGATTGCCGGGTTGGTCGAGGCCGCATTCCTCATGGCTCGGTAACAAACAGCCGAATCGGGCAGCTCCAAACTGCCGTCCAGACGGGTAGCGAAATGAGATGCCACTGTACACCGACTAAGCTGTGGCTGTTGAAGTGCAGCTCCCCTCATAGTCTTATTGAAGCTTGTGCCGTAGGTCCAAAAGCCGTTCAGTCGAGGAGGCACAATCGCTCGGACGGGATTCCACGCCGACCCCTTTGTCCTGGAAACTGGTTTTTAAACCGGTGGACACGACAGCGCTGTTTATGCGTACACGGCTTGATTGATGCTCCAAGGGCTGAAAGTCTCCATAGCCCATGGATGTAGCTTGTCCATGGGCAGGAGTCCAGGCGGCATTGACACACTATAATCGAGTATATGCATCCATTCGAATCTGATATCTGTCAATGAGTTCCAGACGACGAATGGGTACGGCACAAAATCATGAATCAGAGAAAGGGCGCAATCTTGCCGTGATCAGCCATCGTGCCTGTGAGTCCACGTGATAGAAGCCAGCCATGATAGGCTGAAATGAGCACGAGTCCAGCAGTGCGGAAGAGGTCAGTCGAGGCATACTGAGACGGCCGCATGCCACCCGAGATGATGTTTTCAACCAGAGCACACCGGAACGTGGACGTGTGGTCGAGGTCGCGTCCGAACTGAGACTAGCTTTGTCGCTAGACCCGCCAATCAGAGCGCTGTAGATCCGGTGAGAGTCGCGTTCATTCGACTTTGTTGTCTTGTTCTACAACCTCCATCCTCTACACAACATTGATCAAACCCCTAGACTATGGCACTATGAACAACCCCAGCTACCTCGCTTCTTCTCGGTGACCTGGCATATCAGATCTGCCCGTGCACGCCATGCTCCCGAGACTTTGCCACGATGCGGACCTACTGCGAACATAGGAGACTGGATTACCACGGAATCAAGGGGTCAAGCTGAGGCAAGAGCCCATACCGCTCGAAAGGGACTGGACCAAGTGGTGGAGGAACACACGGTCCATCGCTGGGCTCGTGTTCTGCCACCGCCAAAAGAATCGCAGCCCGACCGTCATCCTCTGACCTCTGACCTGGGGAAGACTTGTTCTTCTGAAGGTGGCTAGCATGCGCCTGAGGATGATTGAATCTTGCAAAATGATAGTCTGAAGGATGTGAAGTGGAAGACGGTATGTACGTTCTACTGATGACGCCTCACAGCCAACTTCACAAACATTTCTCACCTGTCATCTCAATCAACCCCCCTTGTCAACATATGCTTGCTATTGAAACTGTCGCTTGGTCAGCCTTGGGCCAAAAACCACTACCAGGCCAACTCACGCAGTAACGTCGATTTTGGATACTTTACCAACTCGCATCGCCCGAGCCATCCTCTCCTCCGCATCGTATCCGTACGTCCACCAACTCGTTACCGGATCACTCCACTGGTTCGAGCTCCAAGAGAACGGACGGCCTTCGACTTCAGCTCTCATTCCCTGGTCTCTTGCAATCTGCTCTGGGCCGTCCTCATAATGCCAGATGATACCATTAGCCCGACTCGCTTCTTGCATTGCAGTACTTCGCTCCATTCTCTCCGCTTCGAACGATTGCATTGCAGCAGGTATCTCACTCCGGTCAGCGGCATCGTTCAAAGCAACTGCAAGAGCGGCTCCATCTTCGACCGCCATTGCTGCTCCTTGCGACATGTCTTCAAAGTAGAAGACAGCACGTCAGCAAAATCGTAAAATGTGGAACGACTTGTTTTCTCTTCTGGTGTGTACGTACATGGCAACATGGCATGTGCTGCATCGCCAAGTATCAGCATTTTGGACAAAGGATGAATCCAGGTTCGGAGTCTTGCCCCTGTTTTGAGAGGCCATTTGAGGCATGAATCGATCATCGACGTCAACTTCACTAATCTTTGTAGATGTCAATCGAAGCCCTTCAATGGACGGATACATTTTTCAACTCACTGCGGATCCCAGGATGCGAAATGATTCTTCATGTCGGTGACAGCTGTGTCTTGCGTCCATGTTGCAGGATCCGACTGATCGGCATGGCAAAGTACCATGTTGAAGGCTTCTCCTCGAGATATTGTATACGCCATGACGTGGCTGCCATCTCCAATCCTGTCGGATCGATGTCAGCAAGACCTCCTCCAACCGTATGATTCCCTTACCAGATATGCAACGACGGCTTGTCCAGCAGCCAGCGAAGTGCTGGATCTGCCTTCATCTTCCTGACTTCGATTGTGGCTCTATAAGCTGCAAACTCTGTTCTCTTGGGCTCTGGGCCCATCTCTGGTAAGACTGCAGCACGGGCGTGCGAGTGAATGCCGTCAGCTCCAATAATGAGATCTCCAGCAATCCTGGAACCATTCGAAAGCTGCACGCTGGCATCCATCGCATCATAATTTGTTACCTTGCTGTCGAGACGGATCTCCACGCCAAGATTCACTGCGGTGGCTAGCAAAGACCTATGTAGGTCGGCTCTATGGCAGACCAGGTATGCTGCGCCAAAATCATGCTCCATGTCTCTGAGCTCCGTATACCCGACTGTTTCGCCATTGGACCACTTTCGAAACTTAATGCTTTCGGGGCAGACGGCGTGTGGGCCCAGATGCTCGAGAACTCCCCATCGCTGCAGAAGAAGGCATGAGTTTGGCGGGACTTGAATGCCTGCACCAACCTGAGAGACGTGTTAGTACATCTTGAAGAAGTGGACGATACGATCGCATACCTCGCCCAGCTGTGATGCTTGCTCGAGCACTTCGACTGAATGTCCACGCCTTGCCAGCGCGATTGCTGTAGCCAGCCCTCCCAGACCCGCGCCCACAACGACAATTCGAAGAGGAAGCTTCGCCTGCGCTACATGTTGCTGGGTAGCCTTCGAATCTTCCTTCAAGGTTTTCAAGAAGAGGAACGACTGGGAAGGATAGCCCACATCAAAGTGTGGGGAGAGATGATGAGAGACGGCCTGAGCCCGCTGGTTGACCACCCCTGCAGGCATTATTATGAGTACCTCCTAGCACGATCAATCAAGACCTGAGAATGTTGTTCTGTGAGCCAAAAACGCGGTCCAAAGCAACAAGAGCCTCGACGAAGTGCTGACGATGACTCTTCAACGCAGACAACCTGGAGCCAGTGACAATATGCCGCCAATACGGAGCGCTTCCCCGCCGCTCAAAGTCCGCAACTTCGACGGCAGTTACTGTGTCTCCTAGCAAACGATCCGTGTTCCTCGCATTGAACTGGGAGTGGATGTTGCGGCATGTTGGGGTCTCTCCGGCCGATGCCAGCGCTAACTCCTATCTCCCCGGCGCAGGGTTCTGGACGACCTAGCAGCTTTACTTCCAGGAACGAATGACATTGATCCTTCAACTGACTTCAAGAATTGACAGTCACGCAGTGCCACTCTCTGGACCATCATCAAACTACTATTCCGCTTGTCGACGATGTCTCCCACATGGCAACGCCTGATTCGCTTCGAGGCAACGGATGGTCGTGTGCTACGCGGCGAACCGATTCTGCCACAAGAAGACTTCGATCTTGGAACAGTCACTGAAGACACAAAGCTTCAAGCAAAGGTCATTGTGGGCAGCGACATATACGATGGGAGCGGTGAAAGCAAAGTCAGCGATGAGGTCGTGCAAGTAAAGCGACTTCTTGGACCATTGACTGCGGAAGACGTCGATATCCTTCGATGTGTTGGACTGAATTATGCAAAGCACAGTAAGTATTAAAGTCTATCTGTGAATGGCTCTTGCTGAATTTTGAGCAGTCAAGGAAGCAGGCCGAACACCGCCGCCTTACCCGTTCATCTTCTTCAAGCCAAACACATGCATAACAGACCACGACGTGGACGTGGTCATCCCAAAGATCGCGCAAGACGACCAGGCCGACTACGAAGGCGAACTCTGCATAGTCATCGGCGAAGACGCCAAAGACGTACCTGTCGAA
The DNA here is from genome assembly GCF_010093935.1 of Zasmidium cellare ATCC 36951. Taxonomy (NCBI): domain Eukaryota; kingdom Fungi; phylum Ascomycota; class Dothideomycetes; order Mycosphaerellales; family Mycosphaerellaceae; genus Zasmidium; species Zasmidium cellare. Next base: position 424,106 of record NW_022986955.1, read on the forward strand.
CGAGCACTCGACTACGTCGCAGCGTATACCTGTGGAAACGACATATCCTCGAGGAAGCTACAACGAGATCCGAAACTCGCAGGCAACGTACCACAGTGGGGATTTTCGAAAGGCTTCGATACATACGCTCCGTTGGGTCCATGCCTGATAAATGCTTCGCTGATCAAAGACCCGAAGAAGCTTTTGCTCAAGACGATTGTTGATGGCGAGACGAGGCAGGAAGAATACGTGGAGGATTTGTTGTTTGACTGTGCATATCTTATCTCTTATTTGAGTTCGGGGACCACGTTGAGGAAGGGTTCTGTCATTATGACTGGGACTCCTGGAGGTAAGTACTGCCTTGGAAGGATTAAAAAATGCCATGCATGCTGACGATTGTACAGGAGTTGGGGCAGGTCTCAAACCACCACGTTATCTTGTCCCTGGCACTGAGATGAAAGTGTCTATCAGCCAAGTTGGGACGCTTACAAATGGTGTTCGATTTGCATAGATCTAGAGCACAAAGATACTTGGATGATCGCGTCTACACTCCATTCCGTACGTCTATTCTCAGAACCCTCTCGATGCAGATGCAGTACAGCAACGGATCTCATGACGCCTCTTGTCGGAGAATGGTTCCGCAGCACTCAAGGGTCAAAAGCTCGATCAAGAGTGAAACAGGTACCATATCCCTTTCTTCTAACGAATCATCTGGAATATGTGCTGCTCAATGCCCCAATGCAATGCACAGATTCCAGCTCTGATAGTCACTTGTACTGTTGACCACCGAATACTGTCGTCGGCGATGAGAATTTATGCATGTGGAAGTTTTGCCCTCCACTCCTTGCCCTTGTACTGGAGTAGTATGGTAGGCAGAACACAAAAGAAAACGACAAAGCCTGCAATGAAGCCAGAGAGCCCGCCGAAACCGATCTCGGACAAAAGGGGTTGAAACCTGCAGACTGGTCAGAGAGCTCATCTTGTTCATTTGGAATTGATAACACTTACCAGAACGGCCCAGCAAACCCCCAAACCTGCCTCACAAACGTGATATACACGCCGACATCACCCGCCTGCTCTCTGAAGCAGTCGACAGCGTACGGAATCAGCAACGTCGTAACGAGCTGGTTCCCCACCGCCGAAATAGCAATCCCCACGAGAGGGGTGATATTCCAGCTATCACCCGCATTCATCGTCTGCACCAGAAAAACCGTCAACCCACAAATCGTCAACGCATACCCAAAATGACTCAACAAAAGCCTCCTCTCCGGCGCGGGCTGCTCTTTCCCCTGCGCGCGAGGTTTCGAGATGAACTGATCCGTCGCGAAGCGGCCTCCGAATTCCCCGATCAGAGCTCCGGCAATCACGGCGAGGTACTGGAGGCCGACTTCTTGCGTGTTGAGGTTGAAGCTGCGGATGAAGATGGAGGGCATTTCGACGTTGATGAGTATTTGCCAGAGGAAGATCATGGAGTAGGATACTGCCGGGATGGTGACGCAGGCGTGGAGGCCGAGATAGAGGGGTTTGATGAAGGCTGTTAGGGTGAGGGGGGTGGTGTCGATGCGTGGGAGGAGGCGGTTCTTGAGGGTTTTGGGGTCGGTTGGTGTTGGGGTTAGCTTTACTTCGCGAAGGTAGAGGGTTTCGGGGCCGAGGAAGAGGTAGAGGAGGAATTGGACTGCGTTGGTCTAGGCTTGTTAGTAGGTCAAAGGTTCGGCGTCGATTCTTCCGAGGACTTACTATTGCAAGCACGACGTATATCCATCGATAGCTGACTCTCTGCGCTAGAAAGCCAAAGATGAACGGCGCAACGGGTACACCAAGCGTGACCATCAACGTCCAGATGCCCAGATATCGTGGTCTATCCGAGCGGAAGTAAGTCTCGACGACCGTGGCACTGCCGACAGCACTCGCAGGACAGATGAACTAAATCCCACCAGCATCAGCATCCCAACCCGCGGCCCACCACACCCACAACAACTCACAAAAGCCATAATCGCCCGACAAAGCGCCATGGTCGCATACGAATAGCTGAACCGACACCCAATATTGGCAATACAGCTGCAAAACAACGAAAGCAGAAACACCGGGCGACGGCCCCAGCGATCCGCGAGGGGGATCCACAGCAGCGGCACCACGCCGATGATGCAGATGACGAGGGAGGTGAGATAGGTGGCTCTTTGCTCGCTGACGTCGAGGTCCATGGCGATGAGTTGGAAGGCACATTGGATGGAGGCGGCGCTGAAGGTCGACATCATGGCGTGGAAGGCGACGAGGGCGAGGTTGGTGTGCTTCTGTTTTTTTGGTGGGTTAGTGGGCGTATTGCGTTGTGTGTCGAGGTTGTTGTTGGCTTACCTTCCACGCTGGCCAGTTCAATGGGTCCTTGTCGTTCGGGTCGGGCAGGGGGTCGAGATCCACGGTGCCGTGTCGTTGGATCAAATACTCTCGATGCTCTGGCGTGAGGCTCTGAGTATCTGAAGAGGTATTTTCCTGAGCATTCTCAAGGTCGGCAGTAGTCTTCTCCGCACTCGAAGAGAAATCAGACCGCCGTTCACTCTCGATCCACTGGGAGTCGATCGCAGCCTTGTTCCTCCCCAAGGAAGCCATACTCCCCAAGGAAGCCATAATGAGAAATCACTTCAGACTGGCAACACTGGCAAGAGATTCGAGAACAGAATCCAAAATCCGGGGAAAGAGATCTTGTAATAGTCAGTTCGTTTGGGGAGAGAACAGTCGCCAGCGATCCACTGTAAGCCAAATGATTTGCATTTCCATCTTCAGCTTCTTGAATGAAGCTGAAAAACTTGGCCGGACATAGAGCATTCGGCGAGCCTCGCTGGAACACGTACCTCTACCCCACGAAACATGAACCCTTCCATGGAGTTTACTGAAGGATCAGTAGAATTTCTGTGCATCATCCTTCCCGCCTCACTCCGTCGTAAGCGACCGCGGAGTTAGGGAGCCCCTGAGTCTGACTTTCGGAGTCGGGTGCGGGTCGTTCCCAGTCTGAAGCCTGACTGACTGATCCGCAGTATGCGCTTCCGTCTTGCAGGGGAGGAATTGGGGCAGAGGGGACAATGGTAGGAGACAAAAGGAGCTGGATTGGAAGGCGGAGAAGTTCAAAGCAGACATCTCCAACACTACACTTAGCAAGATCTCATCACATACTTCCTCACCAACATGGCCACCTCCACAACCACCGTCGTCTCATCCGAGCACGGTACGAAAGAAGAACAAACCGCGCAACTCCTCCGCAATGCAGCCGAATTCAAAACCAAACCACTCTGGACCCAAATGACCAGACTGAATCCTCCCGCCCCAAACCCAACCTGCACGCCTCACATCTGGCGCTACGACGAGATCCGTCCGCACCTGCTGCGCGCCGGCGAGCTGGTCACAGAGAAGCAAGCGGAACGCAGAGTCCTGATGCTGATAAACCCAGCACGTGGTAAATATAATCAATCGATCCATCCGCGCCGGCACACAACTGCCGGTCCCTATGATCGTCCAAGCTAACACCAAATCCGCAATACGCAGATGCCCCCTACACGACCGACACGATCTACGCCGGGCTACAGCTCGTCATGCCCAACGAAACCGCCCCGGCGCACCGCCACACAGCCTTCGCGTGCCGCTTTATCATCGAAGGCCAAGGCGGTTTCACCGCCGTGCACGGCCGCCGCATCCACATGAAGCGCGGCGATCTGATCCTCACGCCGACGTGGAACTGGCACGACCACGGCAAGGACGGGTCCGGCCCCATGATCTGGCTGGATACGCTGGACTTGCCCAACTTTATGCATTTCCCAGTGCACTTTGTCGAGCATTTCAATCAGCCTAGGTATCCTGCTGAGGATGCGGATTCGGCGACGTCGCCGATTGTGTTTTCGTGGAAGGTGATGCGGGCGGCTTTGGATGCAGAAGAGGGGGATTGTGTTACGAGGAGGTATTTGAAGAAGGATGGTCGGGATAGTGAGTTGTTGCGCTTCGAGACCGAAAGGAGTCATTGCTAACGACATCCCCAGTCAGCCGCATCCTAGGAGCCAGCGCGACCCGACTCAAGACAGGTCTGTCCACTCCAGCCGTGCAAGAGACCGCCTCATTCATCGTCCACGTCGTCGAGGGCACTGGCCATTCCGTGATTGGCGGCGTGCGTCTCGACTGGAAGAAGGGCGATACGTTCTGCATTCCATCCTGGAACGAGTTCGTTCACACCGCTAATGATGGCGAGGATGTGTATTTGTACCATGTGGATGAGAAGCCCATGTTGAAGTCGCTGGGCTTTTATAGGAGTGCGGGTGAGGATACTGAGGGCATTGTTTCGGATTAGGTAGATTGAATGACAGCTCTCCTGATTCAAATGCACTGAACGTCAGAGATGGTGTTGGGCATGAGAGACATGTCAGATATGAATGGGAGTTGGAACACATATGGGCCCAATGCTCTCGAATTAGGTACGGCGCTTGGTCTACCAAAATGCTGAGCTTGCCATGACCCGAAGTTGTTGAATGGCTGAATTGACCCCGAAATCGTATTTGTTCGGTGCTGGCTTTTGAGAAATGCAGTTGTCAATGTGCTCTTTAACTGAGATTGGACTCTGCGTTTGATATCGTAGCGTTGAAAGCTTGCTTCGACTGCAGCACGACTGCCCGCAGACATTCATCTCTACATACCCACTCCCCATCCACATATCCCCGTCTCAAACTCCCCCATCAAACTCCCTCCCAACACCTCCACCACCCATCCCTCAAACCCCATTCCTCCCCAAAAACCCCAAAATCCAGTCAAAAGCCCCTCTCGCCTCAAAATGCAAATTCAACCCATGCCCCGCCCCCTTCACCCTCAACGTCTCAAACCTCCCCTCCGGCACATTCTCATACAGCGTCGTCCCAACCTCCTCCAAAAGATTCTCCGGAAAAATACAATTCCCCGCACAGAACCCCAGATCCTCGTTGCCGGCCACCACCGCGACGGGGAAGGTGACGTTGAGGGCGGGTTTGACGACGGCGGAGGCGGTGAAGAGCTCGCCGATTGTGACTGTGCCTTTTGTGGCGTCGGCGAGGGAGAGGATGGTGGGGAGGAAGTTGGGGTATGTGAAGAAGGTTTGTTGGTTGGCGAGGGGGGAGGCGACGACGAAGTAGCCATTATTCAAGCTGGAGAAACGGTATGGCTGATCGAGGGAGGCGATGGTGGGGTTTTGGCCGAGGTTGAAGGCGGGAATGCCGGAGGCGTTGGTGGAGAATCCTGTCAAGATTGCGGCGTCGAGGTCGGCGGGGTGTGTTGCTATGAGGCCTTTTGTGAGGGTGCTGCCGAGAGTGGCCGATGCCGATGATGGTTTTGAAAGGGGTGGATGAGTAGACGCCTTGGCGGAGTTGGGTGATGAGGCTGTGGAGGATTTCCATTTCGAGGGGGGACTGAATCGTATGGATTGGGTCTTCCTTGGATGAGACACCCACTCCTAGACGATCGTAGAGGAAAGTCGAGTATCCTGCTTCGACGGCTACGTCGACGTAGCTCCAGCCGGGCGCGAAATCCCAGTAATAGCGATCAAAGCCAATGCCATGGGTCAGAACTTGCAGCTTGGATGTGCTGCCATTGCTGGGCATGCATAGCGTCGCTCCGATCTCGTAGGTGCCGTTGACGTGGAGTGTCCCGTTTGAGATCGAGTCTGGGAAGGTAGATCCTGCCGCCCACATTTTGAGCCATGTCTGGGTAGCCTCTGCCTGTGTGGCCGGTAGCTTGTAGTCGAATCTCACATTCTCGTTGGTGTTGGCTGCCACATGGGCGATCCCAGATGTACAGAGTGATGATTCTCCCCTTGAGATGTGCTTGGTTGCATTCGTGAATCCTGATGTTGTTGGTGCTTCGTCATTCGTGGGTATGCCGCTAACTGAGGCGTGCACCGTTCTAGTATGGGCAGAGAGAGTAGCAGCAATAAAAGGATACAGAACAGTCTTCATCCTTCAGGCTCATGTTATACGGTGATGGGATCTTCGTTGGGAGAGTTGAGCTGATCGAGCTGTTATAAGAAAACTTCTTCTGCACCCACTGCGGCAAGTTCCAGATGAGCCCCTTGGTAAGGACAGTCGCTTTCCTCATCACAAAGGCCGCGACTGCACCGGTCGCCCATGGTATAATTTGGAATTGGCCTCATCGACGTCCGGGCAAAGACATCGTCGACCGGAAAACACCACACGCCCAGCCTTGCGCGGATGCACTCCTCCAGTCGGTGCACGTGGATGGATACTGCTGACTCGTCATGCCAAATCCGTTAGAATTTGTCAATCAATCTGTCCAGTCACTCTGTACGGAACTGTCAGCATGTAGTCGTAGCGCCAATATTTCCTAGCTGGAGGTGGTTCGGCTTATCCGGAATCCTTCTGGTCTTGTCCCCGTTATCTCCCCGGCTCAAAAATTGTCAGCACCACGGGGGCCAGTGGCTCTCCAAACGAGCCAAGTTTACAAGGACGCACCATCAGGGAAACCCATCACGTGTCTCAGAAAGGGTAACAGAGGCTCAGCAGGCTTCAATGTCGTCAAATCCCGATATTCAGAGCAGAACTCCCATCGCTCCCAACAAAAAGCTCATCAAACCCAACACCAGTGTCGAACCCGAGATCATGAGAGTAAAACATCTGGTCTAGCAGATACTCCTGATCCAGGTTTTGTCCTACTGCAGCATCAATATACATCAGGTCTCATCGCAAAGGCCAGATAGTGCTCACCCATATGCATAGTAGCGTCGACTAGCGTTCGAAGACAGTGTCGGCATCGGTCGACTGTCTGATTGTTTCGATCCAGTGCTTCAAGACTTTGTATCGCGGCGTTGATCCTGTCGAGTGTTGTGATGTAGTCGAGGGCCCCTGGGTTTGTGGTGGACGTTCTGCAGATGAGGTAGCAGGCGAAGACTGTCAGGGCGGCGTTGAACGCTGTGGCAATCAGTCAGATGGAGAGCAATGCGAAGTAGGGAATGAGATACGTACTGTAGTACAGTGTGAACCACCACGCTCCCAAGACGTCTCTTTGAGCCGCAGACGGTGATGTAGTGGCCGTTCGCACCAGCTCAATGATATCAGTTGCGTTGACAAGTGATGCACTGATACTGCTGGCGCCGAACTGCTCCAGCAGAGCATTGTCACTCGTGATGGTGTTGCTTCTGCTCATGTCCTGCAGCATTCGCAGCAGGATAGGACGATGGAGAAGCAAACGGGCGCTCAGATAACGAAGCGTGAGGATGGTTCTCAGTTTCAGTCTTTGCTCCGCGACATCAGTCATACCCTGTGCTTGCAGGTAGTCCGTCAGGTCGTTGGCAGAGATTGTAGCTAGAGTCTTGGGGACGGACTGTTCCCAGTCTAGCAGAGAGCCTTCGATTTCGAAAATCCGGGTGATGACATCTCTCGACGGTAATGGATCATCGAACTCCAGGTTCTGTCCATACAGGCGGTCGAGTATGACAAAGACCACATTATATAGCTTGCTGGATAATGTCAGGTCCATTCCATAATATCTCATCGCAGACTCATAGCACTTACACCGTAGCAGCAAAGAAGCTGACATTACTAGGATCTTTCTGTTCCGTCACAGCGGTTGCAGATTCCGAAGGTGCAGATTCTGGGTACTGCAGAGGTGTAGGTACCTTCACGTACGAGCCTGGGATCGAAGAAGGCCTGCCAAAGGTCATGCTCATCGTGCGATCGAGAGAGACGCACGCAAGCCACGTACGCTTGCGGATCTCCTGATCGACGGCTGAAAGGCCGATAGAAATTGCATTGGTGTGCAGTCCAAGCTGTAGGACGACCTTTACCGCGAGGCCCGACACGGTCCAGGCTTCAGACGGCTTCTGTGTGCCTTGGAGATATTGACCTAGCAGCAACAGGAAGTGCGCTTCCTCAAGATCAGCTGGATATCCGTACGACCTTAGGAAATCAGTGGCGTATTACTCACCAGTTTCGATATTGACACCCTGCATCATGCGATTCTTGCAGTGAAACAAAGCTCTCTGGGCATAGACCTGTGACTTCTTACTCCGTTGTAGAGCATCGAGGCCATTAGAGCGGTCGGCACTGATGGCGATAGCTAAGATGATATTCAATAGCCCGAGCCAAGAACGTGGTCTTTGCCGTGACGGATAGCCTCGCAAAGAATCAAGTTTCGATCTGAAACGTCCCTCATGAATATACGGAAACAGGTAGCCTGTGTTGGTGAAGAAGCTGTCGATGATCTTGTCTTCGTCGATTGAAGTCAAAGCGTCGGAGGGGTTTTCAGCATGTGCTGTAGATGATCGATGGACACAAGCGGCTGCTGATGGTATAGACACTCGTCGGGACGGTGCCAAGGAGTCCTGATTAGCAGAAGCAGAGCTCAAAGTAAAGTTGCTCGCTTGAAGCATGACCTGGCCAATTGCTCTCAAGAAGAATATGTTTGAAGATGGGCCTTGAAACAGGTTAGGATCAGAGGTATGAATGACGAGACTCCACAACGTAGACCCACCGAAATAGCCTGACTCCATTTCATTCTCGAATATAACAGCACCCATAGCGTCAGCGTGATGTTGCTCGTCGCCATGATCAATAATGACTTCCGAGGCTGTATTGACGATCTGGGAAGGCCCAGCCTGGTCCATACGAGCATTGAGTCTCATCATTGATTCTTCAAGCTGGTCGACCCGACTCTGAAGCCTGTTCAAGTGGCTGATCACAAGAGTCAGTCGCTGACATTGCACCTGCTAAGGATATCGATCGTCGCACGTCTTGTCGACCAATACATTGGATGACAATGGATGCTCATGATATTGACATTCCAGGCCAAACTCCCGGCACGTTTGGCAGGTCGGACGAGCACCATCACACTACTCCACACGCGTTAGCATTGCATGTCAAAGACCAAGCCGGGGAGCTTCTATCGTACCCGGGTCTTTTTCAACCGGCATGATCCACAGGCGATTGGAATGCGGCGCCTTTTGGCCGGACGTCTGACGGCATCACCGCCCTCATGGGGCTGCCCGTCTTCTGAAGCCGGAGCGTGTCCGTTCATGGTTGTCAGAGTAGAAGGGAGTGTTCGTAGGATCACACCTGGGAAGAACTGACGTTGTCCGCGCAGCCGAGACCTGGACAGGACGTTTTGCCGAATGTCCCCGAAATCACGTGCCTCAGAAATAAGCTGCTCGACGACGCGTACGCTGTGTTGCGATGGAGACGCGTTCGTTGTGGAAATCTTGCGGCAAAGGATTCTTCTATTGCCTCGTGAGCTATGGGAATCATTTCTGTAGTTGTTTCATTCATTCATCCAGCACGCCTCGCTTTTTGCTCTCCGGCCCTATCTGCACGCTGAAATGTAGCAATCTCGATGACCTTCTGCTGACGTGGTATTCTCAACACGCGCTTAGATGTTCACGGCAGTGCGGAACTTGTTGCCAGCGTAGATGGCATTGCTGCCGAGCTCCTCCTCGATACGCAGGATCTGGTTGAGCTTGGCCAGACGCTCAGATCGCGCTGGTGCGCCAGTCTTGATTTGACCGGAGCGGAGACCAACGGCAATGTCGGCGATGGTGACATCCTCAGTCTCGCCAGAGCGGTGAGAAACCATGACACCCCAGCCAGCACCGTAGGCATCCTTGGCGGCCTGGATGGCTTCGGTGATGGTACCGATCTGGTTGACCTTGAGCAGGAGAGCGTTGCAAGCCTTGGTCTCGATGGCCTTCTTGATGAAGGTTGGGTTGGTGACAGTCAAGTCATCACCGACAAGCTGGAAGTCGGAGTTCTTGTAGAAGTAGCTCCAGGCCTCCCAGTCATCCTCAGCGAATGGGTCCTCAATGGAAACGATTGGGTACTTGGCTGAGAGGTCGCGGTACTGCTGGGCAAGCTGCTCGTAGGTGACCCACTTTTCTGGGTCGCTGTCTGGGTTCTTGAAGTCGAGATCGTACTTCTTGGCGTCGGTCTTGTAGAACTCGGAGGAGGCGACGTCCATGGCGATCTTGACCTTTCCGGAGTAGCCGGCCTGCTCAATGGCATCGGTGATCAAAGTAAGAGCCTCATCGGCAGTCTGGATATCTGGGGCAACACCACCCTCGTCACCGACGTTGCCAGCAGACTGGCCGTACTTCTTCTTGGCGAGAGTCTTGAGCTTCTGGTAGACTTCGGAGCCCTGGCGCATGGCCTCGCTGAAGCTGGGTGCCTCACTGGGAAAGGGTCAGTATTTCTAATGGCTGAAAGATGTAGGCGACGTACGATGGGACGACCATGAACTCCTGGAAAGCAAGGCGACCACCGGCGTGCGAGCCGCCGTTGAGAACGTTCATGAATGGCACTGGAAGGACGTATGGCTTCTTGGTTCCGGCGAGATCGCTGATGTGGGCGTAGAGTGGGACACGCTTCTCCGCAGCGGCAGCCTTGGCCACAGCCATGGAGACACCGAGGATGGCATTGGCACCAAGCTCAGTCTTGTTCTGAGTGCCATCGAGCTTGTTGAGGAAGCCGTCCACAGCAGACTGGTCCTTGACGTCAAGGTTGGCCTTGATCAGCTCTGGGGCGATCTTGTCGTTGACATTGGCGACGGCCTTGGTCACACCTGACAGCATCCGTCAGATTCATGTGTTTTTATGTCTTGTTTCATTGCTTTTCTCACCCTTGCCGCCCCACTTGCTCTTGTCACCGTCACGCAGCTCGCAGGCCTCGTGGGAACCAGTGGATGCACCGGATGGGACGATGGCGCGGTGGAGACCAGTCTCGGTGACAATGTCAACCTCGACGGTTGGGTTGCCACGAGAGTCGTAGACGGAACGGGCGTGGATCTTGCTGATACCCATGTTGGATGTTTCTGCGGGCGGAAGATGGGTGTTAGTGGTGTGTTCAGGGTGGTGAGGTCGATCAAAATGTCAGACGGAGGGGTCCCTTTCGACGCAGGGACGATTGGCGTGTCGATGCGGTGAAACTCCGTTTGGCTGGGCAAACGTCGTTGTTGACCGCTCAACCATTGCGTTTGCAGCCAAACACAGCGATTGGCGGGGTGCGGGCGAATGCATTGCATGGCATTGGGCTTGCAGCTGTTACTCACCAATGACTTGGGTACGACTGGTTGAGGAAGGGGTGTTTGTTTGTTGTGGTGGTGAAGGTGGGGAGGGGAGGGAGGAGACGTTGGTGACTGTGATGAGCCCAACAATTCTTTTCTCTGCTAGCTGTTGCTCGGTCGTTGCGTAGTGGGGTCGAGGGGCAGCCCGGGAAGGCGCGACCGGATCCCGTGCTCTACGGATTACTTCGGGACGACAGGGTTGTCCATGTGTGAATGCCTGAGGCGCGAGTCGAGTACTTCACCTTGTGATGAGGCACTTTGTCTTCTGGCCTCCAACACTACTGACGGACAATTGCGGAACGCCAGGACTGACGACATTACTCATTCGAAGCACATACAATTCTGCGAGTGATCCTCAGACTGAAAGTACGCTGTACTACATCGGCATGCCCGCCAGAAGAACCCGGCACAACATTGAGTCCTTGATCTCATCTTTTCGAGAAACCAGCTCCTCTGCATCCCAATTGACCCAAACGTACTTGCCCTTCAGGAACGCAGCCTCAGGCGAAGCGAGCCACACATGGAAGCTAGCCGGCAGCTCAACTGGGCAAACGTCAGTGAAGACTCATCACCATACGTTATAACGACTTACTCTCATCCTGGCCCTCCACATCAGTATCTGAATTGATCTCAGTCCTGATGACTCCCGGCTGGGTATTCACGACGTGCAGCTCTGGGTTCTCCGCGGCGAGGTAGTCGAACATCTTGACCACAGCGAGCTTGTACATGGCATAGTTGAACAGCCCCGGCATGGGATTGATATGTGCGATCCCCGACGAGACATTGATCAGCTTGGCATCAGATGCGGCCACTGGTACAACAGCTTGAATGGCGTTGAAGGCACTCATGACCATCAACTCAAAGCCGCGGCGGAACTCTTGCTCATCGTATCCCAGGACAGGTGCGGTTTTGGGTAGGATCCCAACACACCAAACGAAGACATGGATCTTGCCAACCTTGCTGGCGATGCTCTTCAATGCCGCCTCAGCTGCCGTAAGCTGAGACATGTCTGCGCCTTGAGTGAGGACAGTGGTTTTAGGACCAGCGGCACGGATTTCTTGCGCAGCCTCTTCAAGACGATTGGCACGGCGGCCTAGGATCGCCACAGATGCAGCACCAGCCTGTGCGAATGCAATGGCCGTCGCTTTACCGATGCCAGTACCACCTCCAGCTACCACCACATTCTTGCCCGCAGCTGAGAGTTCGGGTCGTTCTGGTGAGATGAAAGAGTACGGCTTGTTATGCCAGGTCTTCGTGAAAGAGATCCACTCTGGGACATCGGGGAACTCTTCGGCCATGGTGGTGAATGAAGCTTTTGATTCGTAGTAAGGAGTTGAAGTGGAAGATGTTGTGAACTGACGAGTGACAGGGGTAAAGTTGTTGCTTTTGGTCGACAATTGTCAGAGCAGCAAGCGTAAACTTATACTGCCGTGTCCTTCATGGCAACAAGGTCCAGCAGCGACGGTGTGATGCAGTCACCGGAGCAGATACTGACTGTGAACGCTTCCATGGAAGAGACTCTCCACCTTCGCTTTACAATGCGTTGAGCAAGGGACCTTCGACTCGTGAAGTCCCGTTGGCAACACTTCACTACAGAAACGTTACGATCCAGTTCCGGAGAAGAATGACAGGGACCACTCTCTTGACTACTGGCAAATATTACCAAGCACGCTCTTTGAACAGCATTCGCGGAGCGCTTCGAAATGTGAGACAGGCGAAAGGGCATTTCTCGCCATCTCGCTTACGTATCGTTTGTTTCCGTGGAGGCATCGCATCATCGCTTGCTGATGGCAGCTTCTTTCGTGTACAGCTTCTACGTCCCTCGAGAGCCCTGTCGTGGCCGATGTGCTGCATCATTGATGGTGTCTTGAAGAATCAAAAGTTATGTTGGAGAGCTGATGGAGTCCGACTGAATGTCCTGAAGATGAGACCTTCGTCACCGCGAAATGATTCCAAAGACGGACCTCGGTCCGAATCGTCGTCATAGCGAACCTTGGAACCTTACCTTCCAACACCTCAACTAGAAAGGCATTGGGTGTTCTTGTAGACAATCGCAACAGAGAAATCAACACATTCAAGAACTCGATCCAAGATGGGACAACCAAAGCTCACCCTATATGTCGACATCCTGTCTCCATTCGCCTACATGGCGTACTACTTAACAAGGGTAAGTCCAATCCGCAACTACGGGCCCGTACATCCGTCAAAAAGCACGACATACGAAATGTTCAGTAAACATCCACCCTTAATCATCCTCCATCCTACTCCCCTCCCAATGGCACAGCCTTACCCAACCCCAAACCACGCAAACTAACCAGACCCCCCGAAAAATGTAGAACTCCCCCGCCTTCCAATCCCTCCCCATAACCTACATCCCCATCCTCCTCGGCGGCCTAATGCAGCAGGCCAAAAACCAACCCCCCCTCAACATCCTCAACAAAGACAAGTGGATCAACGCCGAACGCCTGCGCTGGTCGCGGGCTTTCAACATCCCCATCGCGGAAGAAACGCCCTCCCCCTTCCCGCAATCCACCGTCAACACCCAGCGCGCGCTCGTATACCTCTGGCTCAAAGAGCCCGAGGGGGTCCTGCCGCGGGCGCTGGACGCGCTGTACCATGCGTTCTGGGTGGAGCGGAAGACGATCGGGAAGGTGGAGGTTATCGCGGAGGTGTTGGGGCCGGTGTTGGGGGCTGAGGGGACGAGGAGGTGTTTGGAGGGGGTGAAGAGTGAGGAGGTGAAGCAGGCGTTGGTGGGGAATACGAAGAGGAGTTTTGAGGAGGGGGCTTTTGGGTTGCCGTGGTTTGTGGCGGAGAATGAGAAGGGGGAGAAGGAGGGTTTCTGGGGCGTGGATCATATGGGGCAGTTGTTGGAGTTTTTGGGTATCGAGCCTTCGGGGGAGAAGGGATATAAGTCCTTGCTGTAAGTGAGTTTGGGAGGATGGTTAGAGGAGTGGAGAAGACACGACAGATGCGTGAGCCAGACACCCAGCATAATGAATATACTCACGCTGTACGATTGTGATGCGGTCTGGTTTCATGGCCTTTCTCTCCAATTGTACAGAATCTACACGTAGGAGTATCATGTTACCGCAAATGCAAAAGTCAAAAAGGAACCTGGAGACGAATAACGCTAACTACGCCTTACAAAGCCGAGCTTCATGCGTTTGTCTCTATCCTGATCGCTCCATCTGGTCAAGAATGGCCCTCGTGAATTCATGTGTCGTGGATGAACCGCCCATGTCGCGTGTCCGCGTCTTGCCTTCGGCAATGACATCGTAAACGGCCTTGCTGATACGGTTGGCGTGCTCGTCCAGTCCAAGATGTCTCAGCATCATACTTCCAGACAGGATCAAAGCAGTTGGGTTGGCCTGGTCCTTGCCCTGGATATCAAGACCAACGTGTCGGCATCCTGGCTCGAAAACGGCGACCTCACGACCCATGTTGCAACCGGGAACAATACCAGGACCACCGACGAGACCAGCGCCAATGTTGGAGAGAATGCCACCGTACAGGTTAGGCATGACCATAACGTCGAATTGTTGAGGTCGGCTGACACACTGCATGGATGCGTTGTCGACGATCATGTCGTTGGTCTCGATTGTTGGGTATTCCTCGCCGACCTTTCGTACAGTGTTTCTGAACAGACCATCGGCCAGCTTCATGATGTTGGCCTTGTGAATGCAGGTGACCTTGCGGCGGTTGTTGGCGAGGGCGAAGGAGAAAGCAAACTTGGCGATGCGCTCCGACTTGGCGCGGGTGATGATCTTGAGCGATTCGACGACGCCGCTAACGGATTGATGCTCCAGGCCGGAGTACTCACCCTCGGTGTTCTCACGGATGATGCACAGGTCGACGTTCTTGTGTCGGGTCTCGTAGCCAGGAATGTTCTTGATCAGGACGATGGAGGCGTAGATGTCGAGTTCTTGACGCAGGGCGACGTTGAAAGATTGGTGTCCAGATCGGGTTACGGGAGTGTGGAGGATACCCTTCAAACCGAGCTTGTTGCGCTTGAGCGAGGCGATGGACTCACGGAAGAGTTCCTCAGAGTGTTTGCCGCCAGCCTCCATACCAGACACATCGACCTGCTCCCACTCGACGGGCACATTGTCGGCCTTGAAGATGGTCTTGACCGATTCTGAGACTTCCGCACCGATACCGTCACCTGCATATGCCGCCTTAGCCCGCCAATGTCTTTATCACATGCCAATTTTGCTTTTGCAGTCGCATACCTGGGATCAGCGTGACAGTGTACTTGCCGCCGAACTTGGTTGGCTTGAAGATGTCTGATTGCACAGTCGTCGCGTATGCTTGAGGGTTTCGTTAGTCCTGCGCCTTCCTGCTCTTGCAAATGCTGTGAACGTACTACGCGCGGCCAGGGACGGGTTCTGAGCGGCGGCGAAGGCATTGCTGCGGAGGGCCTGGAAGAGACGGATTGTCAGTCAACGTCACAAGGTCTTCAATCTGTGTGGACATACCTGAACGGCCCGTCTGGAGAACATGGTGCGAATGGTGGTGGACGGGACGAACAAGAGTGTTTGGCGAAGTGGTGCTGCGCAAAAGCTTCAAGCTGCGCGAAGACCCGGCTTCGGAAGCGGAAGACGGCTATGCACTTTCCACGGCACTACGGCGACATGGCAGGTGTCTGTGCGTTGAACTTCGCTGCATGACGCGCCGAACAACTTTCACCTACCTTCACTCACCTCCATCTTCACATGCTTCTTCCAAAGAGGCTGTTGACATCGTCCAGTGAAAATCGTAACGTCAAGACTCGTAAAGGCCCTTCAGCGACGCCGGCGACATCGACCGCTTGCCAAGGACTTGGACGGGGACGGCGCGAACGCAGTCTCGACAAGCGAAGATTACATGTCTGAATACTACTTTCCTATGGTCTTCGACTTTAGCATTGAAGGCCTTATAACACATCGCACGCGCACAACGTCGCCCGTGGACCGCAGGACGATGAGTTGTGCGAAAGTCCTCCAACTCGCTTAAGACCCCTCAGGCACGCCAGCAGGCGCACTTCGAACAACCGAACGCTGTCTTGCGAACATGTTCAAATCCTCTACAAGAATCCCGCGACCTGTTAAAGCCTTGTGGTCCCAATAAGGCTCAGATTCAATGGTGACCTGCCGCACGTGAAAGCCAAACAGCGCTAACCGAATTTGGTCCTCAATAACGACTTTCACCTCTTCCCTATTGACACCCATAACCGGATAGCTCGCTCTTCAACTCGGTCTCGAGGCGCAAGAATAGCCAATGGCTGTTTCAGGATCATTGTATTCACTTCGACCTAGATGTCCCAGCCACAATGAACCTTCCACATGGCTTGGGAGCTGGGCGGCCATGTGCCGTCAAGGGCTATGCTCCCATGGACTTTTCTGTTGGAGTCTGTTAGGTGAGGATGAAGGTACCCAGAGACACGCAAAAGCACTGTAAGCTCTCCTTCTTCATGACGAGCGCTGATACTGTTTCGCAGACCCCTGAACCTCAAGACCAACCACCTCCATCATGTCACATCTGCAAACCAGTCCCAAGATGAACTCTCCTCTGGACACCTATCTCAGTCCCTTCTCATCTCTCGTTTCATTGTCAGTCCCGCATGTCCCCCGCAGAAAGACTCTCAGTGACGATGCTCTTCCCCTATTGGATCCTTATTGAGCCCGTCCGTCCAGTCACAAGGCTCATTGCCACCAGTCTGGGTGAACATCTCTTTATCCAATTCCTATTGAGACCTCTATTGGGAACATTCATCGCCTCTCGACGCTCGATCACGGTCTATATATGCCAGTCAATACGACCGTTTTCATAGTCTCCTCTGCTTACCCACCAGTCATTCTTCCATACCGATCCGAACCACAATAAACCCCAGGTCTAAGTCATAAGACCTCCCTACAACCCCCTCTCGTTTACACAACCCAACCCCCAACAAAACCATCAAAAACAATCACCGTTCTCTCACGACTGAGAGACTAACCACGACATGAAGGTCACTCTTTCGACCCTTCTCATCGCCAGCGCGGCGTTCAGCTCGGCCATCGCCGTCGCTGATCCCGCTGCTGTTGCCAACGCCGACGCTGATGCCCGCCGCGGCCGCATTTGGAAGTGCGGTGTCCCTGGCCAGGCTTGCAACAAGGCTCGTGACGCCGCTCCTGAGCCCGTTGCTGAGCCAGCTCCTGTTGCTGAGGCTGACGCCGAGGCCCGCCGTGGACGTATCTGGAAATGTGGTGTCCCCGGCCAAGCTTGTAACAAGGCTCGTGATGCTGCTCCTGAACCAGCTGCTGAGCCAGCTCCTGTTGCCGACGCTGATGCGGAGGCCCGCCGCGGCCGTATCTGGAAGTGCGGTGTTCCCGGCCAGGCCTGCAATAAGGCTCGTGACGCCGAGCCAGAGGCCGATGCCCGTCGCGGCAGATTCTGGAAGTGTGGTGTCCCAGGCCAAGCCTGCAACAAGCCCCGTGACGCCGGTCAAGCTGGTTTCTGCGGTCTTCCCGGAGAAGCTTGCTCCCGAGTCAAGCGTTCCGCACTGGCCATCGCCGACGCTTTCGCTGAGGCCGATGCCGAGCCACAGAGCTTCTGTGGTGCCCCAGGTCAGCCTTGCGAGAAGGCTCGCCGCTCCATCGAGGATGTCGGCACTGCAGCTGAGGAGGCCTACAACCTTGTCAGTGAACGTGAAGCAAACTACATCATCCAGAGCAGAGAAGCCAAGGGCCGCATTTGGAAGTGTGGTGTTCCAGGCCAAGCTTGCAACAAGGCTCGTGACGCTGAGGCAGACCCAGAGGCCGGCTTCATCTGGAAGTGCGGTGTCCGAGGCCAAGCCTGCAACAAGAAGAGAGATGCCGACGCCGACGCCCGTCGCGGCAAATTCTGGAAGTGTGGTGTTCCTGGCCAGGCTTGCAACAAGGCTCGTGACGAGATCCAGTCTCTCGGTGTGAGCCGATTCTGCGGACAGCGCGGCTCCGAATGCGATGCCAACGACCTCGAGGCCCGTGATGCCGACGCTCGCCGCGGCAGAATCTGGAAGTGTGGTGTCCCAGGCCAAGCTTGCAACAAGAAGCGAGCCCTCGCCACCAGGTCTGCCATCGACGCCAACCCCAACTACGGCGCAGCCCGCTTCTGCGGTGTCCGTGGCAACCGATGCGACAAGTTCGGCATCGAGGCCCGTGACGCTGACGCTGAAGCCCGTCGTGGAGGCCGCATCTGGAAGTGTGGTGTCCCTGGCCAAGCCTGCAACAGGAAGCGCGAGGCTGAGGCCGATGCCGACGCTGAAGCCCGCCGTGGCAGAATCTGGAAGTGCGGCGTCCCCGGCCAAGCCTGCAACAAGAAGCGCGAAGAGGAAGACTTCCTCGCGGACGTCAACGACGACCAGAGCGGTTTCTGCGGTGTCCCCGGCGAGGCCTGCGAGGTCACCAAGCGCAACGCCGAAGCCCGCCGCGGCCGCATCTGGAAGTGTGGTGTCCCCGGCCAGGCCTGCAACAAGAAGCGCGAGGAGGCGACCAACCTCGCGCGCCAGATCTCCGAGCTCGACCCCGAGCACCTCGAGGAGGTGTGCCACGCCGAGGGCGGCGAGTGCAGCGCCATCAAGCGCGCGTACGCCGAGTTCATGGAGATCAAGCGGGATGCCGAGGCGGCGCAGGCTGCTGACTCCCTGGAGACCCGCGCAGCGTTCTGCGATACCCACGACTGTACCTATGCTACTCGTCGCTGGATCGTGACCAAGGCCGATGATGGCGAGGAGGCGCATCTCGAGGAGAAGCGCTGCTCCGAGCCAGGTGGTGACTGTGATGTTGCCAAGCGTGCCCTTGATGAGCTTGAGGAGACCCTCAAGCGCGCTGTTGATGCGATGGAGCAGTAGATTACTGCTGCTGATCGTCTTCAACAACAACGACGAAACAAAAATTCTGGTGATATAGTCAGCTCCCATAGCTGGCTGACCTTTGGCTCAGGCTGAGGGTTTCCTCTTCGATATCCTTTTCACGGCTTTCATCTTCAACGGACGAAAACACGAATCATCATGCGCAGCGATCTTGGATTTTGGGTCGTTGGCGCGAGTCGGCGCACCGGTCGGGGTGGACGTATCTTGTCAATACATTATTTTGATCGGAAGACTTACCTGACCGTACATTATTGCGACCTGGCTGTACGGACATATACACGCATATGTCTCCTGTTATATAGCAACGCTCTTGAGAAGGTTTGCTTTGCTTGAAGGCACAGTTTGCCACGACGTGGTGCACGAGTTTCATTTCATTTCATCTCATCTTCAAAATGCTCGCTTCATTGATGCTACTGTCATAACGGCCTCGTCCTCTCCCCCTTCCAGAACCCCATCAACTCCCCCGTCTCACCCACCCACTCCCTCACACCATTCACCGCAGCCTTAGCCATGCCCGTCTGCGTATTACTCCTCTTATGCCTCGTCCTGATCGGCCCATTCACACCCCCACCCATTCCCATCGACGAACTCATAGCCGGCGCCTCCTGCCCGGGACTGATAAAACTGCTCCCAGCCCCCGTCGCATACTCACTGCCCATACTCGGCAGCACATTCTCCCCAGCGCTCAAACTGACAAACAACGCAAACGGCACCAACCACACCCCCAGCCCGAAGAAACTCGCAATCTCCGTGAACGTCGGGATATTCGCCTGTTGGTCGTAGTAGTTGTATCTCCCTCCGCTGCCGGCGCTGCGCTGGGGCGGGGCGGAGAAGTGGCGGAACCAGAGCCAGTGGTTTAGGAGGACGACGACGCAGGAGGCGAGGAAGACGGGGTCGGTGAGTTTGACGACGGGGAAGCGGCGGAGATTGAGTGAGTAGAGGATGTGGGAGGCGATGCTGAAGAGGGAGAGAAGGGGCGGGAGGCGGTCGAGGAGGAGGAGCGTGTGTAGGGCGATGATGGCGTAGATGAGGCGGGTGAGGACTTTTTTGGCGAGGACGGTGTGTTCTTCGACCTGGGGTGGGGGGAGGGGTGTGGTTAGTTGGTGGATTGAAGAGGTTATTGGCAAGGTGGTAGGGGACTTACCAATTCGCTGAGGTAGTAGAGACCTGAGGCTATGGCTAGCGTGAGGAAGAGAAAGCCTAGCAGCAGGCCAAGGTAGCCCTGCCCAGTCGCACGTGTCAGTGCGCGAAGTGAATGGAAGTCTATTCGTAGGGGTTCAGCTTACAAGGAGTGGTAGAATCCACATGGTCAAAGTCGCATTGGTTGTCTTGCAGCGATCATCGGTATCTCAATCCGTAAAGTATTAAATCGACTGTTGTGATGATTGAAGAGAACAGCTTTCACTCCAACGCGCTGGTGTAGCTGAGGTTACGTCCAGCACCTGTCCGATTCCGAGCTTATCGATAACTTTAAATTACTAGCGTGGTCGTCAAGTCTGAATTTCCATCTGAAGCAACAACTTCCAACTCCAAACCGAACCCACCAAGCTCACATCTCGTGACATTGCTGCACCTCAACCTCTCCCTTCACAACTCACACCGCCAGCAGCAATGTCACGACCCGAAGACATCCTCCCGCCGGACCTCTTCTACAACGATGTCGAATCCCGCAAATACACCACCTCGTCCCGAATCAAAGACATCCAAGCGTCCATGACGCACCGCGCCCTCGAACTCCTCGACCTCCAAGACCCCTCCTTCATCCTCGACATCGGCTGCGGCAGCGGCCTCTCCGGCGAAATCCTCAGCGACGTCCCGGAAGACGAGGGCGGACCGCACACATGGGTAGGCATGGACATTTCGTCGTCGATGCTCGCGCAAGCGCTGGAAAGGGACGTAGAAGGGGACATGCTACTCGCGGATATCGGGCAGGGGATACCGTTCCGCGCGGGCACATTTGATGCGGCGATTAGCATTTCGGCGATTCAGTGGCTGTGCAACGCCGAGACGTCGGATGTGTCGCCGGAGGGGCGGTTGAAGAGGTTTTTTGACGGGTTGTATGCGAGTTTGCGGAGAGGGGGCAAGGCGGTGTGTCAGTTCTATCCGAAGAATACGCAGCAGAGGAGTATGATTTCCAACGCGGCGATCAAGGCGGGGTTTGGGGCGGGGATATTGGAGGATGATCCGGAGACGAAGAATGTCAAGTACTACCTCGTGCTCAGCGTGGGAGGAGGGGATGTCACGGGCACGGTCAACGGGATGGACGGCGTGGATGTCTACGATGCGCGGAGGAAAGAGCGGAAGCGAGGGAAGGAGGTGAATAAGAAGGGTAGTAAGAATTGGATTCTGAAGAAGAAGTCGCAGATGGAAGCCAAGGGGAGAGTCGTCAAGGCGAATTCGAAGTATACGGGCCGCACGAGACGAACGGCGTTCTAGACTTCCGACACGAAGAACGCCTCTTTCTACATTCCATCGCAGGATCCATCACGTTCTGTGGTGGCGATTCTGAGTGATAGACTTGGCGAGACGCCCGCTCTGTCTGTCTGCTCACGGCACGTTCGCGGCGTTCCCGTGTGAAGGATGAGGAGGAGGCTGAAGTGCCGGGCGCTTATTTGGACTCTCTCATTCCTCCGACTTCGACGCAGTGGTGGCAAACCACTGCACGCACGCCAGACCAACAACGACAACGACGTTGTCGACGCCGTCATGCTACATGATCATTGATGCATTATGATACCCCCGAGCTGCAGCAGGCAAAAAGCATCTGCACATATGCGCTCATCAAAAAATCTTAAACAACGTTCTTTCATGATCGTCGTCACACCTCAGTTTCAAGAAGAAGATCAAAGTCCTTCCTATCGAATCGTTTGTCATTTTGACTACCGCTACCTACTAACTACCCTTATCACATATTCCACTACCTAAGCACACTATGAACCGAGCGAGCCGCCGAGAGAAAAGGGAAGGCATTGCTTTTCGTGAGTTTGTCTCGGTACCGAAAGAAGTGCGTTTCGTGCCAGCGTGTTGCGATAAGTGAAGTTTGAGAGGCTGTGAATGAAGCCCGAAGGCAGGAATTTTCCTCCTGGGGTTCTTTGGTTTTCGTAGAAAGTCGTGTCGTTGTGATGCTTTGTGGGGGTATAATAATGTAGGTTCAGAAAGGATTGAAGAAGATGCCATCCCATCGTGCAAGAACCAAAGTCCGAAAAAAACGTCGCTAGGAAATAATCCAAACACCCTCATAGATAGATAGTCACCAGCGAGACATGCTCAACGCTGCACAACCCCATTAACCTCGACCTCAAACCCGCGTCCCTTCTGCTGCAACGCCTTGGCAATCATCAACTCCCTCATCCACTCGATGCGCTCATCCTTGCTCTTGACAGCAAAGTGATGCGTCTTGCCATCCTTCGAAGAAACCTCCTTCTTGCCATTCGGACTGCCAGCCTTCTCCGCCGAAGGAATCAGCTGGAACGCAAACGCCGTGCCATCTTTGACATTGTGGTGATCCGTCTTGATGCTCAGCGCCTTCATCGCGGCGGAGAGTTTGCTGTTGGACGGCACGCTGCTGCAGGCGACGGCGTAGTCGTCGACGTTGAAGGAGTCGAGTTCGGCGGCCGACAGGCGCGCGTTGGCGTGCATGGCGAGCTGCGTGCCCTTGAGGCGGAAGTGCGCGTCGGTCCATTCGTGGCGGAGCATTTTGGTTTTGCGCTTTTTCATCCAGCCCGAGTGGGAGCAGGAGGCGCCGTAGCCGAAGTGTTGCGTTTTCGGCGAGTCGTGGGCTGGGTCCCGGATGGTGGTGGAGTTGGCGCGCGCGATGTTCGTGGGGGTTAAGCTGGGGCGGTTGTTGTTGCGTTTGGGGTTGGAGGAGGTGGTGGTTGGGGAGAAGACTTCGTTTTCTTTGACGGCGGGGAGTTGCATTGAGGGGCGGCGCCAGGAGGGCGCTGCTTCGCTTGATCGGGAGTGGGTGCGGGCGAGGGGTTGTTGGGGACGGTATTGCATGTTTGGTGGGACGGATTGGGATGTATCCCTGGCCAGAGGATCTGTTGGTGGTCCGCACATGGGGACGTCCACTTCTGAGGCCGGCGTGCCGAGGCGGTAGATCATTTGCACGCCTGGTGAGGCTGTGGCGCTGCGGCAGATTGATGTTGCTGGTTCAGGGGTGACGACTGTGTGGAGTTGGGGGTCTGCGCTGGCGGAACGGGGGATGTCCAGTCGTGGGAGGCTTCGGAGCTGTTCAGGTGGAGCGGCAGTGTGTCGTGGTGGCTGCAGAGGTGGTTGAGCCTGCTGAGCACCGAATGGCGTGAATGAGTTGGAAGGGAACATTTCCAGTGGTGGACTTGGTGGTCCGTAGTGCGTGTGTGGCGGCTCGGTAGGTGAATGCATGTGCTGGAAGTGTAGGAACTCCTTGACGTTGTCTTGAGGGTTACGTGATCCGAGTTGGTTGAGCATGTCTTCATGCAGAGCAAACTCAGGCACTTGACCAGGACCGAGAAGATCTGATGAAGCGACGACAGACGGCTGAGCTTCAGAAACAGGGCGAACTTCATCCTCAACAACTTGTGCTTGAGGCTCGGACTGCTTGTGGACGTTGGGGATGATGTTCTCCGCAGTCGAAGCGTTACCTGGGTCGCCAGCGACGAAGATGCGGCCACCTTTGGATGGGCTGATGGGGAAGCGTCCAATGCCATGTTCATCTTGAAGTTGCTTGAGCTCTCTCTGCTGTTTTCGCCACTTCGCGCAACGCTCTCCCTTGGCACACTTGTGTGGCTTTGGTATGAGCTGTTCGATAGCGACGATGGAGACTGACTCGGCTGGTGTGATGATGTCTCTCGTCTTTGATGCCTTGCGACCCCGTCGTTTCTTGCCTCCAGTGGGAGTAGTGGGCCTTTGCATTCCCTCGACCGGTGTTGAGCAAATACGGCCACGGCTGGGTGACCTTCTCATGCTTGAGGTCCTCGGCGGTGGAGCAGTGCATGGTCGGTCAATATCCTGGAAAGGTGTCTGCTGTGGGCTGATGTGGCCATCCTCGCCTCGCAAAAGGCAGATGGCGTTCCACAGCTGATGTCGCTTGCCGAAGGATTGAATGTCGAGCTCTCGCAGGTCATCAAACTGTAGGTCGAGGAGAACAGCGCCGTTGATGTCGTGAATGTCGAAGCATTCGATGACTGAAGAATCGATGCCAGTCTCATACATCCAGTCGATGACTTGCTGTGTTGACCAAGACCGAATGTGAGCCTCAGGGTCAAAGACTTCCGGTTCGGGTTGCCGAAGAGCGGTGTCGAGCGAGTAGGCTGGATGGTACGAGGTCACGGGAGTTGCGGTGTCTTCGCTGAATGCAGTTTGAGCTCGGAACGAGATTTCCTTTGGTAACATCGGTGACATTTGCAAAGCGTAGTCGTAGTCAAACTCAGCCGAAACTTGAGATGACCGGAACAGATGAGGTCCTTTTGGGCCTTCAACCGGTCGAAGTCTGAGGTCGAACGGGGCTCTCTGTTGGCTGGAACGAGGGCTTGGTGTTGGAGCCTCGTCATACGACGATATCGTCGTTTGACTTCTTCTTCTGCTGTCCTCCTAGTGGAAGGTCAGTACTTGGTTTTACGTGCACGGCTCCCGGGTACTCACAGAGTCGAAGCTTGGCTTGGGAGAGTTGCCTTCATAATCGCTCTCATCTTCAAAGTCGGTGTCGAAGATTTCCGTCGCTTCTGACACTTGAGATATCGGTCGTGCTTGTGATGACCGCACATCGAATACTGAGGGTGTCTTTGCTCGTTGGAACATCTCGCCACCCGCCTCCAGAGGCGTAATGGGGGTGATGGCCTGCATCACGGCTTGGGATGGGTTACTTTTCGTTCAGCGAGTGTCTTGCTGTTGTCAATGATCGTGGTGCCACCGTCGCCAGTGTGTCATTGTCTACAAACGCAACAGAAATGCAGGTATACGGCGCAGAGGGGGACCAGATGATCTCCGTGCGCGAGGGCGCCATCATGGCCTTCTATACAAGATTCGATGCTGGTCGCGCGCGCATAAGCTCCGACATGTTGTGCAGCCGTGACCAGCGCTCCTGTGCATCAGGGACATAGCCGGCGCCAATTGCGGACTCGTGAGGTGCATGAGGCTGCAGCAGCAACGGCCAGGCCTGCCAATGGCTTCGTGGAGGCTGTAGGCCGGGGCCAGCATCCGACCTTAGATTCGTGACTGGCAGCCAAGTCATCCTTGTCACACATCGTGTCGTCGAGTGCCGGGCGGCTACAGGTCATTGGCCTGACGTCTCCATCAACAAACCTTGGCGGACTTCTCCTTCCTAATCGAAGCTATAGTGTCACTAAATATACTCTTCGAGCAAGATAGCAGGCTAATTGACCGTCTATCTTTGGCTCAGGGATCGCAGGATCAGAGTTGAATCCGGCCGGAAGATCAACTCAGCAGGCGAGCAACGCTTCGGGACGACGCGGCAACCCTCTCCAGGCGTGGCAGATCGCAGTCGTGTCTTGGTCGATACCTGCCCGAATGACTCGGTCCCGAGGGGAGGCATGCTCGTTCAAGATTGAGATGTGCTCGCAGTGTCCTGATGCAAGCACTCGAGCACAGCAGGACCCAGGTGTTTCGTGTTGCTACGCGACACTTGTTCCTGATAAGACGTAGAGTGCTTGCAGGTCGAGTGACACGGCACAAAGTGGTTGCATTGGACGACGCAAGGGACACGTCGCACAAGCTCCAGTCCCCAGCCCACTGCACGACTGGCACGAGAAGGCCCTCGATGGCGTTGTGTCACGGCCGCCTCCCAGCGCCATATCACGTCGAGCACGACAGGACGCGGCAAGGTCACAAGAGCTCCGCACTGATGCCAGGGCGGGACCGACCTGCAGAGGTGCGCGCAGCGTGACCTGGCTGGGAGCAAAATGATGAGAATGGGGTGAAATGAGTGGCGGAGGGCCGCCGTGCTCGATGGGCAGACTAGAAAGCGTCCGGCGGAGTCTGCAGTCGACGATGCGGTCGCGCTGAAGAGTCTAAGCAAATCAAGTCGTGCCGGAGCCGAAATGTCTCGCAACGCAGCAGCGAGCAGTCGACGCGGTGAGAGTCGTTTCCCTCCAGCTGGTATCCAATCGACGCCGTGAGAGCAGCACGTCGGCTAGCCATCTCCACCTGAGCATGCTCGAGTTGTGCCGCGGTGGGCGAGGGCCCAACAACAGCAGCGATGGCATGACGGACGCAAGGCGCGGCCATCGACCATACCAGCAAGCAAGATTCATTGTGGCAGTTATATGTTCTGCTGCCCACGCGACGTGGAAGAGGATGCGCAGTGATGCCACGAGGGTTCGCGCTGCTGCTCGTGGCCGCCATCGTCGCCGCGCCAAGCCGTCGCTGCCGTCGTCGTTGGAGACGGACCGCATCGAGCCCGGCCGGCAACTCTATTCCTCTGTGATCGCTCCAGCCCCGCCGCCGCATCTCATTGGCCACGTCTTTTAGTCTAGTTCCATCTTAATGCAACCTCATCACATCCCCTCAGACGTCCCAGCAGCCATACAGCGCCTGCAAGCGCTCAATTGTCACGCTCGAGACCCACTGCCATTTCTTGCTGAGAATACCGCTCGCCAAATGCGGACGCTCTGCAGGCCAATCGTCCGTTTCCCGATGCTGGCCAGCTCGCAACAGCGGACTGCTGATGAGCCCCCAGGATCGCTGTTGTCCTGAGGGTTCTGACTCTCGCGAATGCCAGGACATCCTGCCCTCGCACACGGCATTCGCTGCAGGTCCAGCAGCTCGAGAGTCATGCGGCTCTGTCCACAGCTGTCGTGTCTGTTCTTTGGTTAATGGCGCTCTCTAGAACAGGCTAGGTCGCCGAGCACAGTGCATGCACCTGCAAGGATGATCCCCATGGTCGTCAACGGTCCGCATCGGGCTGCTATCGCAGACTACTGCACGCAACACATCCGTTTTGTGATATGCTGTAACCGAAGCGCAACAGCAACATTGCGGTCAAGACTGAAGAGCCCCACTCGGTTCCGAGTGCTCCCTCGAACGATGCGGCCATACCATCGCGGCCTGCCAATTGTAGCGCAGAGTAGCCGTCGAGCGCGCTGGTCCGTCGAGAGACTGACATATCATCAAAAGAGCAATCCACGAGTCGACCACTGCCGGCGCAGGGCATATGTCTTGGGTGGGGCCAAGGTCGACGTTGCTCACGCCTCGAGGATGCTGGATCCACGACCAGCCTTTAGCGGGCATAGGCCAAATTGCGTCTTTGGCCAGTAGGGTGACCTCACGGGCGGCTGCAAGAATAGCGTCGACGAATCGATTCGCCAGATCTGCAGCCACAAGCTTCAACCGCCAATAGACGCATGCCTAACCTTTCACAAACCCGCACAATTAACAGGAAATGGCCGGCAGACCCCACACCTTGTGGACTGCCTTCATGCACCTTCGAACCTCCTCCAAGAATAGAATCCGGCCCATTTATGGTGCTTTTCGACGACTTGCGGTCATATAAGGTACTCGCCCTCAGAATTCCTCCACCAACCCACGCAGTCGTTGATCGACTAATTTACGGTCTTTTTCTTTTACCTCGTTCCTTCAGCAAGTAAAGCCTGCAGGCCAGGCTCTGCGAACCCTGTCTTTAATCGTTAGTAGCATCTCGGTCCCCTGCTCGTGTTTCCCGGCCATTGTCTTCGGAAGCTCTGTACATATCCTCCCGTATGTCTTCCTCTGCGCGACCTCCCATAACCAAACAGCAGTCGAAGATGGCGGCGCCCAAGAACGCGCCTCCCTCTGCAGATGCAAAGGCCGTTGCTTCCAAGATGCACCGGCGTTCGCGATCAGGTACGTTCCCATCTGGGGTGCATGAGCACCTGGAGCTTGCGCGAAACTGACATGTTTCAGGTTGCTTCACCTGTCGATTACGCAGGAAGAAGTGCGAGGAGGGGAAACCTGCGTGTAAAGCGTGCAAGCACTTGGGCTTGCGATGCGATTACAAGCGGCCAATGTGGTGGAGCAATGGCGAGCAACGACGGAATCAAAAAGAGTTGATCAAGAACATCATCAAAAACACTCAACTCTCCAAGAAAGCAGCGCAAGCTCAACAACAACCACAGCTCAACACTAGCTCGCCGCCACCACTCAGCCACTCCGTACCGACCTCAGCAGAAGCCCCGTTCGCAGAATCGTTCCCACAATCAAGATGTCCGTCAGAAGGTTCACCTTACTCAACAGGATGCGACTTTACGTACCAGTCACCGGAAGGATACTTCGCCATGCCACCTCCACCTCAACCGTATATATCAACGCACCCACAGTACCCAATGTTCTCGCCGTACGAGGTCGACATCAAGACAGAACGCGAGATCTTTGTCAACGACATCCCAACTCGGCGCGACTCGACCATATCAACGTTCAGCACCTTCCAGCCGCCGCCGTCTATGAATGGCATGTCCGGCTATCCAGCAGACAGTTGGGTCCAGCAGGAGCATTTCGAGAGCACGACCGAGGAATACACCGAAGAGCCTGTCGACTTCAACTTCTTCGAATTTCCTCATGGCCCAATCACCCCAAACCACGAGGCTGTCATCGATGTTGAGGATTGCGACAAGTACCTACTTAATCACTTCCTTGACAAGGTAGCAAAGATGATCTTCCCCATTCTCGATGCCAACCAGCATGGCTCTGCGAGGACAGACGTGATCTTGCCGGCGTTGGAATCGAACAAGGCTTACCTGCACTGCTGTCTAAGTGTAGCTGCGACCCACATGAGGACGACCGAGGGCATGACTGGCGAACAGATCGATAACGACGTTGTACGCCATCGCTATGCGGCCATCTCTGAGCTTTGTGAAGCATTGGGCCAGGACACAAACCACTCGCAGATCCTCGAAGCGACGCTGAGCATGATCTTCTTCCAATGTTCTGTTGGTCGACCAGATGATGCGCTTCCCGACATCCCATGGCACCAGCACTTCCAGGCGGCGGCGAGTTTGGTCAACAAGTTGGAGCTTGCGACGGCGGCCTCTGAACTATCAACGACTGGCCAGCATCCTTCATTCAACATGACACTGACCTCATGGATCGATATTCTTGGATCGACAATCGTCGGCAGACTTCCGGTTTTCGCGGACACATACCGAGAGCTCAACATGGTGAATGGCAGCGCTGGACTTTCAGAATTGATGGGCTGTGACGACAAGGTCATGTTCTTGATCTCTGAGATTGCTTGCCTCGACTTCCAAAGACAATTCCTCACCGATGAGGTGGTCCTGTGCGGATACGTCGAGTCTCTGGCAAAGGCAATTGGAGCAACAGAAGAGATGGCCGGACTCGTGCAGAGCTGCTTCTCCAGCACCGGCGCCATCCGACCAAAACAACGCGCCATCAACATCACCGCAGTGTACCGCATCGCCGCCCGAATCTACCTCTGCACGCTCGTCCCCGGCTACTCCCCCACGCAACCCAGCATGTGCCACCTGATCTCGCAATTCGCCGAGCTCATGAACTACATCCCCGCGGGTCCAGAAGGCTTCGACCGCTCCCTCGTCTGGCCCCTCCTCATCGCGGGAGGCGCATCCGTCGCGGCCTCGCCCTTCCGATCCATGTTCGAGGAACGGTGCGACCGACTCGGCGACGCGGCCAACTTCGGCTCCTTTGGCCGGATACGAGAGCTGCTGAAGGAGCTCTGGGTGCACAACGACGCGGCGGCGCTGCAGGGAGACTTCCAGGGCATCCGCTGGCGAGATGTGATGCAGCAGAAGGGGTGGGAGTTTCTTCTGATATGAGGAGATAGTACTGACCTGCTTCTGACTGTCATCCTGGCCTGGCTGGTCTCCCTACAGCCGTCTTCCCGCAGCCGACATACGTCTGAGTACAGGAGCGCACGAACCTTTCGATTTCACATTGCATAGCGACGGTGCATGAGCAGCACGACACACCAAACACAGCATAATCCCGGGACTCAGCTTCCTTCGAGATGAGACAGATTTTTGAATTTTATTGTAGATGATACCCACGGCAGAAAGAAAAACAGGAGGAGGATGATAGACGTTTTTATCGGGAATGTTAAAGAGATGTGGAGGAGATGATTGAAGCACAGGACAAGATCTTTTTCCCATTGAGCATCTAGTGCAGCTCTGCTCGGGAAGAGGCCACAACCATCTATGATGAGAAGTAGGAGGAGGAGGAGGAGGAGGAGGAAGAAGAGGATAATTGTGGTGTTGGCGGTGGTTGGTGTGGCGTGGTGGTGGAGAGGTAGTGGAAGTAGAAACGATGAAGAGCAAATCAAGAAGATTCAAACTACAGCACATCTCAAACGCATCCATTCGTCTACTGCATCATTTCACCCTGAAGGGCTATGCAGAAGTCGTTGATAATAGTGTTGATACCAATAATGCTGTTGAATTTGATGAACGAACCCTCCCTCTCCACCACCTCCACGGAAGCTCACGCAGACAGCGGCCGGAGAAAAGACAGCTCCAGGTCTCCGCTTCGTGGACTTCTCGCTCGGTTCGGCAGCTGCTGCTCTTCTCTTGTGGCGTTTTCCCAAAATAGACACAGGCAAGTTTGCTGCATCAACGCATGCATCGAACAAGCAAGCCAGCCAGCACAAGCAAGCAAGCAAGCAGTTTCATCGTTTCGACGTCCCGCGATCAACGAACCACGCAACAGAAACTGTCGGGAAGCCCGCTCTACTAGTCGTCGATCATCCTCAGCGTTTCTCGCTGTTTGGAGGAGGCACACAACGGCTTTGGTTGTGGGACTTGCTGCTGCTGACATGCTGAGCTTTTGAGTTGTTTGAAGGACGACGACGTTGCGGCTCTGTTCGATACCTACATACTCTATACCTGATTTACCGGCCGATTCCCTGCCTGCACACGTGCGGTGCACATACCTCTGCGCGTGGCTAGCAGGTAGCGGGGCGAGCGAGCGAGTGAACTGGAAGCTGCACCGCGTGCTGTCTCAAACGGGCGAACCGCATCGATAAGAAACCCCGAACACACACACTGTCTCACCATGACCACCAACCCGTCGCCCTCCACGACCCGCCCCATCTTCGAACCCGTCGACACCTCCTTCAACCCCAGCGAACACTCGGCGCGAGACCGGGACGACGTCGAGAGCCCGTCGCTGACGAGCGGGAACGCCCTCGCGAGGTTCGAGTTCGAGCCGGGCAGGAGCAAGGATGGGACGAAGGTGTTGATGGTGGAGTGGGAAGAGGATGAGAGTAGCAAGCGAGTTGCGGGGGATTGGGAGATTTCGTGGGAGGGCAAGAGGACGGTTCTGCCCGCGCGGGATCCGGTGCAGGAGGAAGGGGAGGAGGCGCCGGTCAATCGGCTGTACTTTTTGCTTGGACCTGGGGTGTCTGTGCCTGGCGCGGTGAAGTTGCAGAAGGGGAACGCAAGCAGTGCGGTGACGTGGAGGACGAACCCTTTGCCTGCGATTTTTCCGCCGGAGTTGGGTGCCACGGCGCGGGCGGCGGGGAAGAAGGGCGTGCTGCATACGATCTGGGCGAAGAAGAGGTTGCAGGTTCTCACGAAGGAGATCGAGCAGGAGGAGAAGGATAATGTGGAGGGGATTGGGTTGGAGATGGCGGTCGCGGAGAAGGAGTGGATTGAGCAGAACTTTGGCGTCGTGGCGAAGCCCGGGAGTATCAGCCTTGCGACGGCGCCGTCTGCGATGGCGTCGGTGATGGGGCAGGGGAGTTTGAACAGTCCTACGAGTCCGAGGAGTCCTGGTGGGGGGAGATTGATGGATAAGTTGAAGGGGTTGAAGATTGGGACAAGCGAGCAGGATCTTTCGGGGCGGAAGGAGAACGAACAACAACAACAACAACCGCATGGATACCACAACCCGCTCAGTCCTGAGACGTCCGACGTGGCGGTTGGGTCGTTTGGCAGCTTTGCGGCGTTGAAAGGCGCGCCGCCTCCTTCGGCGATGGCTGCTAAACCCCCTCAACCGCCTCAACCACAACCGCAACCGCAACCGCAACGGAAGATCGCGGCGCAGAGACCGCCGGAGTCGTTTGCGTCGCAGCAGCGGCAGGCGGGAGGGATGGGCTCTCTGAACGCGTTTGCCAGTGGAGATGTGGGTGCTTCGAACGCAGCGCAAGAAGATACGGGAGATGATTTGTTTGCTCTTCCCATGAGTCCGCGAAGCCCCGAGATGACCAAGAGTCCGTTTTCGTTCGCCGCGCAGGATACGGTGAAGTATTTGGATGGCGAGAAGGCGTCGTGAGGCTGCTGGAGATTTGAGGGGTATGAAGGGCCGATCAGATAGAACATCAGCTGGGAGGATAGAGAAGGGGAAGTGAATCTGAATGAAGGGTCATGGAATGGGCTGTAGAGCAGTATTATATCCCCCAGGTAGCCCTTTGGGGCAGAGCTATCTATACCTAGGCAGTGAATGGACAGTCGTGTCGAAGGGTTCTATCTCGCACGTAGGATCACCAGAGTCATGCAGACCGTAGGCGACATCGTAGAAACATGACTAAATCGTATATGTATCCCACTAGCGTATGTAGAAAGCTTCATCAAAGCTTTCACATGTGAAGCCGTCTCCCAGAGCCAAAATAGAGTTTGCGGGCGAGCTTCGCAGCACTTCCGAAACTTGCAGATAGATGCACAAACTCACCACCACCCTCACCGTCAACATGGCGAAACGACCTGCGGAAGCCTCCCTGGAAGAGACGGTAACGGATTCAGCTGCGTCGAAGAAAGCGCGTGTTCAGGATGCGCCCGGTGAGGATCTCCCACCTCCACCTCCACCTCCACCAGCGGATCCAGTGCCTGTTAATGGGCATGTGAATGGTAAGTCAGAGGCGGAGCGGGTTGAAGATGAGGGGGATGAGGAAGAAGAAGAGGATGCGGACGAGCGAGCAGCAGCGAGACAGAGCGCACCAGCAGCAGGCTATTCCGATCTCTACCTCGACACGATTTCGCGACCACGCCTAGACTTCGATTTCGAAAAGCTGTGCTCCGTCACACTCTCCAACATCAACGTCTACGCCTGCCTCGTGTGCGGCAAGTACTACTCAGGACGAGGACCCAAGACACCGGCGTACTTCCACGCGCTGGAGGAGAACCATCACGTGTATATCAACATGGAGACGAAGAAGGTGTACGTGTTGCCGGAGGGGTACGAGGTGAAGAACAAGAGCTTGGATGATATCAAAGTCGTTGTGGATCCGCGGTTTACATCGGAGGAAGTGAAGGCGCTGGACAGGGAGCCGAAGCCTGCGTGGGATCTGCTGGGCAAGAAGTATATCCCAGGATTCGTGGGATTGAACAACATCAAGGCGAACGACTATCTCAATGTCGTGGTGCAAGCGTTGTCGCACGTCACGCCTCTACGGAACTTCTTCATGCTGGAGGATCTCTCGTCGCGGCCGGAGCTGGTGAAGCGCTTCAGTATTCTGGTCCGCAAGATCTGGAATACCAAGGCGTTCAAGTCGCATGTGTCGCCGCACGAGCTCATACAGGAGATCAGTATTCGCAGCGGGAAGAAGTTCTTGCTGACCGAGCAGGCTGATCCCGTGGACTTTCTGAGCTGGTTTCTGAATAACTTGCATTTGGCTCTGGGTGGGAGCAAGACGAAGCCGAAGAGTTCGCTTTTGCAGAAGATCGTCCAGGGCTCGCTGCGGGTGGAGTCGCAGGATATCAGTGCGCGCGCAGATGTCAGTGATCGGTTACGGTTCGAGGATGCAGCGATCAAGTCGCAGAGCTCGCCGTACATGATCCTCACTCTGGATCTCCCTCCCGCGCCTCTCTTCCAGGACGACGTCGAGAAGAACATCATCCCGCAGGTCCCGCTCACGACGATCCTACAGAAGTACAACGGCATCACTGCGCAAGAACGCATGAACACCCGAATGCGCTACCGCCTCCTTCATCCTCTCCCACCATACCTCATCATGCACGTCAAACGCTTCCAGCCGAACAAATTCCTCCAATCCCAGCGAAATCCCACCATCGTCACCTTCAACCCTCGCGCACTGGACATGTCGCCTTATATCGAGCCGGATCCGAAGCTTCACCCGACCGGGGAACCGGTCATCTACGATCTCGTTGCGAACATCACGTACGAGGGCGTCAAGGTGCGGGATGATTCAGTCGAGGGAGAGGCAGAGCGCAAGGTGTGGAAGGTGCAGGTCAAGGAGGGAGGGGAGAGTCAGCAGTGGTGGGAGATGCAGGATCTGTTCGTGGAGAAGGTGAATGCGGATCTGCTGTCGACGAAGGAGAGTTATGTCATGGTGTGGGAGAGGCGAAAGAACAGCAAGGGGAAGGGGAAGGCTTGAGGCGTGAAAAAGCTGTGGTTCTGAAGACTACATGAGGAACGGCCAGTTATTGGTCATGGACCCAAAGCCCGCGAAATCATTGGAGTTCAGCCACGACTCGACTTCATCATCCCACGATTTGGTTTTGCACCGAGAGCTGGAAATCACATCGGCATACGACCTCAGGTCTTGCACCGCATCCCGGAGTTCGCGGACTTTCGGCGTGGCCTCCTTTTGCGCGGCCATGGTGTCTAGCAACGATGAAGAGATGTCCATCAACCGCTGGTCGGACTCCATGTATGCGGCCTGTGCGTCGAAGATGGCGTTGGCGACGAGACAGATCAGGCCTGTGAAGTAGGCGCAACTCGCCAACCTAGCAGCAAGAATTAGCGAAAGGAACACAGAGTCGCCCACAGGGATGATTTCACTCACGCCTCAATCCACCCAACCCCCAACGCCGCCCGCTCAAACAACCCCATAAACTCCCTCGACTCCTGCACCAACCTCATCCACCCTTTCTCCACCGGCGGCTGCGCTTCCACTACCACCTCACCATTACTGATACTAACAGCCCTCCCATACGCCCTCACATCACCCACCCACTGCGAATAATGAAACGAATCCTGCGCACTCGCATGGCTAATCACCCCACGGCATCCCAGCGCCGTGCCATACAAGATCACAAAATACCGCGCGGTGGGATCGTTCGCGTTCGAGTTGCAGTTGGAGGAGAGATTTTCGGCGTGGAACGCTTCCGGGATCTGCGCGGTCCATTCGTCCAAAGCACGGAGGACGAGGGCGATATTCCTCGCGCGGGTGGCGGGAGGGGAATTTGTCGCCGGGAGGGAGTAGACGTACTCGTAGACTTTCCCTTGGATTCGCGCGAGGAGGATGCGGAGGCGGAAGAAGTTCGTCGTGCAGGGGGTGGAGGTGGGGGAGGAGAAGACGAAGCCGGTTGTTGCAGGGGAGTCCGGACAAGAAGGAGGAGGGAGCGTCGTGGGCGGCAGGTCGATGTCGATATCCCCGTCCTGCTGGATCGGCGGGACGCGCGCGAGCATGCTCGTGTCCCGATCGAGGACGTAGGCCATCCAGAAGACGTTGTTCCTCTGCTCGACCTCCCTCGGCGGCAGGTGCGCGGAGGCTGCGCGGCTGTGCAGGCCGATTTGGTGGGCGAGTCGTAGCGCCGTCGCGACGAGGATTATTGCGGGTTGGGTGTCGGCCACGAGGTAGAAGAGCATGGCGAGGGCGAGGGGGATTTGGATGTTGATCAGCGCGGGGGTGGGGGTGGTGATGATGGGGGAGAGGACGGATTGCGCGGCGGAGAGGTGCGTGGATGTTTGGGTGCGGGAGGACTTGAGGGTGGTGCTGCTGGTGGTGTGCGTCGCGAGGGCGAGGATCGTGTTGAGGAGGGCCCAGGAGACGGGGTCGTCGCTCGCGCTGTTGTTGTTGGTATACACGGCTCGAGTCGTCTGCAGCACCTCCCTGGGATCGAACAGCGGGAAGACGACGTTGAACGTCGAAAGGTACTCCTCGATCAACACCACGGCCTCCTCGTACGGCGGGAGGATACCCATACCCTTTCTCTGCACACCACTCCGCCTCTCCACCAGATCAACTTCCCCCCTCACACCACCCTCAACACCACCATCCACCTTCCTCACATCTCCCTTCCCTCTCAACCTCTCAACCTCCCTCCTCGCCTCCCTCAATTGCTCCTCCAACCCCTTAATCACCCCCTTCTGCACACTCCCAGCACCAGCTTCCCGCCTCCCCACTCCTCCTCCTTTCTTCCGACTCGCGGCCTTGTGCGTGCATTCGACGTCGTAGACGACGCAGGTCGAGCAGCGCGGTTTGAGGGCGTCGCATTTGAGTTTTTTGTGGTCTGTGGGTCATACACATATATGTCAGAAAAAGGTTCGGGTTTGGGAGGCGGCTGGACTGAACGGGGAATGGAAGTTGGGTTTGGGGGGACGTACAGCAAAGATCGCAGGCCTTCTCGGAAAGCAGTCGTCAGCACAGCACAGCACATTAAAGTAGTATTGCGAGTGAAAGCAAAAATCAACACAAATCTCTCGTCTCATCTCATCTATCCAGCCTCGAAACAAGAAGAGGAAAGGGGGAAAGACATACCTTTCTCTGAGGCTTGCTCGTGGTCGACTCCATAACTCCCTGCCTCACTCTCTCCTTTTCTTTCTCCTCTCTTCGCTCTCCGATCGATTCAAGCCTTATCTCGTCTCCTATCGTCTCGTCTCGCCCAAAAGCCTTCACTCGCACCGAAAGATGTAGGTGAGTAGTCGTCGTAGCAGTAGATACCAATACCAACCACGTACAACGAAAGATGTCAAGTATATGTCTTAACCAGAGCAGTCCTCAATGACGACTGCGTGACAAAGAAGTGATTTTTAAACTCAAAGGTCCCTATCTACTATCTAGAAGCGTAGTCGTCCATCATATGAAGTGCATGGCTGAAGTAAGCTTCCGTGGAACTTGTTGCTGACAAAACCCTTCCCTTTAGCTCTTCCCATCCCATCCACCTGCAGGCTCGGGACAAGTTGTGCGAGACCGACTCTACTACCTCCTAGCTGACTGATTCTGTGATGATGCAGAGTCTTTCATTCAATGGATGGATATTTCTTCCTGATATATACTCAGAGTACTACTGTGCAGCAGCAGCAGCAGCATCATCATCCCCAAAAACGACCTGCCGTTTCTTCTTCTTCTTGGCTTTGCTCTTCACCTCTGAGCCCCCTCCCTCTTCTCCCTCACCGGCAGCAGCAGACACACCCTCCTCCCCCTCCCCCTCCCCCTCCCTCCGCTTCTTCTTTTTCTTCTTCTTCACAACCTCCCCATTCCCTGCACCATCCCTATCACCCTCACCACCCTGCCCAGCACCATCATCCAAAAACTCCACCTTCGACTTCTTCTTCCTCGTCCTCCGCTTCACAACCGTGCCCTCCTCAGGCATATCCCTCGGCTGAATCCGTTCCTGCGCGCGCTGCATTTCCAGCCGTAACCGTTCGACTTCCTTGATCGCTTTGGCCATTTCTTCTTCTTCGGCTTGGCGGCGCTCGATGTCGAGTTTGCTGGCGCCGTTGGTGGCTGAGGGTTCGGTGAGGGATAGAGAGGACAAGCCGCTGCTGTCGACTTCGAGGAGGGGTTTCTTGCCTTTGGATAAAGTCGCTTTGGGCGCGCTGGATGAGAGTTTTGGATCGTCGTCTCCGCCGAGGGTCTCCTCGGCGGCGATTTCGAAGTGCTTCTTGACCTTCCGCACGGGTTGTGTCGAAGCTGGTCGCGGTATCGGCGCTGTGTCTCGAGCATCCAAGTTCAACTCTATCACAGGTATTGAATCGACATCTAGCTCCTCACCGTTGGCATTCCGTAAAATTTGATGCATAGGCGTCGAAGTCCCAGAGTTGCGTTCAGAGTCAATGTAATATGGATCGTCCTTGTACCGTTCTCTTCGCTCAGCTTTCTTTCGGAGAAGGGCGTCTCTATCGACCGGCTCGTCATCAGTCTCCTGATACGAAGCTGCTCGTGACGATCCAGGCGTCTCCAACAACTCTGCAGCAGGCCTTTGATAATCGATGGCAGCCACCGAAGGTTTTTGGTGATAGAATTTGGACACTTCGTCGTCGCCGTCATCGTATTCTGTATCGTACTCCGCTTGATTGAGCAACATCTGCAGATCGCTGTTGATGGGCGTATCAAGGTCCAACTCCTCTGGTTGCGGCACCTTGCGTATCGCCGTTGTAGCGACTGGGTTCAGCTCCATGCCAGCGAAGAGAGCTGGAATTGCCTGAGTTAGGAGTAGAGGCGGCTCAGCATAACCATCACCTTCGGTATCCTGATTGCCCGCTGCTTCAGACGCCAACCTCATGAGGTCCAGATACTCGACCGCCCGCTCTTGCACTTCAAGATTGGGATGTAATGTGAGTGGCTCCAAGAAATGCACAATGCGAGTGACCCACAACGTCGTCGTCGATCTTCGTGTGGTGCTCCAGGAGACTTGTTGGTTTCCCGTCAAGGCTGCGAAGATCTTGGGGATGGCCTGCAGATAGCTTTTCAGGACTTCTGCCGGTAGCTGAGAACTTGACGTGTGCAAAAGGGAGGTCAGGACCGCTTCAGCGTTAGGCAACATGCTCGCATATTCGCCTGCAACGAAAGCCGCAGGTGATAGCACTCCTTGTCCGGCATTGGAGCCCGCTGGGAAGAGCTTTTCCCGCTGCTCGATCAGTAGGAGAGACTGTGCGGCAGCGGCAGCTTCTGGTCGAACAGCCTTCACCCTGACGGCAACGTTTAGCAACTCTGAGCCAATTGTATCCGCAATGCCAGTCTGGCTCGCTCCAAACTTGCCAGTGGAGGACGACGGGCATTGCTTCACAAGCTCAAGCAACACGCCAATGTACCACTCGAAGTCGTTCATGTTGGCATAAGTGTCCCTCGAACACATCTCCAAGATGCGTTCAATAACAGACGCTCGATAGTCATCTGGAAGAGGTGGCTCTTGTCCTGATCCAGTATCCCTGCTCAAGACATTCGAAGGGTCGTCCTCGTCGTCCTCGTCGTCGGCCATGGGTATCACTCCCTCGTGCATCGCCCGATCGTTCTCAGGTACTTCTGCAGCAGATGCCTTGCCAGCGGTTCGCAGTTGCTTCAGTAGCCGCTCTACCACGCTCTGAAGATTGTTCGCGTTGACCATCCCAACGACCAGATCCAGTGCCCGAGTCCGGATCGAGATGTCCGGATCGTCGATACACTCCAGAACGACGTCCTGATGCTGAGAGACCAGTTCAGCATGTGAGCCCCCAATCTTGCCGAACGCCAGCAATGCCACATAGCGCAAGTTTGGATCCCCCTCCACGACCAACATAGCCCTGAGCTTGTTGACACACAACCTCGCGATCTCATCCCCCTCAATCGTACCATTCGCTGCCTCCAAAATCCCGCCCTGAATGATGCCATTAACACACTCATAGAGCAAACTCATAGCCGGCGTAGTCTTGATAATCGACGTCAAAGGCGGAAGCAACTTCTTCACCAACCGCGGCTCCACCGGTATCAGCACCGAAAACAACTTGATAATCTTGATCGCCATCCAATTATTCCCACCCGCCGTCAAAAGCTCAAACAATCTCGGCGCCAGGGGGAGGAAATCATGCGGTCTTCGCCATCCCAACTCACACACTACATTCACAATCGCCGCCGTGACGCTCGGATCCTCGTTCTCATCCAAAAGCCTCTCCTTGATCTTCGGCCACGCCGGCCGCAGCGTCTCGGGATACACCAGCGCCAGGCGATACAGCGTGACAATCGTCTTCTTCCGGATCGAAGGCAGCGAATGCGAGAGTCTCGGCAGCAAATCCGTGAGCAAAGAATTCGCCATGGAAGGATTAATCACATGCGGGATCGCACCCAGCGGCAACTGAATCGTCACCTTATCCGGCGAGTTCAGATCCTTCTTCAGAAGATTCTCCGCCAGCATCAACACCTCCGTATCTGGGCGGAACGTCTGCACCGCCGCGAGATAGCCCACGCGTTTCTGCAGGTACTTGGCCGAGGACATGACCTCGAGGACGTTGAACGACGCCCACGACATGTCGTGCCCGAACATCTCGAGGTAGACCAGCTTCAGCAGGGCCGTGGCTTTCTGGTCCATGTCCTGGCTCTTGATCTCCTTGCGGCATTCTCGCAGGCTGTCTTGGATGTACTCGCGCTCGTTGCCCTTGTGGGCCCGCAGGCCTCTGATGAGCTGGTATATATCCTTTTCAAACATCTTGCCCGCCTAATCCTTTCCACCCTTCAAAGTCTGTTATCTCTCCCGCCGCGGTGCCGGTATCGTTTTGCTAAATCGCTGTGTCCTGGGATCCAATGCGCCCAACTCTCTCAATGCCCTGCCTAGACGCAGCATATTGCTGCTCTCCCCGGAAGTGTGTGCGTCGCACCTTTCTTTACCGTGACACGGGTATCGAGTCTGGCTGGATACTGGAAGAGGGAAATGCAACCGTCGCGTGTCCGACCGTGGCGTCGTGGGAAATGTCTCGTGACGCAGTCGATGTGATTCAAAGAGTGATGGCTGCAGTTCGCTGGTGGTGGTGTGCTCCCTCCATCAGCGTGGGGCTTCGATTCGATCCGGAGCTGGGCTGCCCGCCGCGATTCAAGCGAGCTGTGCCACTCGCTGGCTATTACAACTCCCAGTTTCACTTTCAACTTTTTGACCTACAATCCACGAGCTACCTCAATCAACGCAAGCGGTGTGTTCGTCATGGACGAGGAAATGCGTGATGTTGCTCCTACACCCTCATCGGCAAGCCGGAAGCGTACCGCCAACGATGTTGACGACGACGACGATGAGGTTATGCAATTCGAAACAAACACAACAGACACACCCTCAAAGAGACTACGCAACCCGCAAGGCGACGCAATCTCGCGGAAACAACTCCACTTCAACGCGCACAAGCTCTTAAGTGATCTGGCATTCAGTCGTCTCTACGTGACGGCCAACTATGACCGCTACTCGGTGACCCAGTCTCCAATCCTTCTGACTGTGCTGTCTCGCCACGATGCCCTGTATCGTGCTGTATGGTAAAGTCCAACCCTGTTTTTTGAACTCCGAAAAGAATACAAAATGCCCCAAGCCCTTTCTCTTCGTGTATGCGTTACAAAACAACAATCAAAACAAAAACACAAGCTGAGCTTCAAAGCCAGACGTTGCCTGCCCTTTATGACATCTCGCCAAATCTTCAAGCCCTAGCCATCATCCCAGATAGCGAGACTCGACTGGACAATCCGGAACTCATCGATGCATCAAGCCTTCGGATGCTTCCGATCGTGAATAGCCTGAGCCTTGATTCGACCACCAGTGATAATCTGAACGCCTTGCTCGAGGCACTCCCTCAACCAAGGGATGCCGTTGTTCTTCTTGATCCAGCTGGGCACTGTCTGTGGGCACAGGACTTCCAATTTGCAGCTCATGCTTCTCTCCTGGCGACAACGTTAAGACGAAACCTTCAAGCAATGGCGCCGAGCGATGCGATGGACCAAGGGGTATAAAACTGTTCGAAAGGGCTCCCAGGAAAACGACGGCGCACACATGATCAATCCCCTTCATCGTCGTCTTGTGCTTCGTTCTTGTTGTCCTTCCGTATTGGAATCTTGATGCCTTGAGATGCAAACGTTTTGCTCAGAGGCGTCGACTCAATCACACCTGGGAACTTTTTGGCCGAGTAAACTTGGAACTTGTCGGAGAATGTCCAAGCCAGCACTGGTGCCTTTCCTCGGTTGACGCCTGGTGCTCCGTGGTTGCTAATGTCGATGAAGCTCATTCGAAGTCTGGGAGAAACGATTAGCGAAGGCCATCACACCCAGCGCCTTGAAAAGTCTCACCTGAAGAAGCCCTCCGTGCGGACACTCAAATCCTGCAGCACAAACCAGTAGCCAGCCTTGCTCTCGTTATCGGTCAAGCGCGCCGCGTTCACCGTCAGGCTGCCAATGAGGTTGCGCGTGTACATGGCGCTGCTGGCCGATGTCGATGGAGGCTGTTGGAATGCCATGGCCGGGCCGTGTACCTGTGGATACATGTATCCTCCATAACCGGGCATGATGGATGGCCTGCCCATCTGCACTGCATAGCCGGGCATGTTCGCGTACATGGGGTTCCCGTTATGGTCCATGTACATAATGGGTTGCGACTCGGCATGCCGTGGCGTCTCTTGTGGAGGTGGGTATGAAGTGGTGGTGGCACTGCTGATACTCACGGCAGGGCTGCTCGAGGAGGCGCGCACGACGTTGGCTTCACGGTCGGCACTCTCTGCCCACAAGTCGACTTGAAGGACGAAGAACGAGGGATCCGATCCGATGTCGTTGACATCGATTTCACGGCCGGTCTGATCATCCACAACGACGAGTCGGACACATGGTGGTGGGGTGATGGGCCGTCGGTCTTTGTCGCCAAAACCGCACATTCTTGCGCGTTGAGGTTGTTGGACGACTTCGAGAGAGTATCTCAACCCGTCTCTGACCATGCTAGAAGTCATTTTCTTCTCTTGCGGCGGCTTGGGCTCCGCAGGTCTGGATGGTGGAGGTAGCGATTGTTGAGGATGCGGAGGCGCTTGCGGTTGGGGCGGCTGTAACATGGGCTGTGACGGCGCTGGCATGTAGTGGCTTTGCATCGACTGACTGCTGTTAGCAGAGGAGGGTGGGTATGAGTTGTGGTCTTCTCGCACTGGAGGGATCCCGGGCATCGGCGGCGGAGGCATGCCAGGAACCAGAGGAGGCAGCTGGTTCTGCATGTACGGTTGCTGGTGTGTATGCTGGGCATGCTGCGAGTGTTGCTGCTGCTGCTGCTGATACGGGTTTGGGGGAGGTTGGCCTTGATACGGGTTGCCGCCGCCATACTGTTGGTATGGGTTCATGTCGGCACCGTTCGAGTAGCTGTTCCGGCTCTCTGAGCGCTGAGGTGCGGAGTCGTGGTGGATGCCGTTGGCGGGGTATTGGGACTGCGCGGTGGAGGGATGGTACTGGAGATGCGCTTGCATGGTGCGTGCTAGCAGCGAGCAGGCAGGTTGCGCTTGCTGCAAAGCTTCGAGTCGGGTCGTCCAGCACGGCTAGGTGCAGGGGCGCGAGAGAGTGCGGAAGGTTCAGGTTGGAATTGCAGCGAGGGAGGGGTGCAATATGTGAGCCTTTGACTTCGCACTCAACCAGGTCCTTGGGCCGTCTTCGTCCTTAGTCAACCTGAACGCACGTCTTCTGTCCGTCCGTCCACAGCTCATCCACCGCAAGCTTCCTTCACTCAATGCACTGGTCGTCTCCCTTGCTCATGCGGCCATGCACCATGCCGGCCGTGCTCAGCACAGCGTGTTTCGAGGGACGAGGTCGCGAGGGCGGTAGTGGGGCATCGGAGAAATGTGGAGGTGTCAGGCGGAGGCGTGGCGAGGTGTTGTTGTCGCACCGAGCGGCTGCGGCCAGTCAATTTCACTGCGTTGACAAGGGACAGCTGCCGGGTTCAACGTACAGT
Organism: Zasmidium cellare ATCC 36951; assembly: GCF_010093935.1. Classification (NCBI taxonomy): domain Eukaryota; kingdom Fungi; phylum Ascomycota; class Dothideomycetes; order Mycosphaerellales; family Mycosphaerellaceae; genus Zasmidium; species Zasmidium cellare. The sequence goes on from NW_022986955.1 coordinate 467,282, forward strand.
CAGTACCTACAGGCGATGCGGCCTGGCGATACTTTGCGATGCTGGCTGCGGTCCTTGCGCCGCGGCGACGTGTGCAGGCGTCGATGCAGTCTGCGAACGCCCTGGACGCTGACGATGGATCGGAGAATGTCGATCTCACAACACGGCGAGCCCAGCAGGACGGCGCTGCCGACGGCGGGCGTGGGTGGGCGTTGACGGTGGCACACCCAGGGCAGCACTGCGTGGACGAGGGCAATGGATTGCAGTACAGGGCGGGTGCTGTCAAATTCGCATGAAAACCACGTCCGTGGCGACCACTTTATCAGGCTCCGCCCACGACAACGCGCCTACGGCAACAATGAACTCCCTACGCAGGTCGAGGTCGATGTCGCGCATCCAAGCTATGTCAGCCACAGACCTCCCGCCGGCCTGAGCAAATAGGAGCAGCTCATCAGATGGGCGGGGGATGCCAGCAGAATCCTTGCAGCTGATCCCTTGTATTGGTTCCACTAGTGCGCGCACGCCAGTAGGCTCTCATCGCCCTGCTCCGCGACGATGCCTCACCCAAACGCCCAGATGCTGTGCTGTGCTGTGTTGCTGGCAGACACTTTGCCTCCCGCCTTGCAGCTACCTGTCTGCCGGCTGCCCGTGCGTGTGCGCCAACACCTCATCTCGCGTTGCCAGCATTGCTCGACCAAAAATGACAGCTCGGCTGCTACCAGCACACGATCTACCGTAGCCTCCCAACCGCTCTTCTGGGTGCTCCAGAACTGTGGCGCTCGAGATGCTCCTGACGCGGCCTTGGGAGACTGTAAATCAGCCTCTGCGTCCATATCCAGCGACCTGCTGTCCTCGGCCTGCGCGTGCTGCTTGTCTTGCGGCCAGAAGGATTCGCTGCGACCGGGATCTATCGCTGCCATCCCAGTCGGGCGTGCATAGATGGGTCCAACACGACACCTGGTTCTTACCTTCCGCTTGTCAAGGGACGTTGCCATTTCACAAGACAATCTCGTCGTGTCTTGACTCGTACGAGATTGAAACGTTTGCTTCCAGACTGTACGACACACATCACGAGTGGAAACAATGCGACGCCTGCCTTGCTGGAGAGCCACAGAGCTTGTGAAACCGCCACGTGAGGTTCGAAAGGCCAGACAAAGGCAGGTGGTGGAACATGAGTTTCACCTGTCTTGCAGAGTGGAGACACCAAATTGTAAAGGCTCAAATGGTGCATCCAACGCTGACGGCTAGATGCCTTTGCGATATCAATTCTGCGGCCTTCTTCACTTACACGATCTTCTCGACCGTCGCTACGATCGATTGCAGTCTATGAATGTACATCGTCGGCTGCACTTAAGCGAGAGGGGAAGTTAGCGCCGAGTGAGCCTCGTATCTTGGACGTCGTCAAGACTGTCATTGAGATCGACCGCTATATCGATCATATGATTTGATGAGCCTTGAAGCGATTATTGTCTACCTGATCGGAAATCGGGCAACCACCATCCGAACTTGTGGTATGTCTTCATGTTCATCACAGGTGCTCACCTCCCCTAGCTCTCCTTGATCTGCAATGTTCACTCGGATGCTGCCGAACCAAGGATGACAACAAGTGATCGACCACGAATACCAAGCAACCAGGCATGCACTGAACAGCTCTACACTTATCACGCAAGCGCTCCATTCGTCAACACATTCAGCCGCAGATTTCGCGAGATGACTTTCCGCATCACCCCTCAAGATACATGCAAAACAGTACCTTCCACATCCATCATCACCAAACGGATCGAATGTGGTTGTTTCCCTTGGCAAAGCCAATCGACATAGCCAATCGACATAGCCATGATCGAGGTCGAATGCCTACCTGGAGACTGTATGTGCCAATCAAATTTATGCTCGAGGCCGCATTTACCGCGGCTATTCAGCAAAAGCAAAACAGCAAAACGCGGAAAGACGGCAAAGGTGGCACAAAGCGGTTTTATCATCTCACCGTCAGGTTTAAACCTGCGGGACGGTCATCCGCCATCATTGAAATCTTGGCATGATGGCGGTGTGTATGACCCGGCATGCAGAACCGCCAGCTCTCAGCAAATTTCGCCTGTCTCTCTCGTCGGAGCGGGAGAGCCATCAAAGACATGAAGACATTTGCGCCGAAAGGACCGGTCACCTGCATACGTTCAGGATCCTCGCTCTTGCTGGACCTTGGCATTTTACCCGCGCTGCGGAACATTTGAGATAGAGGCTGGCTAAGATGCACGGCAATGACTCAGTCGCGAACCTATTGCGTGCTGTATCCAAGGCGGTGGGTAAGGTTTGTTTCATCTTTTGTTTACTCATAACATGCCACCGACTCACTGTGAGATGGAAGTTGTCGTCAATGCCGTCGGTGCCGCTGAGAGATGTAATCGCCACCACCAGCATCATGGGAACCAGACCGTCCATCACAGATCTACGTTGCCAGTTTGAGCTCCGTCAACACTCCTGACTTCAGGAGCTGCTCAACCTTGGAAACGACTTGCTTCGCTTGGGGCAACCTTCCACATTGCAAGCACCTGAACAAGTCTTTTGCCCGAATGCCCTCGATCAACCTTAATCGTCTGCGGATGGAACGGTAAAGCTGGCTGAGTGTATGTTATTACACGGCTCTCATGAGACATGTGGAGTCGGGCGAGTGACTCCCCTCCCCCCTACCCATGAGCTACTGATGAAGGCGCCCCTCCTCGTCGAATGAAGACAGACTCGCCCTCGCTGCCCACGGCGCTGGTGACAGTTTGGTAGGGGCCACTCTCGGATCCGATGGGAAAGTCGACTACATGCTCGATAGCAGTCGAATGATTTGACGACGCCGCTGGCCATACCTTCTCATGGTTCTGAGGCAGCCCAAAGAGGCATATCCAGCGGTCAACATGCGGTCGCGTTACTGTCAATGGCGCTCTTTGGAATGCATCGTTCCACGGTGCGGATATGTTCACACAAGGCGAGCATCCATATTACTTCACCTCGCTTCATCATACACCGAAGGAACAGCTCACCAAGAATTCCCACGGCAAAACCGGTTGTCATACACAACAATAGACGAACAACCTGTTTCCTTCTCTTCAAACCAACTTCACGCACCTTCCCACTCATACCAGCAATCTAGGAATAACACCCCCTCGGTGCCGACAACCATTTCCATTAGCTACCACCGTCGTCAATTATTTCCCCACAAACAAACAAACTCTCCACATTTCCCATCGACACCCAAGACGGACCACCCTGCGATCCTTTTTGGCTTGCTTCTGCCGGATCTCGCACAACCGGTTTCCGCGAACGGTACCTCCTGACGCCGGGACTCGGTGTTTGATCGGGAAGAAACTTCTGTTGCTTGATGAACTCGCATCTATGCACCGTACCGTGGTTTTGACGAGGACAGAGTTTTTTTCGTTTTCCGAGTTGTGTAACGTGCGGCGGTGTGGTGCGGCAGTGTGGCGCGTCTTTTTCATTCATTCAAGCATCGAGCAGGAGACGGGAATCGAGGTGGCTTGGGATCTTGTTGTCAAGAGCCAGTAGTCGCTGCCATCCTCCATCCAGCTTCCTACGAGAAGACTTGGCCATGTCTGTCGAAAAATGGCGATGCGTTCATGTTGTGATGTAAAACATAGACTATCCAAAAACGCGCCTCAATTAGTCATGCATTCAAATCCCGGCCAAACACGTGACACCACAACCTCAGGCACCCGAGCAACTCAGGGTCTCGGCAGCAGCAGCACCAGTGAGTGACGTAGCCAACGCGCAACTTTGAACAGCTCCCATCGCTCGCGTGCAAGATGTCGTGAATGAACAGCTGTTTATACATACACAAATCTGCGACATTGAATATTTGTGATCACAGTGAAGAACACATCCTGTGCTTTTACGTGTCCCAACACCCAGCTACCTACCTACACGTGGCCAGCTTCTCCCCTCTCCCAAAAGCCCTGGATCTTCGAAGACGAAAATGTCTGGTAAGTGTTATACCTTACCCACAGAATAGCTCCCATTACCAGGACCAGAGCTTGGGGAGAGGATAAGAAGAACCAAAAAGCTAACAGCATACATCTCACACAGCTCCGCCTGTCGATTACTGTAAGTGAGCCCCCCTCGCGGATACATGTACCCAGCATAGCATGTGATTTGAAACGAAAACGCCATTGACGAGTATCACAACGAACAGACGCGGCCCTAGAGGTCGACTCGAAAGCCTCGGCCCAGCAGATCCGGGATGCTTATAAGAAGTACGTTGGAAACATACCACACTCATTGAAAGGAAGGCTTGTAGATTGACTGATACGTGTATCTACAGACAAGCCCTCCGCCACCACCCCGACCGCGTGCCCGCCGACAGCCCCGATCGCGAGACGCGCACCAAGAAATTCCAACAGATCAACGATGCGTACTATACCCTCTCCGACTCCACGCGCCGACGAGATTACGACGTGACGCGTAATCAATTCCACGGGTTTCCTGGGAGTTCGTCGTCCTCGAGCAGGCCTGCCGCCGATGCGGACGAAGAGATCCCTCGTCCTGAGCCGGGAACTATGCCTGGCGGGTTCCCGTGGTCGGCGTTTGGGTTCGGAGGGACTGCGAAGACGGAGGAGGATGCGAATCGGTATAGCAATGAGCAGTTTGGGAGTGTGTTCGAGGAAATGATGCGCGATGAGGGGATGGCGGATGAGGATAAGACGCCGAATAAGGTGTTTTGGTCGATTGTGGGAGGCGTCAGTGGTGGCGCTATGGGGTTCATCATGGCGAATGTGCCGGGAGCTATTGCTGGTGCTGTTGCTGGGAATCGTCTTGGTGCCATCCGGGACAAGAGAGGGAAGAGCGTGTACTCGGTATACCAAGAGCTCGAGCAGCCGGAGAAGATGCGCTTGCTGTCTGAGTTGGCCCAGAAGGTCTTTGCTCATGCCATCAGCTAGGCATGAAGTTGTATGGCTGGATCAGGCGTTTATTATGGTCGTTTCTTAGTTAGATACCACGACAGTTGTTGCAATACCAGCAGATTAATCATCGTTGTATTTGCTGGGTGCCTCTGTCCAGAAGTTCGCGGGCAGCGATCAACTCAGATGCGCTGTAGCCATCCCAGCCTTTCTCGCCGGCTGTACCTCTTCGAACGATTTCGGCGAGCTTGGCTGTTGCGACTTCGTTGAGCTTCTTGACTGCGTCGATGGATGGAGGAGCTAAGTCGCCTGCTAATGGGTCAGAAGCAACCTGTTGCGACTTTTTCGTAGATTGAAGAGCGTCCAGGAGTCGATTGGTGGTCTGTAAGGGACAGTTAGCTCACTTTCAGCGATGCCTCTCTCCGATACATACCAGCTTGAGGCCATAATATCCACGAAGGTAGTCATCACAAAGCTCAATACTCCGACAGAACCTGCGCATGCTCTCCGACAGACCCTTGAGCTGCTCAGGACCAGCATCTTTGTGATTCGCAGACAAGTAAATGACCTCTCCGAGCTTGGCGTGGATATTCCAAGCATTGGGCATGACCAGCAACACTTCCTCCAGAGAGAATATCGCCTGATCGTATGCACCCTGAGTGAGGTACAGATCCGCCAACTCCGACCACGCCTCAGCATCCGTCGGCGAAGTATCCACAAGATTCGTAAGAGCACTGATCGCCTCCGCCGTCCGGCCCAAAGACCTCAGCAACGCGATCCTCCTCTTGCGAATCGCAAAGACACTCGGATCCTCCTTCAGAATCTCCTCGTAATGCTTCATCACATCCTCCAGCTCCTTGTCATTGTTCGCCGTGGCTTCTTCATAGAGTCCTCGCAGCGCGGTGACACGTTCGTTGTCCTTGCCGAAGCGGTCGGTGAGTTCTTCGAGGTAGAGGTACGCGGATTGGTTGTCGCCGGTTCGGAGACAGGCGAGGAAGATGTTTTCGTAGGCTTGCCATTTCTCTTGCGATTCGTTGTTGACGAAGAGGCTGAGTGGGTAGGGGAGGGACCAGGAGGCTTGCGATTTGTAGTATGTGGGCGCTTTTTGAGAGAGGGAGAGGGCGGTTTGGGGATTGGTGTTTGTTGGTGGTTCGAGAAGTGCGAGAGCCATTCTGACAGGTGTGCGTCCTTGTTTCGTGATGTGGAGATGTGTGTGTTGTGGTGGAGGGCAATTGCTGAAGCTCAACCTGAAGTGAAGAGCAGCTCGATGCTGCCTCAGGCACAAATCCAACGAACTTCCACCGCAGCTGTAGCCTCCATCTCATCCCAACAACTCGCTTCATCGCCATGTTACTCAGTCAGCCTCGAATCGAAAGTTTGGCAACTTCCCGGTGATGTCTGCACCGCCAGGCAGCATCTCGACCCTTCAGTCGAAGATATGGAATGGATCGCTGGCATTAGAGATCCGCCTGGCTGCTTCAGACTGCCGGACTTACGATGAATCAGAACCATATCTGATACAGTATCCACGACTGTCGTATTTGGCATTCTTGCTTCCAAGACTGCACGCTTTTTTCGCAGCGAGACTGATCAACCCAGAAGTGTCGTCTTACGACGCATGGCTTTCGTTCGAAGACGTGCCCTTGAAATGGCACTATCCACTGGGCCTGCTATACGACCTCTTCTCTGGAGCTGAACCGGCCGATCTGGATCCTCCAGGACAGAGTGATTCGGTCGTGGCATCGCAGGCGAATGTAGAAGCCAGTACTGGGCAAGCACCGATCCCCTGGAAGTTGACGATTCATTACACAGATTTTCCATACGATCAGCTCATTCAGCTGGATCCCGAAGGCTTGACTATGCGGGATACCTTTATCAACAGCGTCAAAGAAGCAGACTATGTTCGGAACGGTTCAGCTCGGACGGTGATGTCTCTTAGCAAAGAGGATTCGGATAATCTGTGGCTTTCGGTGCAGAACCGTGAGTGCGGCGATCGGTCTTTCCATATCAGTCACTGACCTTCATCACCAGATGAACTACTATTGTTTCGATCTGTCAACAACAAGCTACTCAACCCACCTGGAATGGAGCTTCGACACGTGCCAACCAAGATCTATCTGCCAGGCTCCGCCAGCGATGACGATACGGCGACGATTCTAGAAGAAACAAGACCCGGCCACATGAGAGTTGTGCAGTCATTGATCCCATTGCAACTTCCTTCAAGGCAACCACAAACGCTCGGAACTGCTCTGAACACCATTCTGCCCAGCATCTTCCCAAGTCGGCGCATTCTCCTGTATGCAAGACCGGTGTTGCATGGGGCTGCTCTTCCGCTAGCTGCTCGTATGGACGATCTGGGTAAAGCTGCTGCATACACCGATGGCTTCCTGCATATAGCGATCGTCATGCACGGTTGAAAAAGGCTGCACACTCCATTGCAAACGATACTTCTCGATGGCCGCATTGCGGGGTTACCCTGAAAGCACGGACAGGATATCTATTGGTAGGCGGGAAGGTGCAATGCCCGTTTTGATTGATTGCAAAAATTCAAACACGAGAGCTTCAAGATGTTGTGGCCTTCGATCAGCGACCCAGCCGGAGCGCAGGAACCGGAACAAGAATAGACTGCTCTCCAACATTCGAGAGCCATGTGGTTCAGGCGTCCAACGATAGCAAACAAACGAATCTAGTGGCTGAGCATCACGCGTTCGAGACAAATGACGACCTCATACTACGGCGACCTGTGCAATCGACAATGCAGTGTACATAAATAGCACGTGCACTCATTGTCAGCCTCACGACTGTGTGGTGTTTCGGAATGTCGACTCACCGGAAAAGGGCTACACTCGCCAGATATCGTGCTTGCCGGCAGCGAGTCTGGCCAATATCATCGTCGTGTACTTTCATTCATTCAGCAAACGCCCCGCTGGATGGTGCAGGGAAGCTGACCTACGACGGTATTCGCATCATGATTGGGTCTAATCAGGCTGGTACAATGCATCAGGTTGATTGACCCCGTCTAACGCCAAGCTCGATAACATCCTGCAGCATCAGACCTATCCATGACAAACGGCCGTTTATTGCATCTGTGCAAACAAAGCTTCTATCGATGGTCACGTAGGGATGCACCATGAACGATGACGCCAGTGATCTGAAAGAACGAACGATGCTCAGTTTCGGGTTACCCCTGGAATGGGCTTCACCTACCAGTCATCGCAGCTTATAGCTTCCTCTCCAGGAAAGAGCGGCCTTGTCCTCTGTGTTCCAGACATGAAGAAACCAAACAGCACACGACGGACATACTCGAGGCGACTGTCCATAGGCTCCTTCAGTGGTCACAGCAAAGCGATTTCGAATTCCCAACACCAATCGAGCAATTGCGAACCGTTCGAGTACCAATTCCTGCGAGGTTATGCTCTTTTCGGAGATACAGCCGCCTCTGTGCCCAGCAGCCTCCTCGTAAGGCAAACGACTCAGCTGACAGAAAGCCCAAATGAGGTACTGAGGTACTTAAGAAGTTGTACGCCGTACTGCCAGCACCCGGTGTCCTCCACCGCCCCCTTTGCGATCCGTCTCAGCCCGACCCGCATCACCATACACCTCTCACGATTCTCCACGAGGCCAGCATCCCCATGTCTTGCACCTGCTGTGGTTTCCAAACTCGGATGCCGGACACATGCCACGAACACGTTCGCGGCGCGGAAGCATGGCATGCCCGATCTGTGTCGCTGCAGCCAGCCAATGTTTGCTGTCATATGGCTATGGAAGGGTGGTTCGCATGGCCGCGGAACTCGGGCCGATCGGTGACACGTGCCTCAAGAAGAGGGCCGGTATGAGGTAGAGTGCGGTGTGGTCGAGGACTTGGCCGCCTTCTTGTCATACATCGTGGTTTTCCTGTTTCAGGAGGATCGTCATTTGGACGCGGGTATAACTTTGACCCGGGGCCCTGCTTCAGACGCCTCTCCCATCCAGTCCTTTTCTCGTTCCTGATCCGCTGTCGTCGAGTATCAAACCCAACCTGACTGCAGATCCTACCCTTCATTGTGGCCAACCTTCAACATCAAACACGACATCATGAGCGGCTACGCTAGCGCTTTCGGCTGGTGCTCTTGCCCCTACTGCCCATCCAACGGCTCAGCACACCAATCCTACCCCCTCCGCTACCTATCCTCAGTGCCCTACTACGACCCCGGCCATCAACACCAAATCTGCGAATGGTGCAACGTCTGGCAACGCCTAGGCCCGGGCTTCGTACGTCCCCCATCCACCCACCCCTCACCCACCCAACAACCAACTAACACAGGCCCTCGCCAATCCGCAGGAACTCCTCACGACCTACCAAAAACACATCCACACCTTCGAATCCATCCACGACTTCTTCCGCGGCGCCGCCCTCGCACCCGACTGGGTCGCCATCCAAATCCGCCGTGTTGCCGAGTATATCGACCTGAACGCGGCCGGGATGGCGTGGCGCCAGCTGGCGCTGGATTTGTATGAACTGGCGAGTGATGTGGGTTATGGGTATGTGCAGGATTATAGGTATTATTCCAGGTTGCCTGGCGGTGGGCCTTGGTATCGGAATTCGAGGCGGTTGTTGTGTTGACTTTTAGTGAGGGCGAATTGTGAGGCTAGCGGGCTGGCTGAGGGTGTTGGGAGGGGAAAGGGGGTGCTTGGGGGTAGAGTAGATGGGTATGGGTATGGAATTCGTTTTTCTCTTATTGATTTTCTCAGTGATGTTATGCTCGTTGCTCGCGCTTGATTGCCTCTTCTTCGGCTTCACCTCAAGCCGCACGATGTTTCATTGCTCCCTTTTGGAGGCGGGAGCTGCAGGATGGTGATAGCAGGGCTGTTTTCGAGTGTCTCTCTTCGCCAGACCGGTAAGGAAGATTCGATCCTGTCAGAGATGGTTCCCAGTTCCGACTGGGTTTGCTGAGGACTATGATGGCGCAACAGAGAAGTAGCAACAAGAACGTGTTGTAACTGCAGAGGTAGATGGCCAGGGTACTGAGGAAGCTGGAGGGCATTAGAGCGAAGGAGCATCTGCGCCGGCGATTCGTTCTAGTCGACAGCAGTCTTTGGCGATATCAGACTTCGAGCAGGTCGAACAGTCTCCGTAAACATATGACCACCTCGCCTCACCTAGAGTATACAGTCACAGAGAGCCTTCGACACGCTGTTGGATCATAGCGTCAAGCGGCTGGGCTCGCAGAAGTATCGCCATCACTGCCTCCCCTTCTCCACCACCCTCCTCGTCCCCTCCACAATCAACTTATGCTCCGCCTCATGTATCCTCGCCTGCAACTCCCCCAACGTCTCACACCCCTCAATGCTCACCTCCTGCTGCACAATCGGCTCTCCCATATCCACCTCCGCAATCACGTAATGGATCATAATCCCCGTCTTCGTCCTCTTGCCCTGCTTGAACTCCTCCCACGCCCTCTCAATGCAATGCGCCCCGACCAGATCCCCATGCAGCGACGGATGCAGGTTGATGATCGGGACCTTCTCCTCGTGCAACGGCTCCAGAAACGACGGCGTCACGATCCTCATAAACCCCGCGCAGACCACGATGTCCGGCTTCTCAGCCACCACGAGCTTCGCGAGATCCGCATCGTACGCCTCCCGCGCCTCCGAGAATTGAGGATTCTCGATATCGTCGGGATACTTCTTCTTGTACGGCAGAATCCCATGATACGTCGTCGGGATCTTCGCCGCTTCCGCACGCTTCAAGCCATAGGCATCCTTGCGATCGGAAATGACTCGCGCGAACTCGACGTCGGGCAGGGCGGGCGTGTTCGAGGCGTCGATGAGGGCTTGGAGGTTCGAGCCGGAGCCGGAGATCAGCACGAGCACACGTGCAGGCGCCATGGCGGGCGGGTGGTGGTCATTCACTTGCAGGGACGCTAGTGCTTCTCCTCCAAAATTTTGGTCAAGTGACTGACGTCGGTCGCAACTCCGCGATGATCGGCGAGGGCACGGGCCAGCCGCTGCAGGAACGATCCTAGCGCGCGATTTCGATGACGCTCATGCTGGGGTGAGAAAGAGAAAGAGGCGATCATTGTTGAGAAGTTGTGAAGTATCTTTGAACTTTTGACTGAAACGACAAGCACTCTTCCTATTGAACTCAGAAACACCTTGTTCTTGAAAAAATCCGGAAACAATCACCATGTCTCGTCTATTCACCCCACGAAACGTTGCCATTGGAGGTGCTGCAGCCGGCGCTGTGCTGTACTTCTGGCCCAAGTCGAGCAAACCGTACGTCTTTGAAGAGAAAGTCCTGGATCAAGGCTGATTGATGTGATAGAATCGAGACATTCGCCACACAGAACGTCGCGAACAGAATGTCCGCGGGTGGAGCGACACATACCCATACTCCAGCAGTCGCCACACCACGAGGTAGGCGAGATTCCAACCAATTGCGAAGGATCATGTCCTTTCGCTTCAAGGAGACTTTGTCAAACAAGTATGATTCAGTCTAACACACTTTGTAGGGAAGTCAGACCAGACAGTCTCGCCGCAAACCAACCCAACCGGCATCGACACGCCGCATTTCGTCAATAATGTCGCCGATCAGAAAGCGCACGACCAAGCAGGACCTAAGAAGGCGCTCAACCAGGCCGTGTACGGCCAAGACAAGGGAAAGTGAGGGAAGAGATATAAAAGACATCAAGAGGAGAAGAGACGAAAGAGACGTCATGGCGAAGAACCCGAACCTTGACACGACTTTCATCCTCTTCCTGAGATAGATTACCCTGCATTGATCCTTTCTTTCCAGCGTTGCATTGGGCGGTATGGGGTGTACACAAAATCAAAAGGCAGCATGAAGAGCCATCACCTGAAACGCCTGCGTTGCACCTTGCATGTCCAAATTCACGCCTCCTTCGCCATGTTGCTTGCGCCAGTGCAGTCTCTTCCACAGCCATCTCTTCAACTTCTTGATCGGTCCACCGTTCAGGCCCTGCCCACACGAGGGGCTCCAGATGTGCATGAACATGCTCGAAAGCAGAGGGAAGCACTCTTCACATCGCGGGCACTTGAAAGGTCGATGTTCGGGGTCGCTGCGGTAGCTGTCGTCGCCAGCGAGTAGGCTTTGACGGAAGGGCTTGTCGAGGTACTTCTTCCACTGGAAACACATGGCGGCTGAACGGTTCAGCTCTTCGATCGAGATGCCGGAGGGGCAGCCTTTGCCTTCGAGATGGATGATCATGTCGGGGTAGCGGCGGAATTTGCGTGAGCAGCCATAGCAGGAGATCTTTTCCGGGAGATGGGTGATTTGATGCTGATGCTGGTGTTAGATTGCATTGCCAAGGTGCTTGATCGGGTGGACTTGCGTGCTTGAGATGGCTGGGTTCGTCGAAGCCTCTGCCATAACCTGGCTCTTGACATCGGAGGTATCTGGAACGGACTCAATATCAGCTCGTCAGCTGGGTGTCGAGATTACTCACGCCATTTTGCGCAACACAGGTTCTGCGATGGGGAAGACTTTGTTCACACAGACATATGTGCGGCTTTAAATATTAGTAGGACGTGTTCGCAACACAAACGAGCCAAGATTGATCAAACGACGGTCTGCGGGATCCCGTCACGCATCCATTCGCGCTGATTGTTGACCAATGCGTTTCGCTGCAGAATAGCAGCAAAAAGAAAGGATATGCGGGCTTGCGCTTAGGGGTTTTATAGTCGCGTGACGGAAACTACCCTCGCACTGGTTAGGTTTCTGCAAACTTTGACAGTTCACAAGCTGTCGCCGCAAGTGATGCATGAAAGTGCTCGAACCACTTGGGTTGTGGTCTCTTCTGACAGCTGTCCCATGACGTAGTACTCAAAGAGCAGTGCAGTGTTCTGCCACGGTTTTGAGGCAGCCAGAAGTACCTATTCTTTGATGCCGGGATGTGCGAGCGCATGCAAAATCCTGGCTTCTTCTGACCACTTTTTCTCGATGTCGCTAAGTCATGTGTGATGCCCTTCGCCCTATCTAGTGATAGTCATGCCGTGTGGTGAAGCATCGGAGCGGTAAGGGAAGCAGGATGGTTATGCTTTCGACGTGCGTTCTTTCGTGTTCTCTACCCAGGCTCGTAGGGACATCGACCATCGTCGCCGACGTGTAGGATGGGAGGGTGCATGGCATAAATGACAATAACGCATGCAGCGAGCATGATTGCATGCCGTCAAACACAGGCGCGTTTGCGTGCGGGCGAAGTGCTCAGTTGCAACCGACGGGTCGTTCGAGGGCCCATCTTGAACATGGCTGGGTCAGAGTGATGTCAACCTCTGTGCTGATGCCCAGTGTGTCCCGGCGCAGTGAGGGCAGTCTTGTGCGTGGTGACCAACGACGTGGACCGATTGTGGTTGATTCTGGTCGAGCTCTCGACGTGAAGTGCAGTTTCCGGTTGAGAGACGGCTTGGAATTCGAGACCCACTTTTCGGTCCTCGCATTTGGTACGAGGTCCGACCTCACCTCTTCTTTCACTCACTTCGTCTTCTCTTTTTGCGGTATAAAATCCCTCTCAGTGCGCCCGTTGTGGTTTATTCGCGTTCTTCAAAGTGAGACATTGTCTGCTGAAGTGAAATCGGTTGAGTTTCTGCCCATCTTTGCCAAATGAAAGCCGATACCCATTGCCCATACCAACAGCTCGCCAGAGCATGTGCCACTTGTCAGATTATGAAGAGGAAGAAAGTCTCCAACAAAGAATAGAATGATTTTCGAAAGTACCAGTGAGTCCTCTACATCCCAATTTGTATCAAAGATAGGAACCAACGCGACACTCAATAGCAGATGATAGCAGATAAGACTCAGGAGCCTCACAGAACAACTTACAGAAAGATATCGTCAGGAACCATTGCGCAACGACGCCCATGAAGCCCAAAACACTGGCAGAGAACGGTAGAACAAAGCAGCGCGCCGAACGCCGGCCGAACATCGGCAGCGAGCGCGGTTTTAGCTACATATATCTCGCGAAAGCTACATCATCACCATTCAACCAACGAGGTTGAATGGCGCGACGGAATTACCACAACCGACCGAACGAACGAGTGAGTGTCGATCGAAAACTCACAGCGGCGGCGAACGACCGAATTACGAACGAATGAGTGTCGATCGAAAACTCATAGCGGCGGCGAACGACCGAAACGAACCGAATCGAGTGATTGGCGATCGAAGAATCACAGCGGCGGCGAACGACCGGCGGATAAAAAAAAGTAAAACTGGTAAGACAGTTTTCTCTAGAATCTCAAAAAGAGATTCTAGTTCTTTTGCATTTTTTTTCCTATGGAGAGGACTTCGAAGGTATTACCTTGTTGTGCTTACTGCTTCAGGGTCCCGGGTTCGAGTCTGAGTATTGGCTTGTTGAATTTTGCATGTTATTCAACTCTTTTTGATGGGCTGATGTACAATATCGATGCGAGGCAAGCTGGACAGCGAGCCTCACCTTCACGAGTCGCGCAATCTGATTCTTCAATATTGGTTATTTCACGATGAAAGAGGGAGTAATCTTCGAGGGCGACGCGCGACGATGAGATCGATCAGTTCAATTCATAATGAGGTGGTGCATTCTGTCTTCGAACAGCTCAGCAGCGGGCGAGCATGAGCGCCTACGTCATCGCCCCTTGAAACCATTCGAGCGAGTCGCCGAACGCAAGCTCTGGACCCACGAACATGAAGTCGTCCAGGTCGCCAAGAGCATCCTGTGAGATGCCCCCGTCGTTCCGCGTGGTGATCATGGCGAAGTCATCTTGCGTTTGCTCTGCATTGGGTGTCGCCTCAAATGAGGAGTTATCCTGAGCTGCTCGACTTTGCCACAATCCCTGAAGGGCTCTGACACATCGTGTTGACCTCGGCTTGCTCGTGCACTCCAGTACGTGCAGTCCCTGGTTCCACGAGTTGTCAAGTGCTCTTTGGCCAACGAGCGCTGAGACAGTAGGGCTTTCCTAGCTTCGCTGATCACAGTCGCGGCCGTGTAAACGACTTCAAAAAACGTCAGCTTAACCGCAGTACACTGCTTCGATCGCACACCTACAGCAGACATTGCAGTAATCCAGTAAAGGTACGCCAAATGAGCTGTTAACAGAATTATTGGCGAAACCATCCAAACCGTGGCAATCCTGCTATACGAACCTGCTCTGCTGTACTCCTTGAAGTCGGTCCATAAGGTCTAGAAGCTCTTTTGCGCTGCTAACGCAACGCAAGATGAGTCTTTGAAGCAGCACTTCCTCGACAGCGCTGTCGGATTCGTCTACATTATCAAGTTGCTGCTCTAATTCCGGCAGCAGTGGACGAAGTAGCGCGATTCGGCAGAAGAGATATCTGTGTCGAGTCAGTCAGGTCATATCTTACATCCACATACTTGTTATACCTTGTTCGCAAGATGCAGGACTGGTTGCGGTCGACCGTTCTCGCCCATTCCACATCTTCGTGTCCGTGGTGTAAAGCTCTTGGGAGAGACTTCCAATACTCCACAAGCCTTTTGTCGAAAGCTAGCACTTTTGACAGGTCTCTGTTACTGTGCTGATCTGATCTCTGCAAGTGAACTGATGAGCCAGTTTCATTCCACATGGCATATATCTCGCCTAGCAGTTTGTTTAGCCTAAGCGTATGGGAATAGAACTGCGATGGATGGTACTGCTGGTCGGAAACCTGGTGGGGCTCCTGCCTCAGACCAAGGGCTTCTTCATCGCACCCAAACGTTGGAAACGGTACTTCAGTGACGGTTGACGCAAGAGCTAGGACTTGTGGAAATTGCCCCAGAGCAGATGACACCACCCTGGCCACACTCATCAGCAGCCGTCAACTAGCATCTTGAATGTTGCAAGGATGGCTTACCGGCTCAAAAGGTGACTACCATGCCAAACGCAGCGAAAGATCTGTTGCTCCTGGGCTTTCGATCCCCAGCCATCTCTTGTCTCAAATGAAGTTCTCACGCTCCGTACGCTGCATATGGCGATATCAAGCACCCGCTTCGCCCTGGAGAATTCTCCGCTGGCAATCTGATACAACCCCATGAGAAGGAGAATCTGAATCTCCAGTAAGGACGATGGCTCGCATGGATCGAAGTGGAAGTTAGCTCTCGCACGCTCGAAGTAGCTGGCGGAGCCTTTGTCATTGCAGCGTAGCGGCAGCTCGAGATGAGCTGCAACAGCGAATACGACATTCAGTAGGCTGTAGAATGTGGGAGGCGGTGAGTTCGAGTCGTTCGAAGACATCCACAACGTCTGATACTGGCTCTCGAAAGTGCTACGGTGCAGGAAAGGATAGTAAGGGTGTATTCCGTCCCAATAAGCACGTACAAGGCGATCAGCCACGCTGCGCATGGGTAAGACACGGCCGTAATCGCTGCAGTCAATCGTGTTCGATTGCGGATAGATTCTCTGGGGCAGAGACTCAGCGTCAGGCTCCAGAATCTCTCGCAGCTGTTGCATCAGTTCACACGAGCTGTGTGGACTAGTGGGCGTTGAACCGCTCGCTGTGGGCGTAGTCTCCTCCTGCGTAAGCAAGGTGGACTGAACAATGGGATCCAGAGCATGGGCCTGATCGACGGTAGGGCCACTGTCCACAAAAAATGGGTCGGCGATAGCTGTGTGTACAGAAGATGCCTCTGCTTCGCTTGGACGAGCCTGAAGCTCTTTCTCCAAGTACTCAATGTACCGCTGGGCCCGGTCTGCAGGCGGATAGGAGCATTCGTCCCCACCCACTCCATAGCGATAACGTGTGCGTCGCGAACATGGACCGCATCCTTGGAAAGTTAGTGGAAACTTTTCAGATCTCTTGAAGAAGTGATGGCATCTGGAGTTCCACCGTCACATCGCACCTTCCTACTGCGGCAAGGAATGCACGCCACCGCAATCTTGACGCGCTTCTTGCGTGCCACCGCACCAGACTTAGCTCCTCTGCTATCGGTGTTCATGATCGCTCTTGTCGATTAAGCTAGGAAGAGGATGCCATATGAATCTCACTTCCCTCGTCACGCTACCCCACAATGCGCCCCACACGCTGAGAAGTGGGGAAAGAGCCACAGCCTTGTAGGCATCCTCTAGATCCTTTAGGGCCGCAGGGTAGACTAGGGTTCAGACGACGACTCGATTCTGCACAATTTCTTCAGCTAGACTTGAACTTCGGCAGATCTCGCGATGCTGGACTTGGCCCCTCGGTAACGGGGTTTCATCACTGCCGACGGTGTTGTACGCGTGTGGGTGGTACAAGTCTTTCTCGGAACGCTTCCGAAAGGCACGGCAGCATGTTGAGTGCTCAACGTTTCAAAAGGGGCATTTGTGCAAAATTCCGACTAGACGATAGTGTATGAGAAGACAACAGCTGCAAATACCAGCCTCTATTCACACATCCTGCAACAATGACGCTCTCGAAAGGATGGACCGACGCCGTGACGATCCCGTCGAAGCACTTCGCAGATGGACTCATCTTCGGCGAGAGTCCACGCTACAAGAACGGAACACTATATGTCAGCGACATGCTCAAGCGATGCGTCTACAACGTCGACCAAGATGGCTACCGAAAGACGCTGATCGAGAGCCCGCACAGCATGAACGGCAGCGGCTTCCTCCCAGATGGCACTTTCGTGTACTCGTCCTTCTTCGAGCAGAAACTGTACACCCACAAGGATGGCACTAGCTCGCTGTATGCAGATGTCTCGCATCTCATGACTGGCTACTGTGGGGATATGGAGATCGACCATGAGGGTTACATCTATTTGGACGACATTGGGTGTCAGCCCTGGCATGGAGATTTGACATCTCTCGGACGACTCATTGTAGTGAAGCCTGATCGGACCTCCTACGTCGCTGCAGAAGACATCCATTTCAGCAACGGACTCGTCCTCGACAGGAAACGAACCACTCTCTACATTGCGGAGTCATCCTCGAAATACCTGACTGCGTTCGACGTTCCATCTCCCGGTCGTCTGGAGAATCGCAGAACGGTGTTCAAATCCGACGACCCCAAAAGCGATGATGATGCCATTGACGGCATCTGCATCGATAGCGAAGATGGCATCTGGTTTTGCTTTATCCACCAGGGTGTTGTCGTGCGTCGATCTGCAGAAGGACGGTTTACCCACATTGTGCGGACTGGGGATATGCCCACGGCATGTACGCTTGGAGGAGATGATGGGCGTACGCTTTACATTGTGGTCAATGCAAAGCCTGATGGGTCGGAATTGTTTGCAGCGATGGGGGAGAAGTTGACTCATGGAGTTGTTCAGACCGCCGTGGCACCGTTCCCTCGTCAAGGGGGAGCGTAATACCGGTACCTTTGATGTACATCTTACAGCAGTACTATCTGTGGCTTAGGAACGGTTTGAATTTCATGCAGAATTCGTTGTTGATCTACTAAGAGTAATACGTAGTTGGATAAGACAATTCAAACGGAGCTCAACTGCAATGTGACAGGACCTTGGATGATAATCAATTCTGATTGATCTCGTTCTGATTTCTCCCAGTCTCGCTGAATCACTGCCATCTTATTCTGTCTTGATATACTGCGCCAAACTCGGGAACAACTTCAGCGCATTCTTATACGCAATCCCATCCATGAGCTCACTCTTCTCAAAAGAATAACTCTCCAGCCCCGGTGTATGATTCGCAATAATCGTCTGACTCGCATACGGATAATCCGAACCAAACAAAACATGATCAGCCTCCAGATGTCCCGACTTGACGAACCCTTCCAGAAGACCGAGCACGCTCGGGCTGAGCGAAATGGCAGTGTCGTAGTAGAACCTCTTGAACCCATCAAGGAACTTCTTCTGCTCGTCTGACCCATTGGGCCAGATACTTGCTGGGCGAGTGACGATCCAGGGTAACATGCCTCCTGCGCGCGAGAGGATTACTTTGACTTTGCGGTGGCTTTGGATGACGCCGTTCAGCATCATATCGACGGCTGTCTGTGTTGTCTCGAATGGGTAGACCAGCATTGGCTGTAGCATCTCCGGATTGACAAGGTGTGTGTCGACTGGATGCGTTGGGTGGACGAAGACGACGGCCTCACGACGGTCCAGCTCGTCCCAAATCTCTTTGAAGTCAGGATGTCCAAGATAGTGATTGTCCTGGCCGTATCTGGTGAACAGCGTGATGCCATCGGCCTTCAGCGTGTCGAGGGCATATGCTATCTCGTCCAAAGCGTCTTGCTTATCCATGAGCGACGGCAGGGATGCGAAGAAGCCGTATTTATCTGGCTCGGCGTCACGGATCTTAGCACAGTACTCGTTCGCCTGTCGCGCCAGTTTGCTCCGTCCTTCTCGGCTCTTGACGATGCATGCGCCAGGTGCCGTCAGCTTGTGTACGATGTTCATGCAATGGTATGTTCTACCCTTGGTATAGAAGTCCTTTACCCAATGATGGTGAGTATCAATCAGAGGCCGAGACATGCTTGGAAGGGGTTCAGCCTGTGGTATGTTTATCTCAAGGCTGTGACTAACCCGAGCAGACGTATATGTAGGGACTCGACTTTCCCACATGGAACACTTCCGTACTACAAGTGTACCGGGATTATCATCAGCAGGTACTTACTCCGTCATAGCATTGACAAGGGGTCACAGAAAACGAATGGGAAGCCTTCCGCATCAGCTTGGAAGGCATCCGAGTCCTCGGGACGGATAAGCGTTCAAGCTGCAATGGCCGGCCATGAATACATGTAAGAAAGTCATTTTCAAGTACTCAATCCTCTTTGGCAATAGTCTGTAGTCGCAATCCTGGGCCGCTTTACCCGTCCACGAGGACGGACGAGGCTCGCCTCCAGCAGCGGCTTTAAAGGAGATCGATCCGGAGGAAGGATATGTATAATGTTCAGAAACAAGCGGCTCATTGGCAAGATCTGATCTTGGAAGCAGAGGCGGAGTCATGTCTCGTTCTAATTAGTATCCTTTGCCTCGATACAACGGCGAGGGCGGACGGTACGCAGGAATTCAGCCTGGTGAGGCACATTCGTTTGTTCATGCTCCTTCGCGACACTCCACGCTTCTTATTCGCCGCCCATTTCCATCCCATGTCCGCCTTCATAATACCCATCTGAGACGGCAGTCTTGCTTGGGTAGTTCTCGCAAAAGCCTCAGACTCAGACTATACGCTGAAGCGTCTGAGGAGGTAGTTCCATCCTCAGGAACGTGCCGACTGCTTGGTGTACTTGCTGCCCACAAAGCTCCGTGAAAAGAGCTTTTGCGACCCCAGCTTGAACTCGAAATGGCCTTGACCTGCCTCTTTTGCGTAGCCTGGGTAGCCGCGTTCAATAGCTTCCTCGTGCGAGATGGATGCCCAGTCTGAGTCTTCATCACCGTCCATTCCTTCCCTGCGCTCACGGTCTGTGAGTTATTTGCTCCCCTGAGCGTTGAATGGCGTGAGTGAACCCTTCTCGTTGCTGTTCGCTGAAATGTGATCGTGCGACTCGTCCCTAGCGACATGGTCTCTGTCTCTCGGCTGCTCAGGGGTAGTGGTGGTAGGGGCTATGGTAAGCGATGATGTTCCTATCGAAATTCGTGGTAAAGAAGCTCTATTCAAGCAGAGACCGGTTCCTTTGAGAAGAGGAAGCTATCGTTTCGAGAGCTACAACTGGATTCTGTGAGTGGCGAATGCAACGCTGGAGCTAGGCAACAGCGATAATTGCATTTCCTAGCCGCATGCCGGCGGATCCTACCGGCCTGGATCATGGAACTTGGCTCAGTGTACAATAAATTCGTGCGTAGATTGATGCAGTTTGGTTCTTGTGCATGTCTGCAGTGAGCACTCTCAACCCACAATCTCGACCTGTTTGAACGGGATTCACTACAACCGTGGCCACGACTCGACCAGTCTTGTGCACCTCTTCACAACCTCAAATACGACAAAAGTCCTCCATCAACAACAACCTGCGACCCCGTCATCGCCACAAAGTCCGCACTCCCCAGAAAGACGGCCACCCGCGCAAGCTCATCAGGTTTGACCGTCTGCCCCGTAGGCGCCGCATCCGCCAACCTCGAAGCAATCTTCGAGGTCAATGGGGTTTCCACATAACCCGGTATGATGGCATTGCAGCGAATTCCATGCTGCCCCAAGTCAACAGCAACAGCTCTTGTCAGGCTCGAGACAGCCCCTTTCGAAGCGGCATAGCAAGGCACTCCAGGTGAAGCCACAACTGCTAGCGCAGAGGACATGTTGATGATTGAGCCTCGAGAGGCGTCCGCTTGGGGTGTTTGGCGTAGCATTTGAGCTGCGGCATGCTTGCAACCATAGAATGTGCCGAATGTGTTTACTCGTAATGTCTTTTCGAATCGTTCTTCGCTACTATGTTGGATTGGCTGAGGGTCCGCCGCCTCGGTGCCAACACCTGCGTTGTTGACCATACTGCAAACGTTTCATATCAGCTTTAGTAAATCGTAAACGGGACCTGGACGTACACGTCCAACCGACCATACGTCTCCACAGCGGTATCAACCAATGTCTTGACGCTCTGTGAATCGCTCACGTCCACTTCGACGAAGACACTAGATCCCTCTCCACCCTCCTCAATGACTTCATGTGTCGCCTTGTCATTTGGAGAGGTGGACGATGACGGGGAGAGATCACCGCAGACGACCTTTGCGCCTTGTTCGCCATATGCAATGGCGATGGCTCTACCAATGCCCGAAGACGAGCCTGTGACAATTGCTACGAGGTTGTGAAGTCGAAGATGGTTCATGATGGTTGACAAAGTAAGTCAGAGGAGCAAGTTGACTGCCGTGAAGACTGTGGCTTCTTGTGACTTGCACTTCGGGAGCACATGACAAGCCGAATGTTCGGGATGGTCACTCCGGGTTATGTCCTGAGCAGGGAACTGTTCCGCAGTCGCGCTGGCCTTTGACTTGTTCACGTCCCATTCTTGTTCATTCGGACTGATATTCGCTTTCGCAGGGCTCGGCATGCCGTCCAGGACCAGGCCGAGAAAGTTTGACGGGGAACCGGTATTCACGGAACACATCCGAACGGCTCCCCCATGACCGTTGGCGCATGCATCAGGGGTATGCAACGCCGTGGCGTCTCGCACTCTCGTATTCGCAGGCGTGGAATCCCGAACATCGTCTCTACTTGTCTATAACCCATTTCTTGTTTAGATATTGCTGTGGAGCAGAAGTTCCAGCTATCAACCGCAAACCGCCAGGCTGGTTTCATTCCAGGAAAGGAGAGAAACCAACAGCAACAATGTCGAAATCCACTCACCACACTGAAAGCGAGACCTTCGACATAATCATCATCGGCGCCGGAATCTCAGGTCTAGCAGCAGCGCATCAAATTCAGACATCTCTGCCTCATCTCTCCTACACAATCCTCGAAGCCCGCAATGCCATAGGCGGCACATGGGACCTCTTCAGATTCCCCGGTGTGAGATCAGATACGGACCTGGTGACGTTTGGATTCTCCTGGTATCCTTGGACGGCGAATGAGATCATTGCCAAGGGAGAGTTGATTCGAGATTATCTGCAGGAAGCGGCGGCGTCGGAGGGGATTGATCGACGTGTGAAGTTTGGGCATAAGGTTAGGAAGGCGGAGTGGGATGGGGGCAAGGGTCGGTGGCGGTTGAGTGTTGGTGTCGAAGATGAGAAGACCGTCTATCTTGAGGCGAGGGCGATTGTGTTCGCGGCCGGGTACTATGACTATGACTCTGGACTTGCGGTGGATATTCCAGGACTCAAGAACTTCGATGGCGATATTATCCATCCGCAATTCTGGCCGAAAGACCTGGACTTGAGTGGAAAAAGTATCGCTCTGATTGGCAGCGGCGCCACAGCCATCACCTTGCTCCCCAGTCTGGCCAAAGAAGCCGAACATGTGACGATGGTCCAGCGAAGTCCCACCTACATCCTATCCCTCCCCAACGCCATCACCGGAAAATGGCTCTACAAGTTCTTACCCGGCTGGTTGGCCTTCCAAATCCAGCGGATCCCCTATCTTCTCGGTCCCATGTACCTGTTTCTCTACTGCAAGTTGTTTCCGAAGACGGCCAGGAGAAGAATTCGAGACGCAGCCGCCGCACAACTGCCAAAAGACTATCCGGTCGACAAACATTTCCAACCGAGATATGAGCCTTGGGACCAGAGGATCTGTTTCTCGCCAGATGGAGACTTTTACCAGGCGATTCGAGATGGCAAGGCGAGTATCGTCACCGATACTATCCAGGAAGTGGGTAGTAAAGGCATAACGATGAGCCGAGGGGATCAACTCGATTGCGACATGATCGTGACTGCCACTGGACTGAAGATGCGCATCGCGGGTGGGATCGAAGTCGTTGTCGACGGCGAGCCAGTTGTACTGTCACGAAAGGCCCTCTGGAGAAGCACGCTCCTTCAGGATGTTCCAAATTGTGCGTTTCTGCTAGGGTACAAACACATGTCCTGGACAATCGGCGCGGAAATCAATGCGTCGTTGTTTTGTCGGGTTCTGAGATATATGGAGGGAAGAGATCTTCGGACTGTAGTACCGCGACAGACTGGCTTGAGTGAGCTGATACCTTTCCTCTCGCTCAAGTCGAGTTATGTGTTGAAGGGGATGGATGATATGCTGAAAACGGGAAGTTCGGGGCCGTGGAAGGGGAGAGAAACATACTTTGTGGACAGGCTCAAGGCTCAATACCTGAACATCACCAATGGCTTGGACTTCTCGTGAGGGGCGACCATTGAGACCGCCAACATGAAAGTCCTTGGGGCGAGCCATCCAATTCCCACAGGCTGTTGTTATGACCCGTACTTTATTTCCACACTCCCGTCCCAGCCTTTCCCTTTCCTGAGACTTCCCAGGTCGGGCAACCACCGCAGCTCCACTTCTCCAAAGTAATTCGCCTCCTCGACCGTTCTAATGAAACCCAGACTCTCAAACAACCTGATGCTTCCCGCGTTGCCTTTCTGCACCTTCACCCTCAAGAAACTCAGCTGAGGCGGCACAGAATCCCGAGCATACTCAGCCGCGATCAAGTTCCAGTGCGTCAAGATGTAATCGATGAAGGTCAAAACAGCCGCTCTGCCGTATCCCTTTTGTTGAAAATCCTTCCGGGCGATCATGAGCTCTATCTCACCGACCACGCCTTTGACGCCTGGAGTGATCGCTTCGACGTCCTGCTCCATCTCCTCAGAGTCGGGATCGAAGAGGAAGAGGTTGATATCGCCGATCATGCGGTCTTCGTTGTCGAATTCGCCAGGCCGTACAGAATCTGAGGTGTCGTTTGGAGAGTTGGAAAGAGGCAGGCAGACAATAAACGTCAGCTTGTCTCTGTCATTCCGCCATGACCTTTGCATGGCATACTCCTCCTCTAGCGAGAGCGGCTCCGATGCCGTGGCCTCTTGGATGGATTCGTCTTTCATCCATTCATGGTAGGTTGTGACGTGAGACTCCGAGTAAGGCACCAAGAGGACCGTTGGGGTTGAAAGCGCTGGATCGGAGTAAGTCGTGAGCCGAATGTCCAACTGTGTGCAACTTGTTGACAGCCCGTACCGGTATGCTCGTTGACCTTCATCTTGGTGATCTACGTGTTCGCCTCCAGAGTTGCATCACTCTCTGGCGTCGTGCTCCAGAAGATGAACTGCAAACTGCGGTGAGCGGCCCCGATTCTCGTGTCGTCCGTGAGATCGTCCTTTTTCTGCTCACGCCAGCCCCAGTCTTTTGCCCAGCTACATTCACCTAAGGGTAGTACAGAAAGTTTCCTGAGACTGCTGAGGAAAGTGTTAAAGACAAGCTGGAGTATAAACAGCTTTAAAAGTCAGGCGAGGAGACCACTCCACGAAAAGCTCGGGCCACATCCGAATCGGGAAAGTTGAGAGATATATGTTTGCGGATGATGGCATTAAAACGAACTTGTTGAGTGCTTGATAAAGCGCTCGAGTTGTATCATGTCATGCTATCTGTAGTATACAGGAGCTGCTCGCTCGCTTGCCAGCCGTAGGCAAAGCTGGCTCGTCCACGCAAACGCCATGCGGAATGCACGATGCAACCCATATCCACCATCTCTCGCCCACCATCTTCTTTTCCTCATTCCCTGCACATCGTCCTCTCTATTCTCCAACTAGAGCTGTTTATATTCAAGTTTTCCCTCGAGTTTCTTGCTCTCCGCGACTTTGCGTACAGCCTTGTTGAAATCGTCCTGGCTGACGGACTCCCGGTAGTCCTTGATGGCAAATAGCCCTGCTTCTGTGACCACGTTCCTCAAATCTGCGCCGTTTAGACCATCGCTCATCTTCACGACACTCTCGAAGTCGATTTCTCCCTCTTTCTGCACGCTCTCAGCGTGGATCTTCAGAACCTCCAATCGGCCGGCCTCGTTCGGTAGCGGGATCTCGATCTTTCGGTCGAGTCGACCAGCTCGTAGGAGGGCAGGATCGAGGGTATCGGGTCGGTTGGTGGCCATGATGATCTTGGTCTTGCCAAGGTAGTCGAAACCATCAAGCTGGTTCAGGAGTTCCATGAGAGTACGTTGAATCTCACGATCAGCGCTAGTGCCCTCGGAGAATCGTCGTCCACCGATGGCATCGATTTCGTCCATGAAGATGATACAGGGCTCGTGTTCCTTTGCGTAGCCGAACATTTCACGGATCAGACGGGCAGATTCTCCGATGTACTTGTCGACGATGGCAGATGAGACAACTGGGAAGTGTCAGCGAAGAGACAACGTAATGAAGAAAGATGCAATACCTTTGAGGAAGTTGGTCTCCAGGGAACTTGCGACAGCTCTTGCAAGAAGCGTCTTGCCAGTACCTGGTGGACCGTAGAGTAGAACACCCTTTGGCGGCTTGATACCCACCCGCAAGAACAGCTCGGGATTCTTGAGTGGCAGCTCGATGACTTCTCTCAGCTCTCTTATCTGATCGTTCAGACCGCCGATACCAGCGAATGAAACCTGTCCAGGATCTTCGAGTGACATGTTGTAGACGAGAGGGTCGACCTCGCGAGGAAGCATGCGCATGATCGTGAGCGTGGTCATATCCAGCGCCACACGTGTGCCTTGCTTCAGCTTCGCTTTCTCGACCTTTGACCGGCAGCCCACAACATATCGAGGACCTGATGAGGCCTTGACGATGACTATTCATCAATGATATCAGTATGTCGAGCCTTTTGCTAATCCCAATGTCTCCACTCACATCGCTCTTCATCCAGTTGTTTGAGCACCTCCCCAATGATCTGACCCACACTCTGCAGCGCCTTGATGTTGTCCTCGGATATGTCAAAGTCACGCTGTAGCTCCTTGATCTGTAGCCGCAGATCCTTCAGCTTTGCCTCCCATTCTCTTGAGTCTAGCAGCTTCGTCTTGTACTCCTCCAGCGCGTGATCTCTCTCCGGGTCGCTCATCTTGCCCTGTGCTGATGTGATGGAAATGCTGCTTTCGGAGGTGATGACCGGTGATCGTGGGAGGGTGATTATGGGTTGGCGACGATGTTTGGAGGTGTTGGGTGATGTTGTGCGGTGTTGTTTGATGGAAGTGCTTCAGTGAAGCTCACATGCAACAGGCGGCTTTGGTTTACGCCAGTCGCTCTGCCGAAGTCAGCCCGACGTGTTGGCCTGAGGCAGAAATTAAAGCACAGGCCATCGAAATTTACTAGCGGCTTTGCCAAGCGCACGCTCTTCCAAAATCATCCCGCCGCAAGCCAACGACATCGAGACGCTCGAATCGCACATCTGCGCAGACAATCCGCTACAACCACCGTCAAATCGCCAAATTCAGACACACATAGCGCAAAGATGGATTCCGCCAAGTGAGACCACGGAAATGGGTGGAAAAATGGAACTGCGACTGACAACAGTACAGGGTCCCAGTCAAGCTCGTCAAGGTCACCAGAGTCCTCGGCCGTACCGGTATGCGATCCCTCGAACACAGAAAGAGATGAGATTTGGGAGAGAAAGAGCAGTTCTGATATGATACAGGCTCCCGTGGAGGTGTGACCCAGGTCCGCGTCGAATTCATGGACGACACCACCCGTTCCATCATCCGCAACGTCAAGGGTCCAGGTACGCGATCCGAAGACATGGTGTGGTTTAGGCCAAAATCTAACAAGAAACAGTCCGTGAGGATGACATCCTCTGCTTGCTCGAGTCTGAGCGTGAGGCTAGGAGACTGAGATAGGCCGGATATTGTGCGCAGGAGAAGAGGGGCAAGCGCGGGCGATGGTGGGCATGATTCAAAGATTCTTTCAGCGGGATGCAACATCTGGCGTTGCGGCTATGGCATCGACACGTATGCAGTGACAAAAGGATCACGAACTCTTCGGCAAAGGACGTCGCTACAGTTCCTGTCCACAATACCCAAAGCGTAGGCGGACCGCCTGCTTCTGACACGATTTCTCGCAAACATCGTCTCTGTCTCACAAAATCAACGATGTTCACGAACTATCTTGTATGCTCACGTTCAGTAGGGATTTCCGACTCAATGAGTTCGCGCCACGATATCTTGCACGACATTGAAATCCCAAAGCAAGGAGGACTGCTCGTGTTCGCAACAAGGAAGTCGTGCACGTGGCCATGTCATCCACTCCTTTATCATTCCCGCACAAGCCCCAGCCGATTTTCAAATCACCATTCCCCTGACGCATCGTCCAATCACCGAACAAGTCCGCCCTGTACCGCGAATAGCACGAACTGCTGGTATCCGACGCCGAACTGCTCAATCCATGCACGGGAGGTTGCAGCTTGTCGACATGGAATAAAGCCCCATAAATCACAACCACGAAGTAGGACGCCACGAGCCATTCAATCCTATTCGCCGTATGACGGAGATCTCCAGCTTTTGCCGCCCTGCAGGGTCCCTAGATCCATTCCACAAGACCCGGACGTATATGCTATCCCCGTCCCATGATTGCCAGTCACAGGCTGAGAGTGGCACATCGATACCGCTTGCTAATTGATTGTCTGGCCTGTATGCTACTACTGCACCCATACGAAGCTGAACACACCTCGCCACAAGAGTATCACATGTCAGGGTATGCTCAGCTCTTCGACAGCGGCTCCTGTACACATCACCCCTGTTTCCCCAATTGTGCACGAGTCGCCACGGCCAGCAAAATCAGCCTCACTGACTTGTAGGAGCTGCAGCAGCAGCAGCACCGCATCGATTACTCGCCCGCCGAAAATTCAAAAAGTCGAAGGATTGGAAGAAGAGAAGACTCCGTACAGCCAAAACTTTCCCCAAATGCAAGCAAGCCGAACTTCGGCTCGCTTGTCACGTGCGTCAGCTGTGTGTTTGCCACTTTGAGGAAGGCGCGATCCACTAGGAGCCTGTCGAGAAACATCGGGATGCAATCGGCAACTCTAACGAAATGTGAACGAAGAGTGTACCATTGATGAGAAACCGCTTTCTACCATCGAATGGTACCTCTGCCATCATCGAATTAGCTGTAGACGTGGTCTGAACGATTCCCCCTTCTTCTTCGTCCTCGAAAGTTCAACCCCAGCGAAAAGCGCTTGCTGCCCAACACTAAAAGCGCTCTCCAATGTTACATTCATTTACACCGCGTCATCCATCCATTGGCATACCTCGCGAGGCACGCGGCTAAACTCGCACGCGATATTTGATCCCATCTCTCCCGGCAGCCTCTGTCGCCAATCGATCGTAGTCCACCACCTTGACCACATATCGAACTACGCAACCTACCAATTGATCATGTTCGGCAGAGGAAGACTCCCCTCGCCGTGTTGCACTTTCGAGGACGGTGCAGAGTCCCGTATGCGACAATGCAATCTCCAACCGGTTCGTCGACGCGTCGACCGCCTTGTCCTCCGGGCCTGGGCCCGAAGAGTCGTTATGGGCTTCCCCAAAGGGTCTTTCTTGTATTTGAGATGGCGCGTACGGAACGAGTACGCTGGTCGCCACTCGTCGAGACATGACAGGAATGGATAGATGAGGCTTGTCGTGATCGAGAGCCTGATCCCTGGTAATGAGTGGTCGACGAAAGACCACAGCGTGTGGTTGCCGCCTCTGTCGACTGTCAATCTCCTGGGATACATGCGCTATCGATGGCGAAGGATGAGGAACGAAGTGTCAAATGAATGGATGTCGTCGACGCCTCAACGACACGCGCCAACGTGTCGAAGGAGCCGAGAGGCGCGTGCTAGAGGACGGTAGATTGTCTGGACAACGATGACGGCTGACATGAGGAGACACGAGTGGTCGGCGACTGGACGATGATACCGTCGAACATCTGGTCGGAAGTAACGCCGAATGATCGTTTCTGACAGCCATTGAAGCCTGGCGAATGGTGTATAGTAAACGTCCCCTTTTTCATTTCCATATCTCGCTATGCTAACGCTATGCTACTTCTTCGTTCGACGATGCCAACAAACACGCGCCATCAAAGCAAGAAGAGGAGATTAAAGCGATCGATGGAGGCATTAATTAGCCGGAGCCTAGGCAGTGACCGTGTCCAAATATGAAGGGTTCCGGATTAAGACACGAGTGGATGCAGCGAGCGCCAGCACTGGCTGCGACGCGTGGGTCGTATCGCGTGGGTCGTTGGAAATCGGATGAGTGTGTAGCCGCCATATCTGATGTTGGGGTTTTGGTTGGGTATAGATGGTTGGTGTCGATATTGAGTTTTCTGCCTCGACGATGTTGAGGGCGCGAAGGGGAAGGGTGGTTGATACAGTCGGTTGAGCGTGTCGAGGTGGTCGTCGGTACGGGGAGGCAGATCGAATCTCGAGGGTCGTTATTGCCGTTGCAACCCGAGCAAAAACAGTCTTCGATCAGGAGCTGGGTGGCCGTTTGAAGAAGAGAAAGCCGCTGGGGGGAAGTACAACGGGCCCTGGGTGATACTCGCGGCGTTCGAATCGATCCATAGTAATATCCGTTCGAGCAAGCCATCCAGACCAAGTGCCTGTAGTCCGCCTCGTAGACTGACCATGCGTTGCAAACCGGTCATGTGCGTGTGAAACGTATCTCGTTGACCGAAGAGGAGTTCATACGTTGCCATCTTGCCCACGGCAGCGATGAGGGCGTCGCTCGTTGCTCGACCGCCGGCGCTGTGGTCGACGAGGGAACGGTTGATTTCTTGAATCGCCATGCCGCGGAGTTGCAGCAGGTTGATTCTGTGTGTCTGGGTTGGACGCATTTTGTTCCAGTGCGCGGCGGCTGTGAGGATTGTCGCGTGGAGGGATGCTCGGTCTGAGAAGACGATTGCAAGGAAGTTGTCTCGTATTAGGCCTCTTGAGGCTACGTCTGTTTCTTGGAGGTCGATTGACATCGTGTTGATGTAGTGATCCTCGTCATTGTTAGCTTTGGCGGTCATATTGTGCTTGTGGGGTGATTGCCATACCATCACAGGCCGTAGATAGGGATGCCACTCCTCAGGGTAGACTTCTAGTGGATTCAGTCGAACCAGTGATCCAGGTGAGTAGGAGCCCGGGTTGGGTGAGGTGGGAGATTCATCTGGACTGCTGGCTTCAGTGTCTGGTGAGCCTATTGATGATGTCGATCTGCTCATAGGAGGCCGTCGACTGGAGGAAGCAGCGCCGTCCGCGTATTGCTCTGTCGTTCTTCTTGCCTGCGCAGCAGCGGCTTTCCGTTGCTTCTCATGTTGCTTTGAAGTAACGTGGCTGCGGACACTCCTTCGTGTCTGAGCGTTGCGTGCATCTGCTGGATTGGTGAAGTTGAGGAAACGAAAGTCGATCGATTCTGCTGCGGAGCCTGACCTGCTGCCTGAGGATACGTTAGAATCGTCGTCCATGTCTGTCGAAGTCTCGTTGGGCAGAACAGAAGGGACGTACTACCACTTTCGGAGCGGCTAGATGCCGGCGAGGCAGGCCCGCTCCCTCCCGATTGATTTCTTGATAGCTCGGCGGCTCGTTGGCTACTCATGGCGGCGGGAACCGATAGAACAGCACGTGGACGTGGAGTGGGAGCCAGCATACTTGCTTCGAGACAGAAGTATAAGAAGGAATGGCAGATATATTCACTTGATCTTCAGGGGGCTGTTATCGTGGTAGGAAACACAGCATCGACATGAAAGCTGGGCATGGGAGCATGGCTCCAATACTTCTGTGCAATTCATACTATTGGAAGGTGCTGGTGGCGACCGTTTGGTGCCAATGCAGGCCCGTAAGGCATCGTCGTCTACAATGAGGTCCACCCTAGGATGTCATGCATGAGCCGTCCGGCAGTGGGTACAGAGGCGCTCAATGGCGGCGGAAGTGAATGATCAAGTGAGACCTGGGTGCAATGAATCCGCCATGCGACTTCATTGGCCTGAGGCGCTGACGGGATGCAGCTACAGTCGAGCGCAAAGGGAGGATCAGTGAGAGACGACGGTTTCGGAAGCTTTGCTCGTGAGCCTCTCTAACCCAGTGCAGGTACGCTCCGGCTCGTGTGTGCCTCAGCCGCGAGCGTTGCTTCTTTTCCAATGGCCCAGCAGTTGCCACTACTCTGTGGCGAGGAAGCTGAACCAAGAGCCCGCTGTACAAGCACTGTGGGGTGAACTGTCTAGCGAGTGCTGAGGTCCGTCGCGGCCCTCAGCTTTCGGCTCCTGGCTGACAGTGATTGGCTCCGTGAAATTTGTTGCCATTCCCTTGCAGAGCTGCAGTCGAAAGTTGACGTGCCAGTGGGGCCACCAGAATGCAGATTCGGACGGAAAAGCGCCTCATGGACAAGAAGGTCAAGCTGGAAGTGCCGTTCCGGGCATCGAGCTGCACAGGGACTGGACGCACGATCGCGCGATCATGTCGTACACTGCATACCAGCGACCCGGTGCGGTCGTATGGGTCGTCGACGCCGCGACCAGCATGAGTCGTTCTGTCATCCACCCTGTCGGTGAGTGAATGGATTCGCAGCTGCAGGTCCACGAGCTGCAACGTGTCTGCCGCGCCACGAACGGTGCAGTTTTAGCACAGCAGTAGGGGTTGAGCGAGTCGTTTCATCATTCCATGCAGGTACCTGTCGCGGCTAGCATCGAAAGAATAATCGTCACTTGGCGCAGCATTAGGCACAACGCAGCACTGTGAGGCAGCCCTTTTCGAAGGGCTGTGCAATCCGCGCCGAGCGGTGTCAAGCAGGCCGACGCGTGTGTGGCTGGAGACGTGCAGTGCTTCGGCCAAAGCCGTGCGAGCCGTAGGCGGTTGCAGATCAACGGATGTCCTGGCGGCAACTGAAGGTGATACAGAGCGGCAGAGGAGCAATGGCAATGTATGAATGTAAATTGGGAAACATTGAAAGCAACTGAAGTCGGATTAGAGCGATAGGGCCCCATCGAAGCGTCCCGCACTATTTCGTCACTCGATTCTGGTGCGACAAACTCAAGCCGCTGTTCCGGGACATGTCGAGCCACAGGTTTCCTCGTACCTCGCTCGCATTTCGTACGCAGCGGTCCGAGTCCATGCCCGGGGTTGCGAGGGAGAAGTCTTGGAATGCACGTCACATGCTGAGCATCCGTCGCACTCTGACCAGGCACTGTGCTGGCAGTGCCAGCAGGCAGCATCTTCATCAACGAGAATAGAGCACAGTAGTCGTGCATATCAATGTGTGCTGCCGTCCGCATTGGAACTGGTAACACAGCAGCACACGAGCCGTAAATTTTGCCAGCAAACAACGCCCAACATGTCGGCGCCGGTGGAGACAACCGCAGCCACCACGGCAAAGCAACCAGAAACGCAGGCCAAGGGGAGACCGCATAGCAGGAACAAGAAGTCAGATCCTTTTTGGAATCTGTCAGAGGATGCCTTGAAGATGCCCGTTCAGCCATCTCCGAGCACCAACGAAGTCAGCGGAACATCCCAGTCGGAGTCGCTTATCGCTGATGTAGGGGCCGCCTCATCTGGAAAAGAAGAATCCGAGATGGCGATGCTAATTGCTTGTCTAGTTAATCCTGACGCCCATCAACGTAATATCATTCATCTTGTCTTTGCTCGTCGTTGAACGCCAGCAACGGCAATGGCGTCTGTCACAACACGCACCACGGCACGAAGCATCCACCTGGGCCCAATTCGGTTTTCATAACCCTGAGCCTTACCAAGAATCGACAGAGACTACGTGGCACCCTCGCCTATCCTGGAAGCGTCGTGGGATTGCCAAGCAGCAGATGAGAGATGTGTTCGACATGCGAGGGCGGGTCATCCTGGCTCTCGTTGCGTGGACGCTTTTAGGAATTGTGGCAGTCGCGTATGCCTTTCGACGAATGTATCAATGGGCGCTCGCTTGAATGCAAACCCTAATGGCTCGATGACGACGGACGATCTTGTGATTTGAGGGGAAGCATGGTGTCTGGAGTTTTGGTACTGGCGCTTGGCCAGAAGGTGGTCTGTTGTACAGCGAATCTATGCCTTCGCTTGCTGTGTATGGGATTCGATTTCTCCACTGTCGTATAGCGGTCTCCGAGGGGCGACAAGGCAACCAAAAAGCAATGGTTCGA
The DNA here is from genome assembly GCF_010093935.1 of Zasmidium cellare ATCC 36951. Lineage (NCBI taxonomy): Eukaryota > Fungi > Ascomycota > Dothideomycetes > Mycosphaerellales > Mycosphaerellaceae > Zasmidium > Zasmidium cellare. The sequence goes on from NW_022986955.1 coordinate 500,481, forward strand.
AATGGCGCACCTGCGGCTTCTTTCACCTAATCCCATTCCAACAGCTTCACTGAAAATGGGACTGCAGTCTCCATCGACCTGTTTTCCCCAAGAGAATAAGACGTCTGACACATCAAAAGACGTTTCTAATGGCTGTGTACTTCACACAGAGCCATTTCGTATCGAAGAGTCGCCAGACAAAGACTGCAGCTTGTTGTCTATTCAAGCCGTCGCAGGGATCGATGGCTTCCATATGGCAAAGGAGGCAAGCGTAGCCAGTCTTGAGGTCCACACTCGAGGAGCAATTTGAGACTGAAATGATAACTTGTCCTGGCTGTCCGTCCAGACGTTTTCGAACGTCATTGTAGTGAGTTGCCAGGCCGGTCTTTGCTGGCCCGCGTCCAAGCTCCACTGCGAACTCAGCGGCAAAAGATTGCGAAGAAGAGTGAGCCTCAAAGAGGCGAGTGTTCACAGCCTCTGCCATACCCCAGACGACGTCTTCCATGTGACTGGCGATGGCTTCAGGGTCCTTCCAGAACGGTGTCGAATCGTTGCTTGCCTCGCTGGGCGTCTGGTCAGTGTCACACTCCATTCTTCAGTATGTCGTCCTTGAGTAGCTTGATTCTTTGTTGGTCTCTTGTCATTTCTCAGCAAGAGTCGTCTTTTGCTAGCCTCGGAAGACAGTCGTCCATACGGCTCAATGCGCGAGCGAGTTATTCTGGTCTGCAACTCTCGGTAAGGCGCAGCGTCATGCATGCATGAGGCGCAGAAACCAATCAGCTCATCTGACGCCCTTGGTGCTCAATCTTCCCACGCGACTATGCACAAGCGTTGTCAGGAGAGAGCAAAATTGCTGATGGAGCGTGTCGGAACATGAGCTGCATCAGAACGCCAGCTGCCTTGATGCGAGTGAGAGTCGCCACAACACCACCTTCTTGCTCAGTCGAGCACCTGTTCCAAGTGAACCAAACAAAAAGAGCATCATGTGCTGCCATGATGTGCATGATCTCACCCCGCGTCGTCTCTGTTTGCGGACCCCTGGACGTTACTGTTGACTCGAGAAGTCGTGGGTGTCGTTGAAGATGAGGTCGGCGAAAATCGCCGGCCGCGATTCATGCCTATTGCTGTCATATGCCAAAGTGTGTGTTGCCATATGTTTGTTTCATCCATTTTCTGGTCCAAGACAGTAGGATGTCGAGGAGGTGAGGTCGAAGAGAAGGGATGTTTCCAAAGCAACGGCCACGACTTCCGCGCTTCGGCAAAATGTTAAGCGCCTGATAACCTTTTGCAGGATGCCTGCAAAATTAGCTGAAACCACCAACTCTCCCACCAAAGTCACCCTCCAACGCGAGCTACACAGGTACGCGTGCCAACTCCTCCTGATAACTGGTCGCGTAAGGCCCATTAAAGTCCTCGGCTCCCCTGGAGCTTGCGTCGGTTCAGGATGGTCTCTTTCTCGTGCGAGGTAAAGTCGATGAGAGCACTCAGCAATCTACCAACCAACACTAATAATTTGCCTTGAAGAATTGCGGCGATGTCTTGACGAAGAAGAAACTAGACGGCCATCGTAATCAATGCCGTGGCGCGACCTTTACTTGCCTTGATTGCATGGTTCACTTCTACGGAACCGAATATCGATCGCATACCTCCTGCATATCAGAAGCCCAGAAGTACCAAGGAGCGCTGTACCGGCCGGACAAGGACAAGCAGAATAATAAGAAGGGCAGCGAGGAGAAGCGCAAGTCCATGAACGGATATAATAACTCTCAGGCTATGGTGCCGAGAGGGGCATACGTTGAAGATGCACCAGAAGGTGATGACATGAACGCGGTGGCCGTTATCGACGTTCCACCGAGAGCACCGACCCCGCCGCCTGCGCCTGAACAAATCACTGAAGGGGTGAACGTCTTCGACTTTCTCGTCACCGATTCGACACCGAAGGGAGCCGTACAGCCGCCTGACGAACGCAAAATGCTTGGAAACGGCGAGTCGCAGTATTCGCAATATTCGCAGTACTCACAGTACTCCAACGGCCGTGGATCGCGATACTTGGAGCATGGATATTCTTACGGTGATGCGCCAGTGCAACCCAGCTTTGAGCGCTACGATTCCTACAATAATCTGGCAGAATCGCAACAGTCAAATTCCTTCGTGACGCCGGCGCCGAAGGAACGACGCAGAGAAAAGAAGGAGAAGTACACTGTGGAGAAGAGCGAGAAGAAGAGGAAGCGTAATGTAGAAGAATTGGACATCTCCAGCGCGAAGCGGCCAATGTCGCGCGATGAACCCATGACGGACGCACCTGCGACTGGCGGAAGGACGCTGCATTCTGGCCTTACAGGAGGCCTCAGTCGTCTGGTCACAGATGCTGAGTTCTACGATGACCGGATTGAAGCCGGACCTACCCCTATCAGCCCGTTGAAGCGAAGCAAGAAGGAAAAGGACGCCAAGCCTGGAGCGAAGGAAGAGCGCAGAAAGTCATCATACGTCAGCTACAGTACCACCAAGGCGCCCTCCAGCAGAGGCGACGACAAGCACCGCCGTCGTTCGCGTAGCCCTGATCGAGAGCGTCACAAGGACAAGCACGGAAGGAGCGCCCGACATGACTCTTTCTCATCTGAAGATCGCTCACACGTCAGTCGAAGGAAACAGATCGAGTATCCGGACAGACCCAGCTCAGTTCAACCCTCGGCGACAAACCAGATTATCTCATACAAATCACGGGCCGATCTCTTCATGTCCTTCATCAACAAGGGACCAGAGAGCGAACGAGGCTGCTCAATCAATAAGGCCCTGAAACGATATCATCGAGAGCGCGACGTCCGAGGCGAGGAGAAGGACGAAGAGGACAAGGAGCTATGGAAATCTCTACGACTGCGACGTAATTCTAGAGGCGAGATTGTGTTATTCAGCAGCTAATTCCACGGCTTTGACGATATCATGGCGAAACGGATCACGGACCCACAGCATGGCGTTTGATGGCCTACTTTATTGTGTTCGTCTTTAATGCTAGCTAATGCGCATGTATTCTATTCATTTCGCGACTCTGCCGATACGACTTTCGCCAAGATTCACGCGATTCACGCGATTCACGCCCAAACGAGAAGGGCAAGCGCTCGATAGGTGAAGGTTAACTGGACCTCACTTGCTGTTCTCTTCACATGCATGCCGATGACCTCGATTTGGTAGTCATTGACGCATCGGCAGGCAATGGTGGAAAGAATGGCGACGCAGTATGCTTACCTGCAAATCCTTCAGGTCTGATGCCAAACGACAGAATGAAGCGAAAGCGCTGACAAGAATGTCGTCTCAAGAACATATCTAAGCGATGACATGATCGGTCCTACAAACCCTGCAAGATGGCCGACATGGAGGAACCGTGGAGTTTGGACCCTTGCCTCGCCTGGATAGTTTCGCGCTTGATGCGACATTCGACATCCTCGAATCCACCTCAGCCCTACAGCTGAAAGCTAGTACATCTTCGCCCCCCTGTGGTGACTAGAATGGCCCCCAAAGCAGGTCAACTTCAGGACCTCGTAGCCTTACTTTCTGCTACCCAGCCAAATCGTCTTACCAATGGCTCGCAGGGAGTAGTAAGACCCTCAAGGTTATAAAGACTGGCGGGATTCCTTGCTTAACAACACACGCCTCAACTTACGGTAGGCAGCCTTCTTCCTTCGCCTTCCTCTTTACGTGTAGCAGCGTTTCAATCCAGAAGAAAGATGTCCAAACCAACACTCGTCCTCGTCCACGGCTCTTGGCACTCCCCCGAACACTTCGGCCCTCTCATCCAAGACCTCGTCTCCCACGGATACAAATGCATCGCCGTCTCCCTCCCCAGCACCCAAACCCCAGACACACCCCCGGCAAGCCTGACCGACGACACAAACGCCGTACGCACCGCCGTGGAAGCAGAACTCTCCGCCGGCAACAACGTCGTCATCGTAGCGCACTCCTACGGCGGCAGCCCCACCAACAACGCCCTCAAAGACCTCTCCACAGCCTCGCGCAGTGCAGCAGGCCACAGCACCTCCGTCCTCGCCATCGCCTTCCTCGCCGCCATAGTCCTGCCCCCAGGAATGACCTTCCTCGCCATGCTCGGCGGCAAACCCCACCCCATCCACGACCTCCGCACCCCGGACTTCGCATGGGTCGGACCCCCCGGCCCGCAACACTACTTCTACAACGACATGTCGCCCTCCGAGGCCGAGAAGTGGAGCAAGCTGCTGAGGGTGCAGAGCTGGCGGGCGTATTGCGAGGAGACGACGGAGGCGGCGTGTATGGAGATTGAATGTTTTTATTTGCGGACGACGCGGGATCAGGCGTTTCCGTTTGAGGCGCAGGGGGTTATGTTGGGGGCTTTGGAGAAGGAGGGGGCGAGGGTCAGGCAGGAGACGGTGGAGGCTGATCATACGCCTTTTATTGGGAGGGCGATGGGGGAGACTAGTGGGTTTGTGAGGAGGGTTGCGGAGGGGAGGTTTGATGAAAAGGAAACCTGAAATGTCGTGTGATGGTAGGTAATATCTCTTGATAGAAGAACGACATCTAAAACGGTATGGGTATCTCAACGAAGCGTCACACCCTCCACACATCGCTCAGCACCCTCTACTGCCTCCCCATCCATAAACCCCTGCAAATGACAATCCCCAACGAGCTCATACTCGACACCATCCCCTCTCCTCAGCACCAACGGCACCCTCCCACCCTTCAAAACCCAAACCTGATCCCCAACCCTCGCATTCGAATAACAAAGCCCCAAGCCCCCTTCCCTCGTCACAAACAACGCTCTTCCAAAACAAGCACACAACATCGCTTGCACAGACTCATCTTCCAACGTCGGTCTCATGAACAACACAGATTGCAGGAGTATTTGTCTCAGCCACGCTGAATAAGGCTCCGCGTCGTCAGCTGTGAACCGTCGAAAGGACATACTCCCAGACCGCCAGACGAGATCGCCGGTGATGGTGCGCCAGAACGCCGCTTGTTTACGGACGTCAGGCCAGAGGAGGGAGACGTTGTGGCCTGCGTTCATAGCTGCTTGGCGCCAGCTGAGGAGGACGCGCAAGACGTAGCGGGCGTCGCATTGTTCCACGGGGATGTCGAGAGGCGTGCAGATGGTGGAGATCGTGTCGATACATATCCCGGAGACGTGGAGTTGGTCTTTCTCAAGACTGATATCTGCACCAGACATCCCTCTCGAAGCATCGTACAGATCATAGGCATCTAATCTCCGCATCTCAGCGTGGACGGCCTCGACACTCGGTCGGAGTTCGAGGTTCCGTACCCAGGAGGGAAGGTTATGGGCGGTAGAGCAGAAGCCTTGGCCTGTTAGACAGCGCAGATCCCCCTGGCAGTTCTGGATGATGAGGCTCATAGCCTCTATATAAACATCCCTCACACTCCGCCCATAATCCACCTGCACCGTCTTCCCCGTTGCACCAAACAATGCCAGAATCCCGAATACCTTGTCCTTGGCATTGCGGCAATCCTTGTATCGATACATCCTCAACAAGCGATCCAAATCCCCTCTCGGCGCGGGTGACGTATACACCGCATCCGGCACAAACGCATACGTCGAGGGGAACAACTTCTCCACTTTCGCGCAGCACGTGTACAGATGGCGTCGTTGGTTCTGGAGGCTTTTGCGGATCGTGGAGAAGGGGATGCGGTGGCTGCCGTACATGACCCAGGCGTTGGTGGCGAGCAGGGCTTCTTGCACGGTCCAGAGGCGCTGGTGCCAGGTGGTGGAGAGGAGTTGGCGGAAGCGGAGCCACATGGACTGGAATTGGGGGGTTTCTTTGAAGTAGAGTTGGTTGAAGGTGTTGCGGAAGAAGCAGGGTAACGAGGAGATGTGGTTGTCTTGAGCGAAATGCATTATCATAGCGAACGGGTCGTCATCCTCGTGGGTATCTTCGTCGTTTGTGAGGAGTTTGTCTCGCCTACGATTAGCGTGGTTCGTGTGATTATTTTGGGGATAGCATACCGTAAGACTTCTTTCTCCTTCTACAACACCCACATCCCGCAGGTAACATCCCCTCCGCCGCAATCGTCGACCTCGCAGACCACCTCCTCAACAACTCATGCTTCTCCGCAGCCTCAAGAGGAGCCTCTGCGGGACCAAGCCAAATAAGCACATTCGAACATCGCTGAAAGATCCTATGCATCAACCCCACTTGCTGCGCTTTCTCGACTTCGTCCTGTTGATTGATGCACAGCTTGTCGATCCATAGCGCCAGAGGTTGGTCGTCTTGACGGACTTGTCTTAGAGCCGCTTCGAGACTGGGCGTGATTGTGACGACTCGGTCATTGACGATTATGGATGAGAGGTTGCTATGGTGGCCCCAGGCGTACGAAAGGGCGTGATAGATTAGGTTCGGATCGTCCAGAGACTCGGTCGTCAATTCGCATTGTATGTCGTCTGCCCAGGTGCCCGGAAGTACCGTAAGAATACGTATCTCAGTTCTGTCGTTCGATAATAGACTGTATTCTACGTCTAATGTTTGAGACAGGACTGCTTCTTGCATCGATTTGCTTCGATCTATGACCATATTGGCGTGGAGTACGCACTAAATCGAACGTATACGCAACGAGCCAGTCGCATTAGTAAGTGATTGGTGTAAGTGTTGTCCTGCAATGTCTGCGTTGAAGACCATCGTCAGGTATCCATGCTGTAGACAAAAGTGGGATGTTATTGGAGTCTGAAACAGCTGAGGCCTATAAAGGATTCGCTAGGATTTGGCCCCCAGTATGTGGCTGTGCGACAGGCTAAAGTAGAACGAAGTCCGTGCTAAAGTATATGTAAAAGTGGTATGGGACGATTGAAGGGGAAACAGAGGAAACGCTGAATCATTGGGAAGCGATCAAATTGAAAGCCATCCATGTATCGATGTTCGAGAAAGTCGAGACCCACGCTGTCAGGGCAGAATGAAGTGAATGAAAAGCATACTTAGTATGGCGCTCATCAGTCATCATCGGACAGTCTCAAGAGTCGAATGGTGGACGTACGCATATCGCTGATCCAGAAGGCCCACTCGAGGGCCATGACGTTGGAGCAAGTAACGACTCATGTATCGCGCCACAAAATGGCGCTCTCCCAGTCCACGCGCTCGACAACGGGAGGAAAATTATCCTGAACGTCGACCACAGGTATCGGATTGAGAGAACGAGACTCACCTATCAAATCACGAAGCATCATACACACGTCGTACATGGCGCTGCCGACTGCCTGCGGTGCAAGACGTCAACCTATGGTTTCGATCCTGACGACCTGGATGCGGCTCACACGTGCCGCAGTGGTGTCCAGGACTCCTTTGAATGACATCCCCGATGCCTTGTGCATAAGTTCGTCTCTTCTGCTCGATGGCACCTTCAGCGCAGTCGAGATACGAATGCGCATATATGACTCTTTCTTTCATTTTGATTAGCACTTAGGGCTTCTTGCTGCAGCTATCCCAGATCCAAGCGCACTGCAAAGGCCCACGAACGTATGTATCTCCATCTCTTGCGATGGGTTCTTGGCGATGTCAGGACATGAATATCAGAATGTTGCTTGACAAGTGTTGGTGCGTTGCAGGCGAGTGTCGTTCGGATTATCAAAGGCCATCTGCCGATAGCGTCGTCCAACTCTTGGGACCCCGAGTATGCTCTATCCTGAGCGAACTGCGCAAGAGAGCCATGCTGGCGCCGTCTAGAGAGGTGAAGATGTGGTGTTGAGAAGACCGGGTCGCATTGAGCTCTAAAACTCTGAAAGTGCACGGGCCTTCAAGCTTCTCTGCGACTTCACAGGATTTGCTTGTGGGAGTTGCGATTGAAGGACCAATTGCCGGCTCATACCAATCGCTAGCTGCATACATCTTCACTCGATTCCTGCACACTAGCAACACGTACTGCCTCTCATTTTTCCGTCCGAGCAGCGCTCCAGCCATTGACTATACCACGTGTTGACTCACCACCCGAGTCATTGCCGGAGCAAACTTGTGCTTCGTTGGACTACTTCACTTCGACCTGCATCTACTAGCAAAGACCACCGTCTGCAGACGCCGCTTGCTCCGCGCAAAGTATCCACAAGGCGGATTCGGCCTTAGCATTAATTGCTTCTATCCTTTTTACAAGAAATGGAGCTCGTCACTCAGTACGTTTCGCCCCATCCTATTCCACTATGGTCTCCACGACAGAGGTCGAGCGACCGTCAATTTCAGGAAGACGATGGAGTCGTTCTTTGCCCACGCTGACGACTGCTCTGGACAGTCTCCCAGATCGGCTGCTGTTCGCTGTACCCAAAAAGGGCCGTCTGAACCAGGCATGCCTGGATCTTCTGTCCGGATCTGACATTCAGTTCCACCGCCACAACCGTTTGGACATCGCGCTCGTTAAGAACCTTCCCTTGGCCTTGGTCTTCCTTCCAGCTGCGGACATTCCATCTTTCGTTGGAGAGGGACGAGTAGATCTTGGAATCACAGGACGAGATACCGTTGCCGAGCATGACGCCCTCAATCCACCTACAGAAACTACCGGAATCGAGGAGATCATGGACCTCGAGTTCGGCCGGTGCAAACTCCAAGTGCAAGTGCCTGAGAAGGGCGACATTCAGACACCGGAGCAACTGATTGGGCGGAACATCGTCACAAGCTTCACCAACTTGTCCGAGACATATTTCAGAGATCTGGAATCGAAGAAATCCCAGGCAAACGGTACTTCTAACGGCGATTCAGCGCAACCGAAGTTGAACACGAAGATCAGATTCGTTGGAGGAAGTGTTGAGGCTGCATGCGCTCTTGGTTTGGCAGATGGGATTGTCGATCTCGTTGGTCAGTACTCAGCAGTTGGACACCTACACAAGCGCAATGGCTAACCAAATACAGAGTCGGGAGAGACCATGCGTGCTGCAGGACTCAAGGCCATCGCCACCGTCGTCGAGTCAACAGCAGTTCTGATCCGATCAAAACAACCATCTGACCCGAAACTCGTCGAACTCATCACGAACCGGATCAAGGGTGTCATCACAGCGCAAAAGTACGTGCTTTGCACCTACAATGTCGAGCGTAAGAACCTCGAGACGACGAGCAAGATCACACCCGGCAAGCGAGCTCCTACTATCAACAGTCTCGAAGAAGACGGCTGGGTTGCTGTCCAGGCCATGGTCCTGAGGAAGGATACCGCGCAGGTGATGGACAGGTTGATCGATGCTGGAGCTCAAGACATTATGATCACCAAACTGGAGAATACCAGAACGGTTTAAGGTTGGATCAATTTGGTCGTTCTTTCGCTGTACGAAAGAGGCAGCAGTAACTCACTTTCTCATATAGACTTAGAGCTGCGGTCACGATTATGGCAACGCACGTTTGAACTGGCTTCGAGCAATGCGTGTCTCTTTCCAGGCTTGTATTTCTCCGATCACTACAACTGATCTGTATGCAGCGTATCCTGAGGCACTACAATTTTTCCTGTAACCGCGCACATAGCGTGACGTCATGTTTGCTCGTGCTGGAGCTTGGACCTCAAAGAAGGCCAACAACAGGATCATCGACAGCGGCAGATGCAACACTCTGCCTTCAACAAGTTCTTGCAACAATATTTGAGGTTCATTGACCGTTTCACTTTGTTCGCCTATCATCTCACTTGATTGATGGCGTCCAGTCTGCTCATCCAAAAACTGTGATTGAAAAGACAACAACACTCCAGCTTGACCCATCCCAGCTGCGTTTCGAGCTCTTTTGAGCTCTTGCCAGGATTCAAAATGGATATCCTCAAAGAAGGCGACCACCGCGGCTCAGGCTCAACATCCGGCGCAGCCATCCTCGGAGCCTTCATCCCAACCTTCATCATCGCCGTCATCTACGTGACCGCCTTTGTACTGGTTCGGAATCACTTCCGAAAAGTCTACGCACCCAGGACGTTCCTAGGAACGATTCCAGAGAAAGATCGAACTCCTACGTCGAGGGCAGAGGATTGGTGGTGGTTCAAGGACTTCCGGAATTTGACGGATCACTTCGTCTTGCAGCACAATTCCCTTGATGCGTGGCTGTTTCTGCGGTTTCTACGATTCATAGTCTGGATATGTTTTGCTGGGGTTTGCCTCACTTGGCCGATTCTGTTCCCGGTGAACGCAACTGGTGGTGGGACCCGCGAACAACTCGACAAGATTGCCCTGGGAAATGTCACGAAGAACAACCATCTTTGGGCACACACGGTCGTTGCCTGGGTGTTCTTCCTGGGCATTTTCCTTGTGATCGCGTTCGAGCGTCTGCAGTTGATTGGATTCCGACAGGCCTGCTATTTGAATGAGAAGCATGCGAGCAAGCTGTCCGCAAGGACTGTGCTTTTCCTTAACGCTCCAAGCGATGCTCTTCAACCAAGCAACTTGAAACAATATTTCGGGGAACAAGCAGATTATGGCTGGCCGGTCAAGGATACCGGCCACTTGGAAGAGCTCATTGAGCAGCGAAATGGAGCGGCTTTTGGGCTGGAAAGTGCTGAAATAGACTTGATCGTCAACGCAGTGAAGAGTCGCAAAGGAAGGCCGCAGGATGTGAATGGAAGTTCTGCACAGGAAGAGCAGTCTGCTGTCCCAAAGCACCAGCGGCCTACTACGAGAAAGCCCCCACTTGTTGGAACAAAGGTCGATAGGATCGAGACTTTGCGCAAGAAAGTGGTTGAGATTGCTGGCACCATCGACTCACATCGAGCTGCGCCTGGCAGGAACGTCCCCAGCGAGTCTGCAATCTTCGTCTCTTTTGCCAGTCAGGAGGCTGCTCACAGAGCGTTCCAGCAAATTACTTTCCAGCCAAAAGTTCCACTCGAAGATCGATACCTGGCTGTACAGCCAAAGGAAGTGCTATGGAAAAACATCCAGCAACCGGCCGCTAAACGCGTGTCAAAGGCCAGCCTGGCTCTTGTATTTGTCATCGTGTTCACAATCTTCTTTTCGATTCCCGTGGGTCTTCTCGGTACCTGGAGCAACGCAAAGCAACTTGCAGACAAAGTCGAATGGCTGAGCTGGGTCAACGATCTTCCACCTTGGGTACTTGGTCTCCTCACAGGTCTGGTTCCACCCGCCCTGACTAGTTGGTTCGTCTCGTATGTGCCAAAGCTGTTCCGCCATGTCGCGAAGCTTTCAGGCGAGCCCACTACTCCGCAAGCAGAGCTGAAAACCCAGGCGTGGTATATGGCTTTCCAGGTCGTTCAGGTCTTCCTCGTCACGACGATCTCTTCCGGAACTGCTGCAGTTGTCACGAAGATCATGCGCGAGCCTCATTCAGCGCCTGCCTTGCTGGCTGAGAATCTACCCACGGCGTCAAACTTCTACTTGACGTACTTCCTCTTGCAAGGTCTCACTAGCTCGTCTCAGAACCTTCTGGACTACTCAGAACTGTTCGAGTACTTGTTCTACGAGTACTTCTGGAACAAGACACCCCGAGAGAAGTTCCAGACTTACGCCTTGATGCGAGCTACGCCGTGGGCTGCATGGTATCCGAAGTTCACAAACTTCTTCATCATTGCGGTGGCATACGCCTGCATTCAGCCTCTGATACTGGGATTCGCAACGATAGGCATCTTCTTCTTTTACCTCAGCCATCGATACCAATTGCTTTACGTCAGACAAACCAAGATCGATACCAAAGGCGAAGCATACAAACGGGCCTTGCAGCAGATGCCGACTGGATTGTACATTGCAGAGCTGTGCTTGATCGGTCTTTTTGGAGCGAGAAAGGCGGCAGTGCAAAGCACGCTTATGATTGTCCTTCTGGTGATCACCGCGGTGGCCAACTTCTTGCTGGACAGGATGTTGAAGCCACTTGAGCTGTATCTCGGAGTCGACAAATGGCAAGAGCAAGAAGTACCTCTCCTCGCTGAAGAGGACGGTATCGATCCCAACGACGAGGCTGCCCTGCATGCAGCATCGCATGGAAGACGACTCGGCATCAAACGCCTGCCCAATCCCGCTCCAAGGGTGTTATCAGACTTCTTCGATTCCATCATTTCCGCCGCCCGCGACAAGGCATACTCTTGGCTCGACCAGCCACGAGTCATGGACGATAATCCACCACAACTCAGCGAGGAAGATATCGCAAAGGCATACATCGCTCCAGCGTTCACGTCCAAGACACCAAAGCTATGGATTCCACGGGACAAGTATGGTGTGTCAAAGCAGGAGATTGAACAGAACGAAGCAGTGGGGATCCAGGCCACTGATGAGGCCGCTGAGATCGATGAGAAAGGTAAACTGCATTGGGACTCGAATTTCGAGAATGTGCCGGTCTTTTCCAAGCCCAAGGTTATCTAGTAAATAGCTTGCTCGGTTGCATTGATGAATGCGAGTGTCGACAGAAACTCTAATGCAAATATGGTTGTGATATTGAAGCCTCCGCACTGTTGGGTGGTGGTGTCATGGCGGACACATGGCGTTGTCGTGCTGTAGAAGAGCCCAAGGCCTGGTGATGAATAGTGATGAAAGAGGCGTTCGAACTGACTCCTGTCAAGATGTTAACGAGATGTTCTATAGCACTATCCAGTGTCAGTCAACCTGATACAGTTCGCGGGACTAGGATGTGAGGTCGAAGTTGACTCGTGCGCACGGGCCATTTGGGCTCGTTTCGGGTTGGTGTGAAGCTTGGTTGGCGTGGAGATTTGGGGGAAGGAACCATGTCAACATCGCAACGCCCCTTGAACTCTAATTCTGGAAGGCACCTTCCGCGAAGTGAAGTCCTGAAGCAGCGACGATGGTCGTGACGCTGTGGCTTTGTGATTTCTTTCCAACACGAACTGCACACAAACTTCCTGACCAAAACCTCGAAATACACACACCACGGGCAACGGGCTCATGAGATGATCCTCTACACTCGCCGCCACCACACTCAGTACATGCCGACGTAAAGACCAACAAGGACAAGCTCGCCTCATATGGACGAGAAGGAAACCGCCACGGCAGAAACGACCGAGAAGACGCCTTTCCTGCAACGCACGCAACAATCCAAATTCGCCGTCTTTTGTCTGCGGCACAAACTCATCGTCTTCCCCGTCGCCGTCATGGTGCTGCTGCTGCCGCTTTTGGGGCTGATTGCTCTGAATACGAAGGAGGCGCGGGCGGAGTATCAGAGTCCGGTTGTGTGGCCATCACGTAGGTTTTCACATATCTCTTTCATGACTATTGATTTTCTGTGGTTTGCGATATGCTAATGATGTTGATTTGTCTTAGCGGAGGGATATGGCGCGGGAAATTGGTCGCAGTCATACGACAAAGCCAAAGCGATGGTTTCGAAAATGACGCTGGAGGAAATGAACAACATCACCATCGGCTACGATCCCGTCAAGGCGAACACAGGCTGCGTGGGACTTTCTGGATCGGCCCCGAAGCACGGCTTTCCTGGATTATGTCTTCACGATGCGGGGAATGGGGTCCGCGATAGCGATGGAGTCAATGCCTACTCTTCGGGTATGCATATTGGAGCTTCGTGGAATGTGTCGTTGGCGTATCAGCGAGCGGTGTTCATGGGTGCCGAGTTCAAGAAGAAGGGAGTCAATGTCGCTTTGGGGCCGGTGGTTGGGCCTGTTGGCAGAATTGCAGAGGGTGGCAGGTTCTGGGAGGGTTTCGCCGCGGATCCGTACTTGACTGGCATTCTGGGCGCACAGTCTGTGAGGGGACTGCAAGAGAATGTCATTGCGAGTGTGAAGCATTTTCTGGCGAATGAGCAGGAAACCAATCGGAGACCAATTCCTGGTGATGATGGGACTACCCAGTCTTCGTCTTCGAACGTGGACGATCATACGATGCATGAGCTGTACTTGTGGCCCTTTCAGGATGCGCTTTACGCTGGAGCGGGATGTGTGATGGTATGTGGACACAGACAGTGTTCAAACGCTGGGAATTGCTAACTTGTTTCGCTACAGTGCAGCTACCAACGATTGAACAACACCTACGCCTGTGAGAACAGCAAGGCCATGAACGGTCTGCTGAAGGGAGAGTTGAATTTCCAAGGTATGTCGAACGCTAATGGCCTTTACCTGTGCTGACCTCCGCAGGCTTCGTTGTCTCGGACTGGGTAGCTCAAATGAGCGGCCTTGCCTCTGCTAACGGTGGTCTTGATCTCGCCATGCCAACAAGCGATTACTGGGACGAAGGCCAACTGGCAAAAGCTGTGAACGACGGGAGCCTTAACAAGACTCGCTTGGTTGACATGGCCACTCGAATTGTTGCCACCTGGTATCAATTTGGCCAGGACAACCCTGATATGCCGGAAATTGGCGTTGGAATGGCTCCAGATCTTCTCAAACCACACAACTTCGTCGATGCGCGAGATCCGGCTTCGAAAGATTCACTACTCCAGCAGGCGATCGAAGGACATGTGCTTGTGAAGAACGTCAATGGCACCCTGCCATTGAAGAAACCACGAGTCTTGTCGGTGTTTGGTTACGATGCCATCCAGCATCCGACATACAATCCGGGAGCCTTCGACTTTACCTGGAATCGGGATGTGGTGACACTGCAGCAGAATCAGCTCAACAGCTTGGCCCAGAACAAGCCGATCCAAGGCGCACCGCAGACTGCCATGGGAACGCTTGTGGTTGGAGGTGGCAGTGGCTCGAATACTCCAGCATACTTGAGCTCTCCGTACGATGCTCTTCAAGACCGGGCTTACGACGATGACACGATGATCTTCTACGACTTCACATCCATCGAACCAAGTGTGGTTTCGAGCTCGGATGCGTGCCTCGTCTTCATCAACGAGTACTCATCAGAGGAGTTCGACAGGCCTGGGCTCGCTGACGAAGACTCAGACAATCTTGTCGGCAGCGTCGCAAGACAGTGCAACAACACTATCGTTGTGATTCACAATGCTGGCATTCGTCTTGTGGACGCGTGGATCGACAATACGAATGTTACTGCGGTCATCTTCGCGCATCTTCCTGGCCAAGATGCAGGCAGAGCCGTCGTCCAGCTTCTATACGGAGATGTCAGTCCATCAGGGCGATTGCCATACACTGTGGCCAAGCAAGACTCAGATTATGGCTCTCTGCAAGGCCCCTGCAACGATGACTCTCAATCGCCCCAGTGCTACTACGACGAAGGCGTGAACATCGACTATCGAGCATTCCTAGCAAAGGGCATCACTCCAAGATACGAGTTCGGCTACGGCCTCACATATACCACCTTCGACTACTCCGCCCTCAACATCAACCTAAACGCCACTTCCACGGCCAACGCCGCGAGCATCGCCCCTTTCTACACGAACGGCACCACCAACCAGAACAGCAATAGAACTGACGTCGGCATCGGTGGCCTTCAATCCCTCTTCGAAAGCATGGGCACCATCACCGCGACTATTCACAACTCCGGCGACGTCGCCGCCTCGGAAGTCGCCCAACTTTACCTCCAAATCCCTGTGCCATACAACTCGCGCAACCCCGGCACGAGGACGTTGCGTGGCTTTGATAAGGTTGCTGTTAATCCGGGAGAGTCCGCACAAGTGACGTTTCCGCTGAGGAGGAAGGATATCAGTTATTGGGATACGGGCAACCAGACTTGGATTACGCCGTCGGGCGACTTCAAGGTGTGGGTGGGGAGGAGTGTGTTGGATTTGCCGTTGACGGGGTCGTTCCCTCTTGATTGAGCGGAGTAGGGAAGATGAGATTGGTTGTGACGGTAATCAGACTTCTTGTCACTGATGATTAGCGATGATGATGAGATGGAGATGAATGTTGGGGTGGCGTTGGGTGGCGTTTTTGGCGGACGACCAGGCTGGCGTTGTATCATGGAGATGCGGTTGGTGAGAATGCGTTCAGGCGTATCGATTCGATGGTGTCGAAATAATAGAGACACCTCTCTCTCTCCCACACACATCCACCCTCCCTCTACTCCTCACTCTCTCTACTACTTAATCAACCCCTCCCTTGCCGCTTGCCTATCTCCCCTCAAAACCCCCCACAACAACCAACCCCTTCCTCAGCACCATCTCCCTCGCCAACAACCCTTCCTCGGCAATCGCCCGGAAAACTTGCTGGAATTTCTCCCCTTGGACGTGGGTTTCGTTGGCTTCGGGGGAGGCGTATTTCTCGATGAAGACGATGTCTTGCTCTGAGGTGGTTTCAGAGGAGGAGGACGTGGTGGGTTCTTGAAGCATGAGGTATCGAAGGGTTTGGGGTTCGGTTGTTTGGACGGTTTGGAGGAGGGGTTGGAGGAGTGTGAGTAGCTGGGATATGTTAGCGACATGAGGGAGGGGAGGCAAGGGGCGGAGGGGGTGCGTTGGGGGAGGGGACGGGGTGATCGGGATGACTGGGAAGAGAGGTGTGGTGAATGAAGAGTGCGGGCGGGATGTGTATGAGTGCGCAGAAAGGAACACGGTGCTGTGAGGTGCTGTGAAGGGAGGAGGTGGTGATCACATACACGTTCAGCTTTCCCGGGTTTCGGGGAGAGGATTGCTACGACGTGGATTTCGGGCATGGTGAATGGAGTAAATGTTGCTTGATGGATTTCCTTGTTCCTGGTGTCGCCTGGCTTATCGAGGGGAGAGATCGCAGGTTTTAAATTGCAGGTGGTATGGAACCAAAGTGCGAGGTTCGATTTGATTGTCAATCTTTTCGCTCGTGATGTGATGGACTTAAAGTGAAGTCAGGGCTTCTTCATAAGAAAGAGTGGAGACCTTGCTGGGAGCTTGCACGGGACAGACAGGGAAATTCTGTAGCTTTTCTTGTTTGCTCGAATGATTACATTCGCATTCTTGTCCTTATTAAGTACACAGCTCATGCCACCTGCAACAGCCGATGTAGGTCCCTTCTTCGTCAGCGCTAGGTCGAAACACCCCTTCTAGGCAAGAGCAAGACTAAAACGCATTCTCCGGCACCACAGGCTTAGGCTCCCTCGACGACGGGGGACAAAACGCCTCCGCCTCCACCGCCGCATGCGCCATCGCCTCCGCATACCCCTCCGAGTCCCTTGGGAACCTGGCCACCGCACAGATATGCGCATAAACCATGGCGGGGATCAAGAACGAACTCTCGGGAATCTCCTTCTTCTTCACGCGGGGTTCCGCGATGCCGAGGAGTTGTCCAAAGACGTTCTTGACGGCGCTTTTGCCTTCGCTGGGGGAGTTCAGGAAGGCGTGGACGTCGAGATCGCCGGTGTCGTCGCCGCTGCGCAGCATTTCGTAGCAGATGGCCATTTGGGCTTGGCGGTGTTCGTTGCGGAACATGATGCCGTGCCCGATGAGGAGGTGGGCGAAGGGGTCGGAGCCGGCTTTTTTGTTGTAGACGGCGATGATTTCTTTCATGTATTGCGTCGCTAGGCGGGTGATCATGGTTCGGGAGAGGTAGAATGCTGGGTCGCTGAGGAGGAAGAATGGCCGGTGGAGTGCTGCTAGGAAGCGTCCGTATGTGAAGGATAGGTAGCGGTAGAGGAAGGTCTTTCGATGTTGTGGTACATTGTCCGAGGTCGAGACAGGTGCCATGGCCTTTGTGAGTTCGCTACTCAGCTCGACTATCTGCTCGAACTGGAGATGCTTCTCACTGTTCAGGAGAGTCACTATCTTGTGTCGGACATGTAGCGATCGTGGCAGGACGTCAGAAAGGTCTTCCGAGTTGTCGTTCGAATACATGCAGGTGACCGTGGAAGGTTGAAGATTAGGTGCCGCTGGCAACGGCGACGCAGGCATCACGCCCGCCGCCAACGAAGCATGAAGATCCAGGTCCATGATTGCCTCCCACACGCGCCGTTTCTCACTTGCAACTTCGACCCGATGGAGATCCAGCACCATTGCGGTCCGAACGTATGTGGCAGAGCGAATGTAAGCAGCCGTTGCATCGAGCTTGAGGAGTTGTTCTGCAAGACTCAATGTGGTGAAGATGTGGGCGGTATGAAGCATGAAGTCGCCCGCCTCCAGTGCTGAGGGTGGTACTGACGAGGCCAAATCCATCCACTCTGCTATCGATGACTTGGAGACTGGCGCCTCATCAGGTGGATAAGTAGTATTCGCAATGGCCATCATGACGAGCACCTTGATCACGAAGCAGATAGGTACACCCTTGGGGTCGGAGAATAGGATGTTGTAGTAGGGAGCAAAGATGTTACGGTTGATGATTGAATAGACCGTGTCGAAGGTGTCAAAGTATCGCGCCACAAGCTCGTGGCATGTCTCTGATGGTGGCAGTTTGTCGTAGACTGATCCAGCAAACTGATGTGCCTGAGGAAGCGGCTCCTGCTCACGGTTCCTGTTCATCCAAGTGTTGTCCTCATTGATGGGATTTTCGCCGAGCCGGTCTCTCCCCATATACACGAGTAGTGGGTCGAATGTCCGCAACAGCCACAGCGTGTGGGTTCGCCCACGCACGGGACCCTGCTGCGGGATCCAATCGTGTGTGGGAAGTCTGGAGTGGAAAGGCTGAGTTTGAGTGCTGTGACTCGTCTCGTCTAATAATTGTAGCGAGCGGTCCCTCTCGGTTGATTGCGGTGGGGCTGGTTGTTGTGTGTTGAATGGCAGCCTTTCGACATCATTCTCATCGAGCTGTTGACCGGGTGATACTTGCTGGTCACTGTCACTCGGAGTGGTTGAGATGGCACTTGATTGTAGTCCTGCTGATCCGTTTTGCCCATTTCTGGCTGGTATACCATCGAATCGGCACTCATCCTGGCAGCCGTGCCTAGTGATGCGTTAGTGAACGCTGGATGTGCCCCTTTCCGTTTGGCCAGGAACAGGAGTGGCGGCAAAGAGCATGTAGCCGCGTGGTCTCCGGGATCAAGGCACCGCGACATGGCACTCGCTTGAGTCAGAGTGGACTCACCTTATACATGGCCCACAAGGCAACTCGTTATTACACTTCACCTTCCGGCGATGGCAGACCGCACATGAAGTCTGCGGTCGCGGCCGCTTGTGCTTTCGCCGAGCAACGCTCTCAGTCATTTCGTCCGTATCGGTATCTCGAAGAAAGACTCGGTGAAAGATCAGGGCTAATTGTACAGAATGAGGAATGCCCTGTCCACCGTCGCGAATAAGAGGGTGGAATTCGCCGAGTCAGCTCGGCGATATTAGATTTTCGCCTTTGGTCAGCAGTTCTGCTGAGGCGAACTCATCCCGCTCCCATCTTTCTTGGCGGGAAACATAAGACATGGGGCATTCCATGATGCTGGTAGAGATTTTGCAGTCATCTTCGCGATGCGACTGACTTTTGGAATGCAGTTTTTTTGTGGTAGAAGAGCGCAGATGAGCCCCTTCAAACTCTCCGCCGAAGTGACGTCCGCCAGCGTAGCGCACGGACCGTGTCTGGTCGTTGCGAGGACGGGGGAACAAGTCGAACGCCATGATTAAATAACACTGGAAAGGAACGTCGTCGTTTGAACAAGGGCTACTGCAGGTGAGATTTGAGAGAAGTTATTTAGTAAGCTGATCGCACACGACTCGCGGCAATTGCGATACTGCTTCAAAAATGCCAATGTACAAGACAACTTTCTTCTCAACGTAAAGGGAGGTTGTAAAGCCGGCGCTTGGCTTGCGTGATGTGTGATATAATTGACGGTTCTCAGTTGTCCACAGTCATTCATTGTGTTTCGCGACGTTACATCGACATCGATCTCATCATAGCTTCGACCTAACTCTGATCGTTGGCATGCGATCCCAGCTCATGCTTCACCCAGGAAAGAGCTTACGACTGGACATACGCATCGCCGATACCCCTCTGTACAGCTGGTCGCTCAGCGATGCGGTCAATCCATTTCAGCAAGTGTGGGAATGCTGACACCTCCTCCTTGGTGAAACCAGTCCTCTCCCATCCCTTGACCCATGGCCAAGTCTTGATATCCGCGACAGAGTACTTGCCCTTGCCATGACCCGCGAGATATTCCCTCGGCTCACCGGTATACTTGCCGCTGAGGTGGATCTCCAGCACACCATACACACGCAGCGTCTCATTCTTGAAGCGTGTGATGGCGTAGGGGATCTTCTCGGGGGCGGCGCGGGAGAAGTGGTTGACCTGGCCTTGGTAGGGGGCTCCGCTGCCGTGCCAGAAGAATGTCCACTGCAGGGCTTGGTTGCGCTCGAGGTCGTTGGTGAAGCCGAATTTGTCTTGCTTGTCGGCGAATTTGAGGAGGTAGAAGAGCTCGGCGGAGGTTTCGTGGACGGTGAAAGGCGGGGACTGGGTGTTGTCGATGAGGATGGGGATGCGGCCTGTGGGGCGTACAAGTTAGTAGGTGAATGCGAGGAAGTGTGGCGTTGACTGACCGTTAGGGTCGAGGCGGAGGAACCTGCTGATGTGTGAGCCTCTGGTTCACGACAAGTGTATGAATTCGTCTCACCAGTCACTCTTTTGAACGTTGGTAGAGATGTTGATCAGCGTTGTAGTCCACTCCAGACCATAGGCATCTTTCAGCTCCTCGAGGAAGATCTGAACAGCCTGGCCATTGGGAGTGTTCTGGGTAACGAGATGAATGCCTTTGGCGTTCTTGACGTCGTCTGGCGTCTCGGACGTGTATAGGTTGTGGGACATGATGGATGGTCTTGAGTTTTGCTGATGTGCTGCTTTTTGCAATGGGTTGAAGGAGTGGGTGAGATGTCTTATACCTGCTTCCTACCTCTCAATGGCGTTTGTAAGCAGCTCTATGATTCCAGGTTGTTTGCGTGTTTAAGCCCCTCAGCACGAGCTGTCGACCCCTCCATCGCCAGAGCACGCGATGGACGTCAGTGATTAGGTCAGCTCGAGTGTCTGATTCGCGACTCGCGCTACGGTGAACCTCCGAGTGAGGGCGATATTCAAAAAGGAAGATGGCCCATCTTGTTCAAGTACAACTCTCATCACGAAAGAATGGTGAGAGAGTACGAAGCTCTCGGCGTCGGATGAGCTTCGGCGGCATTTGCTCCGCGCTGTACTGACGGCTTCCATCTCACGGCCCGTGCAATGAATTGACCCGATGGCACAGTATGGTTTGTTGATCCGAGAGACAGGCTACAATACCTCAGTTCGGGCTTGCTCGCGATCCTGTGAGGTGGTGGAAGTATGGAGATGATGGCGCAGACGCAGATGAAAAGCTTCAGCAGCAGCCCTACGCCTGGCGCCCAGTCTCTCCGCAATGCATTGAACGAGCGAGCTTGATCTGAAAGCTTCTGCTGGAGGAGGTGCTTGGTCAGTGGGAGGGTTTTTCGCATGGTTTCTGACAAAGAGCAGACAGCAGTCGTGGTCGGCGTACGCGGTGCGGACGGCGTTTGCTTGGGCGGTAGGGACAGAGGCCGGGGCCATGGTGGCTGATCGTATTTTACTCCATGGACGCCGAGGAAGAGAGCTCATCCGCACCAGAAGACTCCCCCAACCACAACCACCACTCAGTGTACTAAAAGTGAGTCTTTTCGCGGAGCCCCCAAAACTGGCATTTGCAGCTAGCACGATGGACTAGCGATGCCCATGGGCTGACCCCCCAGATGCTTGTTCCTCTCTCCGCTCCCTCTTCGACTTGGCACACTTGATGCGAGTCCGCACCGCCAAGAGATACTGCTAAGAGTGAGTCTCCTCTGCTGCGACGCCTGCACGTCCCGGTGTGTGCGCGCCGCCCCATATCCCACCTCCCGTCGTCGTCGTCGGCGGCTGCTGTGGGCAGAGCGCAGATCGCGTCTCTGATCTTCACGATGCACTACTGCGACAGCAGACCATGGCCGTACCGGTAGCTGGCAGCAGCGCAAGCGTCGTTCCCGCTCAGCACAGCCCCAGCCAGCAGCCAGCCAGACAGACACCCTCAACGGCCCATCAGCATCATCGTCGCCTGCACCACCGCGACCGCCGCCCTCCCATCCGTCCGCGCTGCTCACTAACATGCCCTCGCAGCTAGTGGCGCCCTCCTCGACTCACCGCGCCCTCGCCGTCCCGTCGCTGCCCCTGTCGTCGCGCCTCCCACCTGCAACGACCTGCACCACTCCGACCCACGCTTGGCATCCCCGACGCCCCGCCGATTGCGAACGCGCATGTCGTCGCTGACCTGCTGCTGTCTGCCTCGTACGGCGCCGATTCGGTAGGGCGGGGAGGAAATGCCAGCCTCGCCCAGAGATCCTCACACGCCTTCTCGTCGCCTGCTGTCGCGTATCACCTCGCCCTTCTCCTCCAAGTCGCGCAACGTCACCGACTACTACATCCACGTCGACGACCCCCACAAGCAGTACTCCCCCGGCGACGACGTCAACGGTGCCCTCCACCTGACGATTGCGAAGCCCATCCGGGTCACACACATCGTTGTTTGCCTTCACGGCTTCGTGCAGGTGTACAAGAACCCCGGTGCCCCGCCTCCCGATGGCTACCGCACCAACAGCGCCCACATCGGTACTGGGAGAGGAGGCAGCAAGTCGGGCGAGTACTTCGGCAATGGCTTCGCATCACTGTTCGAGGACGAGGTGGTTGTGTGTGGAGACGGCAGGCTGGGAGAAGGAGTGTATCAATTCAATTTCAACCTCGAGTTTCCGGACAAGGATTTGCCGAGCAGCATATCTGTGCGCCTGCCCCGTGTGAGATGAGGGAAGAAAGACAGCGCTGACAATATTTCCTACAGTTTGAACGAGGAACGATATCCTACATGATCACAGCGACACTGACGAGACCCACAACCATCTCCCCCACCATCCAATGCGATCACAAAGTCTATCTCGTGGAGCGCATAGACATCTCCCAGCTATACCCCCCAAAAGCCAGGACCATCACATTGGAGCCTCTCTCGCGAAGGACTAGAGCCAGAACGCAAGCGAAGAAACTGGTCGACAGCGATAGGAAGAGTCGCAAGACTGATTCGAATTCCAACCAACCAGGTAGCGAACGTCGAGACAGCCAGACGTCTTCGTCACCTAGCTTACGTCCGGTTGGAGAGAGCATTCACAGCCCATCGCCGAGTGAGGTCAGTTTCGACAGCCACCTCAGCAGCAATGGACGCAACTCGCACCAAGACTCCAACGCGACCTCCCCTCGACAGAGCGATGGAGGGAAAGCCAACAACAGCAAGATATCATTGCATTCCAGGACCATCACGGCCACCGTGGAATCACTCATGGGAGGCTGTCTTCGCGGAGACAGCGTGCCTGTGAAAGTCCATGTCAACCACACCAAACATGTGAAGAGCTTGCATGGCGTCATAATCACTCTCTATCGGCAAGCACGTGTCGATTTGCATCCTGCAATCCCTCTAGGACCCACTGAGAAGGGCAAGGAAGCCAAGTACGAAGACTATTATCCGAAGTCGGTAACTGGGCTTGGCGGGTTATCCTTGTCAGGCGCTGGATCAAGTCATCTCTTTCGCAAAGATCTCTCCCAAACGATAGTGCCGTTGATTGTTGATCCAAGCACCCTCACAGCCGAAGTTACAGGTCGGGTTCACATGCCTGAGGAGGCTTTCCCCACAATCTCCACTGTACCAGGGGCTATGATTAGCTTCAGGTACTACATCGAGGTTGTGCTTGACATCCAAGGAAAGCTTTCTTCTCAAGATCGTAACTTGGGAAATCTTGGCGGCTTGGCCAGCACCATCAACACTGGGCAAGCGAGCGAGAACTTGGATCGAGAAAGGTCGGCCACTAATCCTTACGGCTCTCCCATCATCGACACTGCCACCGTCAGAAGAGACAAAGGTGTCGTCGCTTGTACTTTCGAACTCATTGTCGGCACTCGAGACAGTGAAAGACGAAAAGGAAAGCGGAAAGTGGAGGTCGTACCGGAGCAACCGCAAGAAACGCCACAGCGGCAGTCAAACGGACTCCAGGCTCACGCTGAAAATAATGCGGCATATCAAAGCAATGGTTGGTATGGTTCAGAGCATGGATATGACCAACAGTACTACAATCTCAGCCCGTATGCTCAGCATGGGTATCCCGTCTATCAAGGCGGCTACAACAATGGCTACTACGACCAGTACGGGTATGCGTACCCAGATGCAAGCTACACTGAACCTCCACCAGTACATGTACCCGTTCCGCCAATGGAAGACGAATCGCAGCTACCAGAAAAGGAACGAATGCGAAGAGCAGAGGCAAGACTTCTACCAAGTCAGCCTCCTGGTGTTGAAGAGGAACAAGCCACTGCTGGTGCCAGCGGCCCTACTGCACCGTACCTCCCCGAAGAGCAGCATCCAGGGGATTTTGCAGGGCCAAGCGCACCTGACGCCCCGCTTCTAGTACCGCCTTCGACACAAGCTGGACCGTCAACAAATGGCGTGTCTTTGATGATGAACCAGGATATTGCGAGCAGCATCCCATTGCCGAGGACGCCAGTATATGAAAGAGCACCACATGTGAATGGAGTCCGGCCAAGTGCACCAGCATATGAGCCCAGAGACCCCAACCTGCTCTCGCCACAGATGTCGTCCCAATCGACGACAACGATAGTGGCGCCGACCGACGACAAGCGAGAGCTCGAACGACGGCAACTACAACTGGAAGCATCGGCGCCTCCTGAAGATGCAGCCGGACCAGCACCTGTAGACCACGAGCCCAGCGCTCCTGTGTTGGGTGAAGAGGACGAGCTGTATGGAGACAGCCATAATGACAGCCACGCGGATGCGTCAAGCTCATCTGACCTACCGCGATATGAACGATGACATGATTGAAGGCGTTTTTGGGAGTGTATAGATTGGGGACCGGGATTTGAACAATCAAAAAGCGGAGGCGCAACCCGCAAAGGCTTTGTAACGGCTTACAGCTTCTCGTATCTTGGAAGGGGTGGGTGGATTGAATGGTGCTTCGGGACGAGGTGTTTTGGGAATGATACCTAAGGGAAAGCCTTCTGGCTGCGTGGTGATGGAAATTGCCGCCACTGCTGAAGCCGGGCTCGTCGTTTTGTTTTGTGTAAAATGCCCATATCTATTGAAAGATCTATCACAACAACGAAGCTGGTCGTCATGGCTGGGTCGAGGACTGTTCTAGGCGATACATCGCCCACGCGACGAAAAGCTTCGCGGCCGTATCCTCGTCGTCATGCACGTGGGAATAATGCCTGTGCCGTGATTGCCTTTGGAGCTAGAAGGGTGGAAGAAGAAGGATTGCTTACTGCTGACTTCTCCTCATCTTCACATACCACTTCATCAATTTGGAAGAGGAGGCTGCTGGTGGTAGGTAGCAGCACATGACTTGTTGGAGGAGGATGCCGGTATACACGGCAATCCCGGGATCTGCGGTTCTTTCAGCTCCTCCTGTCAGCGAGACACTCCCAGCGCGCCACAGGATTCAATGGTGGTGGTGGAGTCTGGAGACGAAGGAGAGAGGTGTGGTGGATGATGATGATGATGATGAGAGGTATGCTGTTATTCCCGTGAGGTGTTGATTCCTTGAGATGATTGACAGAGTCGTGTTGTAGACTTCTTCATTGCCAACCATGGAAGGAAGAGGAGCTTCATCACGAAACACTCTCTGCGGTCACCAGCAGGTGAGGTCTGCTAGCTAACGAGAGGACAATACAGGAACAAAAGTACATGCATACACCTCCATCGTGGAGCGATCGAGACCGCCTCTACGTTCAGCGGCGTCTCGTGGAGATCGACGAAACCCTCCACCGTGCACCCTTTCCCCAGAGAGCACTTTGCGGGTGTGCGGGGGGAACACCTTCGACGGCAAAGTGTGTTTCCTTTTTCGAACGGTCGACAGCCGTTTCTGCTCTTTACCGGAGCCACGAGATTGGACGACTGGTCGTTTCCTGCAAGCCCATTCGTTCGTGGACGATGCCAGCTTTTGTTGTTGGTTGGTATGTATCCGTCGACAGACTTTCAGCATGTGGGCGGCACGTTATTGCCGCGTGATGGGTACTGTACTGTCTGGCTGGCCTGGGTACATATGTATATAGCTGATCAGCGCTGTCCGTTTTCTTCAGGTTTGGGAGCTGAGAGCTGTGTTTCTTCCTCGTCTTGAGTGCTTTCTTACTCTCCTCCTCCTTCTCGTCACCAGCAAGAAAGACAATACCTCCCCTCCAGCTCAAGAGAGCCTCGCGCTCCCCCAACCCACCAACCATGGCGACCACAGACCCTCCCCTCGCCGACGAAAAAACAGACCAACACCAACACTCCCACGATGAATTCGCCGACGCGCACACCACGAGCAGCAACGACCTCGAAAAAGCCCCCACAGGCTTCCGCCAACACGAAACCGACGCCCAAGACGTCCCCTGGACCGCAACCCGCATGATCGCCGTGGCCTCCCTCTGCCTCGTCTACGTCGGCTCGCAAATCGTCCTCTACTTCGTCTCCTCCAACCTCACCGCCATCTCCGAGACCATCGGCACGCGCTTCGGCAACTGGATGATCACGGCCAACACGCTGGCCGTCGCGGCCATCTGTCCCTTCGTGGGCTATGTCACGGATCTGTTTGGCCGGCGCTGGGTGTGTCTGTTTGGGACGTTCATGTTGATTTTGGCGAGTATTGTGCAGGCGACGGCGGAGAATTTTGGGGCTGCGGTGAGTGCGCAGGCGATTGGGGGGATTGGGGCGGGGATTTGTGAGTTGGTTGCGCTGGCTGGGTGAGTTTTTATTTCTTCTCCTGTGGATTGTTTGAGGGGTGGCTGACTGTTCTTACAGTGTCGCGGAGATCACCCCTGTCCGATGGCGAGGCGTGACCCTCTCGGTCGTCACTTTCTCCATTGTACCATTCATGCCTCAGCTGCTCTATTCCGTCCTCATCACTCGAGCCTCGACCTGGCGCTGGTGCTTCATGATCACGGGAGGCTGGAACTTCATCGGTATGGTCGGGCTGTTCTTCTGCTATAAGCCACCACCACGACACATGCACGACGGCCTTACGACTATGGATATCATCAAGCGCATCGATTGGATTGGCGCGTTCCTCTCCATCGTTGGTGTTACGCTCTTCCTTGTGGGACTTCAAGCTGGTGGATATCAAGTCCCCTGGGTCTCTGGCCGTGCTCTGGGTCCGCTCATCGTTGGCGGTTTGATGACTTTCGTTGCGTTCCCCCTGTGGGAAGTCTACGGTCTTCACCCCTACCCAATGGTTCCCCCCAAGATCTTCAAGGGCCAGCGCGTCGTCGCCCTAGCCTACGTGATCGTCTTCGTCGCCGGCATGGACTTCTACTCCGTAAGTATCCCCCTCAACCTCCTCAACCCCTCCAGCCATACTGACCCACCTCCCCCAAAGATCCTTGGCTTCTTCCCCATCGTCCTCCAATACGTCTTCAACACCGACCCCATCACCATCGGCGTCCGCGGCCTCTGCTACCCCTGGGCGATCCTCGGCGGCGCCTGTATAGTGTCCTACCTAATGTCCTACACCAAGGGCCACGTGCGCACCATGTTCCTCATCTGCGCCGCCATCATGACCGCCTTCACGGGCGCCCTCGCACACTCCACCCCGGACAACTCCGTCTACACCATCACAATGGCGACCTTCTCGGCCTTCGGCAACGGCGCCCTCGTCGTCCCCGCCCTCACCCTCGCCTTCTACGCCGCGCCCGACGAATTCGTCGGCACCGTCGGCGCCCTCTCCCTCTCCGTCCGCTTCCTCGGCGGCTCCATCGGCACCGCCATCTACTTCAACGTCTTCCTCAACCAATTCAGCACCAACCTCCCCGCCTACGTCGGCGCGGCCGCGGTCCAGAACGGCGCCGACCAGGCCCTCACCGTCGAGCTCGTCAAAGCCTACGCCTCCCAGGTCCCCGGCGCGGCGGCCATGGTTCCCGGCGCGACGCAGGCGATGGTCGCCGCGACGCAGTATGCCAGCCAGTGGGCGTACGCGGAGAGTCTGAAGTATGTGTGGTATACGACGATTCCGTTTGGGGCAATTAGTTGTGTGTGTTGTGCGTTTTTGCCGAATATCAGGCAGTTTATGACGAGTAAGATTGCGGTGGATATTCATTGAAGAGGAGATGTGGGATGAGGGGGGAAGATGGTGGTGATGATGATGTTTTTGATGAAAAACGAACGATGTTTGTTCATGAGTATGACGTGCAGTTTGAGAGCGAATGATATCGACAGTCTATCAAAAGAAATCCGACATCCTTCAAATCTGCCCGTTTCGTCTCTCCTTTTTCAAAACCATCTAGCCATCAGAGCACCTCGTCTCCCCCATCGTGACCAAAAGAAGCTTGGCTCGTCGACAGACGAAGCTCAATACCTAGGGAGTTCGACCGCTTGAGACCAGAGTCGACAAGATAGGCGGAAGCAAGTACGAGGTATTCCATCAAGTCTACCTTTGCCAGGCGGTATCGTTCCGTAAGGGAGAGACAGACAGGCCGAACAGAACAGGACGGTGCAGATTAGATGTGGCGACAAGTAAGTAGAAGGCCGGAAACCTATTACTCAATGTTGCTCCCGTTAGATATCTCACTTGCTCACTGAACTTCTCTCGCAGTAGTACAGACATCGATACGACTCTGAAGCGTATATGGATAGGCATCGCGAACTCCGAAAATGATCTACTAAGTAGGGCGTGTAGCCTGGCATTGGTTCCAAGAAGTTTGCCGACGCGATTATTGACGAAAGCCGTTCATGCCTGAGCCTGTGTATGGCGAGCTGTCGAATGCATTCCACAAATATGGGGTCTTATGGTTGCGGTGTTTTTGGGTTTGTTTCGCTGGATCGGTGTGATGTTTTCGAGCCTTGAGTTTGGCCTTGGAGCAGTACTTGCCACTCACTGGCTTCTGGAATCAGAGAACTCACTGAAGAAAGGGGGGATGATTCACATCGAGGTTGAAGTCGTGACGAGCATGTTGATGTCCTGTCCCGCTCGAATAACCAAGACAGAAGGACGTTGGTGCATCACGATCTCGTCGACTTGTGAGGACGTTCCACGTCCACTGGGTGAGGATTGGTCGTTAATCCTATCGTGAATCGACGCCTCAGCACTCTCGAGAGGTACAACATTCATGCGACGTTCTGCGGTAGCCGTCGCTCGCGGCAGGACTTTTCGCTACACGCGGGCAGAGACATTTCTTCCCAAGATCGCGCGATCGAGGAGGTCGTCCACGACAACGATGGTGTCGTGATGGCGACAATATCGCAATCCATCGCCGGTACAGTGTGCAGCAATCTGAGGTCTTCCGCCCCCTGAGGGCTGCAGCAGTCCTACCCTCTGTAGAGCCATGCTTCTTCGATGGACATACTGGACGATCAGCTCTTTTCAATCGTTCGATCCCATCGCCTGACCGTATGTCAGTATCCATCGACGACGTCACATTAGCAGTGGGAAAGAGAACCCGAAGGGACGTCTGTCCAAAACTGCTGGCATGCTGTCATGACCGTTGGCTCGCGATGGAGTTTGTACCATCGCCATCTTAAGAGATCCAACGGTTATAACAGCTCTCTCGCACTGTTGGAAACGGTTCCGACGCGAGAAAGTGGATGGACATGCTGTCATGGCCGTTGGAAGATAACGACTATACGGACCACAGTTCACGAGGTCTTTTATCATGTTGAGGATGGAGGGGAGTTGCGATGGAGGACGCCTGACTCGATCTCCAGGCCAACTCAACCTCTTGGCCGGCTTCCTGCACCGGATTACCCGACCGTGCCCTCGGCGAGGAATCCACTCGGTTTCTTCACGGCAGGGTAGGAATCAGGCCGCTTGACGAGCTTATTCTATTCAGAGAAGTTGTGAAGAGTGCCTCCCGTGGAGAGTGCTCTCAACGAGCCGCAGATTTGCAGTGCAGCACGATGAAAGAGATGTTCCTGGGCAAGGCCAGCCATCGAGGCAGGGTTTCAGGAGGAGTGAAACATGTCGACAGGCCAGGCACGAGGTACGTACCTGTTTTGTGTTCGATCGATCTCGAACTCGAACTCGTTTCGGGAGACGGGTTGGATCTTGGCTGGTTGGGGGCGGTATCAGTTTTCAGGAACCGGACGGAGGACAGGCAAACTGTTGCGTCGTTGTGCAGGCTTTCCCATGCTGGGAGGAGGTTGTCATGAGGATGGCAGATGCAGGGTGGATACTGTGACAGTCGCAGAGCCGCATTGACAGCCGCGTACTTCCAGCGAGTGTATTTTTGTTTGCTTGAACAGTGCGAAATGGCAGGAGGCGCTGCACTGAGCAAGTTGACGTAGGCCGTCTTCGTCACGGATGTGGCATGGCATGGCATATCGATATCGATACTCGGGTCTCCCAAACCGAGGTCAGAACGGGGTAGACATCAGAGGCGTTTTGCTGTTGTCTGCCAAACGGCAGGCTCCACTTGCCATTCGGCTGGCGGGCGTGAACGATAGACTTTCCTCGCTACCAGACAATCTCGCAACGGGAGGGCGAGACAACAAGAGGTGTCTTCTTTTTCGGACGGCCATGTCGCGGGTGTGTGAGTCGCTGGAGATGAGGATGTGTTGCGAGGGTGGTATGGATGGGGATGCGATTGCAGATGACACACGGCAGTGTCTCGTGATGGTACCACCAGATGCGGTGCGAATCGCTGCGTTTGCCATTGTAGGGCTGGTGCATGGCAGGCGACGGAAGCGCCCTCTCCGCGGCGGCCACCTCTTCCAGACACGGCATCGAAGATCTGGGCTGGGCACCGCTCGTGTTCACCACCTCCGCCTCCATAACGCCAGCCGTTGACCTCGCGCGAGACAGAAGGGAACAGCTGACTCCGGCCTCCAGCGCAAGCAGTAACCAGGTAGAGACAACGGCAAAGCTACACATGGTGCGCAAACAGAGCGCAGATTGAAGGAGACGTGCAGTCTCGAGTCGTGCACCCAGCAACGCAGTACACACGCAAGCCTACTATTTTCAGCCTCTCAAGGTCTGACTGATGCTCGATGCCGACGACGAACCAGCTCCACCTCCTCTGCCACACCACCACCGCCGCCGCCCGTGGCAGAAAGGAGACTGGCAGGGCGCGGAATGGGCTGGCCGGCATCCCCCCCTCCCTGCTCCTCGCCTGCGCTGCCGTGGATGATGCAAGACACTTGTGCGTCGAGATCAGCAGACGCGCACGAGGCTTGATCTTCCCAAACCTTCTTTTTGCTCACTCCATCCACCCACCACACGCCAGCCCGCGGCCTGAGTGCCCAGCGTGCTAGCCGACTTTTCGACCTCTGCTGCTGTCATCTGTCTCACACCTCCAAGCCAGCCCGCCCGCTTTCGACCTGATCCATGCCTGTTCCCATGGCACGCGGCACTTCTAGTCTTTCTATAGACGAACCTTACCTCACTCCCGATCCTGGGGATGAGCACACAGGCCAGTCGTCCGTGGGCGACGAGGCCTGCAAATCGTGCGTGCGTGCGTGCGTGCGTGCGTGCGTGCGTGCGTGCGTGCTTTCGCGGCGGAGCATGACGGACGATGGTAGGATTGTTCCTGGACCACGGCTTATTTCTTATTTACTCCCTCACCACCGCCCACCACTCGTCGTCTCGGACGCCGACGTACTTTGCCTCGAGTGGATTGGGTTGCCTGTTGGATGAGCTCCCTTGCTTCGGCGTCAGCGAGCTGGTCATCCCACCGACCTGACCTCACCCTCCCACGAAAGCCTTTCGTCTTATCTGTCCAGTTGTTTCTTGTTCTGTCTGTCTTGTTTGCTACGATAAGATGTCTTCCCCTCCTCGCTCGCCGAAGCGAAATGGTTTGATACTGGAGGAGCAACAGTTTGTTTACGACGACGAGAATTGGCCGCTGAGGAACCAGATGCCGAGCCTGACAATGTCGCCGACTTGTTCTGAGGAGAGTCTGATGCCGGCAACACCACCGAACGAGCCCAATGAATCGATCCTACTTCCGGGCTTTCACTTCTCAACCACTGATGAGAATGTCGATCCGGCTGAATTCCACCGCATAGCTGCCCAGCTACTATCTGGAGAGTCGTCGATTAAGAGAGATTCCGGCATCGCCGAGGAATACACCCCACCAGTCCTGGAGAGGCATCTACATTGTGACTTGGGAAAGGACCCATCTGGTCGATATTGCTGCTCGTGTGGAAAGTCATACTCCACATCTTTCCGCCTTCGAGAGCACGTGCAAGCCTGTGCAGGAACCTCAAAGTTCCCATGCCCGACCTGCGATAAGGTGTTCGAGACGAAGGAGAAGCGGGAGAGACATGTCCAACAACGGCACAACGATAACAAGGAGGCTTGCCCCGAGTGTGGTGAGGAGTTCCCGGCGAACTACCTTCCAAAGCACCTAGCAAGTGGCCTCGGTGGATGTGATGGGATGATTCAGGCCTCGATGGCACCAGCACCTGAAATCGACGAAGCGTACAGAGATTCAGCAACTCAATCATCATCACAGCAATACTGGATCTACGAGGGCGATCTTTCCTGGAATCTGAAAACGACAGCCTCGCGAGACTCCAAAGTAGACGACGAGGTAGAAGACCAAGTCGTAGAACAAACCATGTCCTACGTGAAAAAACTCCTCCGCCGACCCATCTCCTCCCCGGCAACAGAATCCTGCGATCTCTGCGGCGAGTCCTTCCCCTCGGACGACGACTCCCTCGCCCAACACATCGGCTCGCACAGTATGGACTTCAACGAAAAGCGGCACCGCTGCGACGACTGCCGAATCTATTTCGCCAACGAAAAGGACCTCGAACGCCACCTCCAATCCGCAAACCTCAACCACCACTGCGGCTTCACCTTCCGGCACAACTCCCCCTCCTCCTCCTGCACCGGCCACCACCCACCCACCTACTTCAAATCCAGCCTCGCCAACGACCACAACCTGATGCAGAAACACCTATGGGCGTGGGAGCTCTGCCAGCTGCGCGCGCACCGCGTCACCGTCGCCCGCCTCCTCGCGGAACGCCTCACCTCGCCCCAACAGCAAATGTCCCTGAGCGACTGCCGAAGGACCTACCTCTCCCTCCTCCCACACATCTCCGTCGCGAGCAGCAGCAGCAGAAGAGACAGCAGCATCCGCACCTCGTACTCCTCCGTCTGCAGCGACGACGTCGCCGAGATGATCGATACGCATTTCAGCCGTATCATTTCCGAGACGGCCGACTCCTTCTCCCTCTCCAACATCAACGAGGAAGAAGAAGACGGCAATGTCTCCGCCCGTCCTGACTCCTCTGTCCTTTCGAACACGACGAAACGCATGTCGAAACGAAAATCCCTCGTCGAACTCGCTACTAAACGCGCCGCCCAGCATCGCAGGAACCGCTCGAATCCCATCGAGTACCTCAAATCGCAGGCTGTGAAGGAGGTGGGAAGGCCGCAGAGTTTGCCGATGCCGCCCATGGGCGTGGGAGTGGGCATGGCGGCGCTGCCTGTGGCGGGGAGGTTGGTGGCTGCTTGAGACGACGACGAAGACAAGGAAGAGGAAGAACAACCGACCGGTTTCTTTTTGTGGTTTGATTTTTTTGTACTATTGTGATGCGTGATGAAAAGTCCGGGGCTGAAACCTTTGTTATATTTGATTGAGTCGACTGATGAGAATGTGTGATGTGATGTGAACGAACTACGACGCGACAAAAGAGAGCGAGCGAGAGCGATACGACTTGTGTTGTTTATACACTTTATTTGAGATACCATGATGCGATTAGGACTACGAGAACCGAGAAAATTTGTTTGTAGGATTATCGAAAGAATATGAATGGACTTTGTACCTCTTGAGTTCATCTGCTACTGCCCTGTCTTTCTTTTCTTGTGGTCTCGCCTCGTCTTACGCTGAATCCTGCTTCTCACACGCGAGGGACCAAGCTCGTTGCTTGAACGGATGACTCGAAATACTGGGAATGCATGGGTTCAACCTTTGTCATAACGATGCACATGGTTTGAGATGGGGGTTGAGCGGTGAAGCTGAGAGATGGATGGGTAAAGAAGTAATAACAAAGACATTACACTCGCATTTCATCTCTCCTCTCTCTATCGGCTAGGTTCCAATACCCAATACCAACCAAAACAATAAAACTTTTCTGTAGGCTCCTGAGAGTCCCATTCGTCTATACCATATCGAAACCAAGAAGTGCAGTTCCTAACCCTCTCCCTTCTATCGAATACCTCGTTCCTTAACCCATGCAAGTACCTCACACCCGCGTGTATGGCTCAACGAATCCAGCCGCAGCCGGCTCGCTGCATACATAGATGGTCTTGTGCTTGTCTGGGAACCCATTGAACTTGGTAGCAGAGCACATCGTGTACGCGCCCATGTCCTCAAAGTACAGCCAATCGCCGATGTCGAGGGTCTCGGTCGAGTACCACTCGCTGGAGATGCAGTCGATACCATCGCAGGTCGGACCCCAGATCGAGTAGGTGATGGCCTTCTTCTCGCGAGGGTGAGCGAACGTGCCGTCGGCGTCAGACCCATAGCCAGAATCAACGAGCGACTCGGGGATCGTCGAGTACTTGTACCCATCCACGCAGCTCTGGCTACGCAGGACTCGTGGCACGGGATGCTGGTGATCGAAGATGATGCTCGAGAAGTTGCCGTAGACGCCATCGTTCATGTAGAGCATGTAGCTGGTGTTGCCACCCAGGTTGTCAGCCTCAACCGTGCGCCGAGCAATGACGTTGCAAGCCAGGGTGAAGGCGGAGCTCGTGTAGAAACGTCCTGGCTCTGCGATGATGCGCACATGAGGTGGGAACTCCTTGTCGACGGCCTCAGCCAGAACAGCAGACATGTCGTCGAATGTGTCGGATGTGAAGCCACCACCGCAGTCGAGCGTGTGGAGCTGGTATCCCAAGACAGCTGCCTGATCGAAGACACTGCGAGCGTCTACGATAGCTTTGCGGAAGGCGTCTGGGTCAGATGCGCCGGATCCGACGTGAAAGGCGACTCCAGCAACGTCGAGGCCCAACTCCTTTGCGAGTGCAAGCAGCTGTGGCACCTTGTCCATGCTGGCCCCAAACTTGTTGCTCAGCCTGCACAAGCTGGCCGAGTCGTCGGTGCAGATGCGCAAGAAGAGCTCTGCTGTTGGATAGATGTGCTTGATCTTGTACAGCTCATCGGTGTTGTCGAACGTCATCTGCTTGACACCCGTCTTGACAGTGCGCTTGAGGTAGCTCGTAGTCTTGCATGGGTTGGCGTAGATGATGCGCGCTGGATCAACACCCATAGCCCGGACTTGGTCGATCTCGGCCTTGCTGGCACAGTCAAAGCCAGCCCCCAGTTTGTCGAGCAGACGCAAGAGGCCTGGATCTGGGTTGCACTTCACGGCAAAGTGCGGTGTGATGCGTGGGAGCTGCTGCTTCCAGCGCATGTGCTGGCGGTAGACCTCGCCCAGATCCGCAACGAAGAAGGCATCCTCGTCGCCTGGCTCGCAATCCTGTGGATCAACCGTATCAATATGCTTCTGCAGCGCAGCGCCAATCATCTCCTTTGGTGTTTTCCCGCCATATTTGACAGTCTCAGCTCCGCTCTCGTAGTCGGAGACTGATATGGTGTCTACGTAGTCTTTGTCTTTCAACGATAAGACGTCGTAGTTGTTGGTGATGATGTCGGTTGCGCTAGGTGCCATTCCCTTGTTGAGGAAAATAGCTGTAATTGGATGGATCGGTGTGTTCGAGGGGGGTCTTTAAGGTGGTTTGAAGGGCGCGAAACCCAGTCGAATTAGTCCTGGGTGGCGGTGCCCAGAGTCTTCCCCGAGGGAGGGAAGAGCTCCAGAGAAGCTCTTATGCGGCAGCTGAGATGTTGGCGGCGACTGGGGGCTGTTTTGGAACAGGTGGAAAATCAAATCAGACTCTTCTTCTAGCGACGCCAGGAGATGGAGGGGGCTTGTTGTTGAGGATGTCGCGGTGCGGGCGCTGGGAGGCAACTTGGCTGATGACTCGAAAGCAGGCCGACAAGGCAATGGTGAATGGGGCACCTTTGACTAGGACCAAAGGCGAATCGAGGGTCGTGAAGAGGCCAGACGTGCGCCGAATCTGTTGCAGCGAGTGAGTCAGTGGGTGTTGTTGTGTGTTGTGGAGGAGAGGAAGGAGGAGGCAGTGCGAAGTTTTTATGGCGGGCGCAAGTCGTCTCGTGCCTGGCCGCGCACATGACGGCGGCGGGTGAATCGGTGGCGACGGGGAAGGGCGATACTCACGGCAGACTGGCAGATGAATCAATTGTACAGGTGAGGCGGCTGTTCAGTCGCAGGTGTCGAGCGGTGTTTATGTAGTAGTGAGAGGAGGAGAAGGTGAGCGAATTTTGGGACAGTGTCGGTGGTGGTCGCTTGGGCCAATCATCCAGTGTCAGATGCAAACTAAATTCGGTGACATCAGGCCCCCGTCGACTCTGCAGCTTCACCCATTGAGCTCCTGTTCCTGCGCAACACACCACCACAACACCCACCTGCATGTGTCAATCTGCAGCACAATCTACGACTACCGATCAGCCACCTGTTCACCAACATTTGAGCCATTCCACCGCCGCTTCATTGAACTATCCTCATCAAAACGTCCCTCAAAACAATCGACTCTACCCCGTACATTGGCCCGCAATTCTGGAGAAGTTCATCAACGCCGGTGTCCTCCATTCCAGCTGACTGTCTCCTCGAAATAGCTCCTAAGGGGCACCATGAGCACGCGACCGCACCTCGAACTCCTCTCGGACCGCCTGCGCGATTAACGGACCACGACCGAACGAGTCAATGAGACATATATGACACGCGCGACATTCGCAAATGGCTCATACCAAAGCCGCAAAAACTGGAAGCTTCGAGGGGTAGACTTGCTGCTAACGATGCCCTTCATTCGAGTCCCGAATCCATCGCGTGCGAGATATATACACGCATGACCTGCTTTGGGGCGAGGGACTTCTGGAGACTGCCCTACCGCTTCAAGAAACCCCCCAGCTTGCTCTTCAGCTTCTCCTCCAGTTGCCCGAATCCACTCTTCCGCCTCTCGTTCGTTGCCGCGGCCTCAGCAGGAGGCGGTGGAGGGGGTCTATCGTACGACCCTTCGAACCAGAACCTCGCCGCTATGACCTTCCCACCTAGCTGCGCCGCGTCCGTCCACGTACACAACATCTCGCCCCTCGCCAGGTCGCTCGCTCTGGGATTCGGATATAGCGCATATTTAGGTCCTGAACTCTTCCCGTCCCACGGATCAGGGTCTCGTGGAAGTTCACCCAAATCTTGTACTTCCCACGGTCCCGTCACTGCAGGTGCGGCACCGACGTAGAAGTGCCCGACGCCAAACTTGTTCACTCCAATCCAGAGGTATGGCTTGCCTTCGGGGGCGAATTCGGGTGCTTTGAAGATGGCCCCTTGAGCTTGGATATCCAAGTCTTGCAGCTTCTTCAAGTCGTCGACATGGTTATAGTGCTTCTCCCAAGCACCTTTGCCATCGAGCGTGTTGATCCAGACTTCGTAGTTCCCGCGCTGGGTGAAGTCGGCGTCGCGACGAATCCTCGCGAGATGGCATCGCATGTCGAATTGTTGAGGAGCTGGGTCGTGAGCGCCTAGCAGATATACCCAGCCGTCATCGTCGCAGAGGTGAGAGATACTCCCAAACTTCGGCTCTCCCTCACCAAAAACCATCGTCTCGCCCATCGGTCTCTCAACTTTGAGCGAACGGTCCGGTTGAACAGTAACTCTCGCGACGCCCATACCGAAATGATGGCCAGCGTCCCCGCCGTGCTGCAACATTATCAACCAAAGAACCTCTCAACGCGCAAGAGAGAACAGCAGCACATACCGTCAACATCTTATCAAAAAACACCCACCCACTCCCACACCCCTCCCTCTCCTCAATAATCCCCCCAAAACTCCAACAAGTCACCCGATCATTCTTCTCCTTGTGCTCCGGTTGATTCTCCCATTCTTCCTACCACCCTCACAACATCAGCCACCCCTCACATATATCCCCCATCAATCAGAACGTCACTCTAGAGAACTCACCTCGCCCCTCGTATGCGGCACAAACTAAAACACAATCAGCCCACACCATCTCCCTCGTCCCCACCCATAAATCCAACCAAAACAAACAAAACGAAAACTCACCGTCCCAACCTTGCCCCTCTCCCCACCCACCCCCAAATACGTACTCCGACACGGCGCTCCCCTCGGATCCTCACACAGCGCGATGGAATTATTCGTCACGCCCACGAATCCCCCCCGCGCGTCGTGGCAGAAGGTATCCCCGAAGGCGTAGTAGGTGTTGTGCGAGATGTGGACGGCGCGGCCGATGTCGCGGGTGAATTTGCGGTTGGAGGCTGTGGGGAGAGGGGGGTTAGTGAGGTTGGGATGGGAGGGGAGGTGGGAACTGACTGTCTTTCACCTCCCCCAACACATCCGTGCGAAGGAGTTTCGGGGGCCAGGTGATGTGGCCCATGGTTATTCACGATGCAGGAATGAGAAGAGTATAGGGAGGTAAGACAAGGGTGCGTTGGAAATGGGGAGGTAGCAACGTGATGTTCAAGGTATATAAGAGAAGAACGCAGTCTGTCGTACTATAAACCAGCTTTCCACGAGTTGTCTCTCTCGAGGTAGGTGAGCTCTCCAACAAGTTCCTGCATTACATGTGCGGTGATGCGTGCCGAGGTGCTCTGACGTATCTGGTCAACTCTAAAGTTCGTCGTACAGGATATCGAGGTCGAGTTCTCTAGCAGTAGGTAGGTACTGCTCGTTTAGATGAGTGGATCATATGAGACTGCGTCAAATGTCATTTTTGTGCATTATTCATTACTAGCGAGAGAAGCAAGTCCTACTTTTTCCCCGAGATATGCTCGTTCATCGTGACTTATTCATCCAAGATATACCATCAAGTCATCACTATACACAAAAATCTAGAATCATAATCCCCTTCCACACCCCTATCTTTCTCATGAAACTGTCGTCATGTCGGTCATTTAACACACAGTAATATACGCTCCAATAGGGCTAGGGTTATAATCCTGGAAAAACTCCAATTCCAACCCCCCCGTCGACTCAAACTCGAACGCCTTCCTCTCTCCAGCCGCACACTCATGGCTGAAGACAAGGTAGCTGTTCCCCGGCGCCACGCTAGAAATCGTCTGGCTAAGCCCACTCTTGGCGGGAGCATTCGCGTACGTCGTCTGCTCAGTCGCCGGGCCCGTCAACTCCTCAACGGTGATACCGCCCTTGCCGTTGAAGGTGAACGAGGAGGTTTCGAGATCCTTCTGCTCCGGGAAGAGGAAGACGAGCGAGCACGTCTTGCCGGCGTAGGAGGCCGGGATGTCGAAGTTGAAGATGCTGGATTCGGTGGGGGAGAGCTTGCCGTTGTAGGAGGTGCCGTAGGCGGTGTTGGGGGAGGAGGAGGAAACGGGGACGATGAGGTGCGGGCATTCGTAGGTGCCGCTGAGGTTGGTTGGGCAGGATTTTCCGCTTCCGCTTCCGCTGGATGGGGAGGATTGGGCTGGTGGTGGTGGGGCGGCGCTGCTGGCTGGGACTGTGACCGAGGTGGGCTTGGGGCAGCCGCCGGAGCAGGAGGTGATGGTGATGAGGGTGGTTTGGTAGTCAGTCTTGGTCTCGCCGCTGCCGACTGCTGGGGCGGAGACTGCTGGGGCGGAGACTGCTGGGGCGGTAGTTGGGGCGGTGGTTGGGGCGGAAGACTCCTTCTCAGGGGTCGTCACGATCGAGGAGGCAGTCTCAGCCGGCTTGGTGGTTGGCTGAGTTGGTGCCACTGCGGTGCTGGATGGGGTGGAAGCGGAGCTGCTGGCGGAGGTAGGCTGGCCGCTGCAAGCGAGGTTGTAGAGAGGCTCGCTGTCGAGGTTTGGTCCAACGAGGCCGAACGAGACGGCACCGCTGGCCTGAGGGTCGTAAAGGGTGTACCACCAAGTGTTGACAGAGCCCAACAGACGGCAGGCAACCTCTTGCCAGTAAGTCTCAGCGTTGGCGTCAGAGGCAACAGCCTGGCCAGAGGTGGGTCCAGAAACAGGGTAGCCAGTCTCGGTGACCCACACCGGCTTGCCCTGGGCGACACCAACAGTGGCGTTGTAGCTCTCGAAGAAGAGGTTGGCGGCGTTGTCGATGCTGTTCTCGTTGACGGTCTGGTAGTATGGGTAGCCGTCTACGCCAAGCCAGTCTACAGCGTTGATAACTGCAACGTTGGAGCCGTTGGTCCACGCAGTCCACGTGTCGACGTGACCAA
The DNA here is from genome assembly GCF_010093935.1 of Zasmidium cellare ATCC 36951. NCBI lineage: Eukaryota > Fungi > Ascomycota > Dothideomycetes > Mycosphaerellales > Mycosphaerellaceae > Zasmidium > Zasmidium cellare. The sequence goes on from NW_022986955.1 coordinate 540,353, forward strand.
CCTTGGCACCAGAAGCTGGGGTGTTTGCGATGGCACTGCGAACCTGGCCAATGTAGCTGACGAGGGCGTCTGGAGTGGAGCCAGCACCGCTGTTGTTCTCAATGCCGGTAGGAGTGACACGGTAGAGATCCTCAGATCCAACCGAGATACCTTCAATCAATGATGTGAAGGCAGAGCCATACTGGCTGATGGCGTTCTTGAGCGCAGTGATCTCGTTGTTGAACGCATCCTGGCCAGCGCTCGCCCAGAGACCGAGAAGAAGGGAGGTCTTGGTGTTGATGGCGGCTGGAATAGCTGCAGTGACAGTGTCGGCAGTGTTGCCTTGGATCATGGTGTACAATCGGCCGGATGTGAAGCCAGAGGTGCCCTGAAGACTCTTCGCCCTGTTGAACTCATTCTCAAAGTCCTGCTGCACTCTGACCGAGCCATCGTTGTTGGTGGCACCGTAGTTGAAACCACGAATCTGCGCAGCTGCCGCGCTGGCAAGCGAAAGAATAGCGAACGAACGCATTATGAGGGTATAGTAGAAAAACGAGATACCGAAAAAGCACCAAGTGGATGAGGAAGACGAGAGAGACAGCAAGCAACAGAAAGCTCTCAGCTTAAGAAAAATAAGACCTTCACAAACAAACCTTCTCGCGATGACGACTGCCTCGCTGGATAACTCGGAACCCTCGAATACGAGCCCAACGACGTCGACGGTCGACGGTACCATCCTCCTCCGCGCAGAAGAACTCGTATGTCGCCGTCAAGCTTTGCAAGAAATCAATAGAGTCGTCGCCAGATCCGGTAACGAACCAGTGGAGAGCGCATGCGTGGAGGTGGAGCAGAACATCACCGGTCGTGCCAATGAGAGGGTGAGGTGAGACAAGAATAGTCATGGGTGAGCCTCGATACGGCCATCCGGCCGTCGCCTGCAGGTACAGAGTTTGCTTCGCGTGGTTGGGCGGCGGGCTGAGTCGAGTTTTGCCACGCACCGTCGATGGGATCACGAGTGGTACCTCCTAGCTTCTGACCCTGATGTCAGCGTGTGGTGTGCGTCTTGGTCTGGCTGGTTGGGGTGGGAGATTTGGCTGACAGAAAGGAAGATGAAGATGTTCTGTGCTGGACAAAGTCGTCGTACAAGAGAGGCTCCAGGATGGACTTTGATGAACGAAGGAATATGATGAAAGGAGACAAGATGAAGAAGGATGACGACTCGAAGCCGAGTCTGCCGAAGCTTCTTCGACGTTTGCTTGGCAACGGCTCTCGCCGGTTGAAGTAGAAGCCGGAGTGAATGAAAACGAGATCGGTTGCCTTCGCCTCATGAGGCTGAAGTAGCAAGGTGTCGGAGACATGGTCATGCATGCATTCATCTCAAATTAAAACACAATGTATACAAACCTCTATGCCAGCGTGAGGGCCGTCACGGTCATGCCTTGGTATCATTCTCTTCGCACCCCGTTTTTCCGTGTCCCCGCGCCATGCAGAAACAAACCCGCAGAATGCCAACTCAACTGTATACTATCTTCTTCATCCTCTGTCGTGTCGTAATCATCATCATGAATACTCCTTCCGCATGAGCGCACTCTCCGTCCGCTCAAGACCAGGCGACTCAGCGCTAAACCTCGCCTCCGCGCTATCAAAGAAGTCTTCTCTCCTGATGCCGCTGCGATCGCACATGCTCCTGAAAATGCCTCTCTGATCGTAGAGGTTCAAAGGGCTATCAAGTTCCGCCACGTTGCCCTGATCCATGACCAGAATGCGGTCGTAGCCGATGATGGTCTTCAGACGATGGGCGATGCAGAGCAAGGTCTTGCCCTTGAAACCACGCACAATCGTTCGTTGAATCTTTTGGTCCGTCTCGAAGTCGACCGATGAGGTCGCCTCGTCGCACACGATGATCTGTGAGCCTCGGACAAGCGCACGCGCCAGGGCGAGGAGTTGGCGTTGGCCGAGGGAGAAGTTGAGCCCTTCGTCTTCGACCTGGGTGTCCAGGTGGATGCGGCCACCTTCATCTTCCATGGTCTGCTCGGCGCCGACCAGATCTGCTTGTCGAAGGGCATGCCATAGTTCCAGATCGGAGTGCTCGTTGAAGGGATCCAAGTTACTGCGGATGGTACCCTTAAACAGGGTAGGATCTTGCGGGATGATGGCAAGTCTTGAACGTAGATCGTGGAGACCGATGCTGGCGATGTTGACTCCATCAATGGAGATGCTGCCGCCAGAGAGCTCCACCAGTCTGAATAGCGTCGACATGATCGTGGACTTGCCGGCGCCAGTGCGCCCAACCACGCCGATTCTCTCGCCAGGACGCACGTTCATTGTCAAGCCCTTCAAGACAAGTGGCAAGCCATCGCGGTAGCGCATCTGTACGTTGTCGAACTTGATCTCACCCTTCTCAGGCCACGATGGGCGTACATCACCGAGGTGGAGCGGCGCCTCCTCTTCAAGTTTGGTGCCGTAGTAGTGAATACGCTCTGTAGAGTTCATGTTGTTCTCAACCTCCGCAAGCTGTCGCACGGTGAACTGAATCATCTGTACGATGGAAAGGATGTACGAGAGGACCAAACCTCCTGTGCTCGGACTGATGGAGACTCGGGAGGTCACGACGAGGATGCCAGTGACGAAGACCAGGATGTTACCGAGCGCGTCCAGACGGACCGAGAGCCAGCGTTGGTTGGCGAACGTAAGGAAGTAAGCGCCGTCCATGGAGTCAACTGAGTCGTCAACTCGTTGACCGAATTGCTTCTGCACGCCGTATGCTCGGATGGTGGGTGTACCGTTGACAGCCTCGCTGAAGCGTGCAAAGACAACACTGCGCAGGACAGCCTCATGACGCTTGAGTTCTCGAGCGGACGAGCGGTAGTAGCTAGCCGAGAAAAGGAAGCAAACGGTAAGTGGTGCCAATGCAAGGGCGAACCAGTGGTAATAGGCGATGATGAGGATGAAGACTGAGATGATCATGGCCATGGTCAGGAAGAACATGCGCATCGAGTCTGTCAGGGTGTTGTCCATAGTGTCCACGTCCTTGGAGAATCTACAGAGTGTTAGCGATCAGGTCTTGTCCGTGATGTTTGAGTGCGACCTTACCTGTTGGTGATTCGTCCAAGCGGTGTTGTATCGAAGAAAGACATGGGAGCCCTCAAAACCCGGTACATGGCACGACTCATCATGACCTTGGACGCTTTCGTACCGCAGACTGTCAGTGTGACAGAGAAGGCAAATTGAAGTAAAGCCTGCACAACACCAAGAGCAGCGTAGACGCCAATGTAGACGCCCAATTTGAGCCCCCACTTCGTAGATGTCCAGTAAGAGAGCCACAAGCTGGTCATGATGTTGGCTCCTTGCGCAATGATAAGCAAGAAGATGATCAGGGGCGCTGCGAGAATCGATCCAGAAGCCCTCACGTACTCCATGTAGACTTCAGAGCCGACACTGTTCACAGCACGTTCTTCTTGCTGCATCAGGGCTGCCGCTGGCTTCTTCTTCGTCTTCTTGACTTGCTCGTTCTTTTCCTCTTCGACTTCGTCTTCGTCCATCTTATCGCCCTCTTCCTTCTGTTCGGAGCTGGCTGTCGTCTCCATGAGCTTTTGGAATTCCTCATCATTAGCCATCAGATCGGGGAAGGTGGCAATCTTGTGAATTCCGCCATCCTTCATCCAGACGATGCGGTCCACTCGATGTAAGACGTGCAGTTGATGAGTGGCAAGCACACGAGCCTTGCCCTTGAGAAGTCCACAGATGGCATTGTCCATAATATGTTTTCCGACGTGAGCGTCAACTGCAGACAGAGGGTCGTCCATGATGACAATGTCGGCGTTGAAGTAGATTGCACGAGCGATGTTCAATCGCTGCTTTTGGCCACCCGAAACAGTAATACCACGCTCTCCAATCTCAGTCTGGTCTCCAGCAGGCAACATTTCCAAGTCAGGGCGAAGAGCACATGCATCGATGACATCGTTATACCATCTCCTGTCGTAGTCCTTGCTGAAGATGATGTTCTCCTTGACAGTGGCGTTCTGGATCCACGCATACTGAGGGCAGAATGATCTGTCGGCGCCGAATGTGACACTTCCCTTGGTCTTGCGCATATCACCAGCCAGAGCGGCCAGCAATGAACTCTTACCTGAGCCCACAGAGCCAATGACCGCAACAAGCTCGTCTCTGCCAACGCTGAGGTTGACGTCTTTGACTTCGAACGGCTTTTCTTCCTCTTCCTCCGCAGGACTGCCGGGGCTTGCTGAAGTGTCGAGAGCAGTGTCGCTTTGTAGTTTTGACAGACGCTTTTCTTCCTTTGCTTTGACCTTGGCCTCTTTCTTCTCCTTCTTGAGTTGCTTCGACCCCTTTGGAGCCTCGTTCATAGCGGCAGCGTGCTGACTTGCAGCGCGCTCCCATGTGAAGTCTGCGTCCTCGATCTTGATTGCCGGCTTTGCTTCGAGTTCCCATTCTGCATCCTCGGTTCTTTCTTCGGCGTCTAGAAATTCAGAGATACGGTTCAAGGATGCGTTTGCGTCCACCACCTGTCCAATTACCATTGGCAACAGGTTGAGTGGGATACGTAGAGAATTGAAAAGTGCCAGTGACGAGAAGACCGTTGCTGCCTTGAATGAACCAGGAGCGTGGGTTAAAGAGAATGTGATAAAGGCCAGCATTGATGCGAAGATGGGCAGCGACATCGAGACAGCCATGATACCGTTCCTGATTGACAGCAAAAAGGAGACTTTGTTGATCTCGTGGGTTCTGATCTCATGCAATCGGTCGAGGAAGCTGGTCTCCCATCCGAAGAACTTGACGAATCGAACTGACGAGATGATCTCTTGCGTGAGACTCACACGCTGATCGGTGATCTTGTTGATGGCTTTGCGGCGGGTCATCAAGCTGCGGACTGCTTTTGCGAGCATGGGCATCGTAAGCATGATGAAGGCGAACCCAGAGAGGGCGCTGTAGGTCAAGTTGATGAGCAGCAGAGCCAGTGTCAGCAAGACCTGAATTGGAGAAGTCCAAATCATGTGGCCCATTCCGCAAGCCTGGTCAATTCGGTAGGTATCAGTGGACATGAGGTTGACGATTCTGCCGTTACCCCACCCTTGCTGTTCTCCTTTCTTGTTGCCACTCTCTTTGGCCAGCTTCTTGAACCAAGCCTTTTCTTCCTTGCTACCGGCTTTGAAGTCAGGCTTGGGCTCTTCTGCCTGCTGTAACTTTCCGCCAGCTTTCGCTCGACCTGAAAGTTTCATCGACTTCTCGAAGATGACACTGATGAGGACAGACCGGCTTTGGCCACCTACCATCATGCCTCGGTAAATGAAGTGGTTAGTACAGACGGATTGAATTATCTGCATTCCCGTGATTCCAAGGACGAGTCCAACGCCCTCTCCAATTGGCGGTTCTGGTCCTTGTCCCTTTGATGCCGCGTAGGCTTTTGCAGCGAATGCGATCAAGTATTTAAGGGTGAAGGGCCCAAGAACCTGAAGGCATGCGGCGACGAGCTGACATATACCTCCTATCCAGAATTCCTTCGTGAAGGTGTCGTAGAGCGCCATGGATAGGGGTGAGAAGCGATTCTGCTGCTGCTTCCGCTTCTCCAACGCTGCGTAAAGTTTGGCCTTCATGACCTCTGTGCTTCGGTCGGGATTCACAGCCCAGATGTCGTCCACCTCCAGCGGACGCTGGTAGCCGACGCTCATGAGTCCTGCTATCCATTGGAATGTGAGTACACTGAAGAAACCAGCCGTATGTTCCCGAGACGGTTGCCGTTCATCAGGGACAGGCGGCAGCGTCTTGTGCTTGAACGGGTTCAATTTTTCGCTCCATTTTCGTCTTCGTGGCGGTTGATCTGATGGTCGAGCTTCACTGGCTATGCTGGTCCCCGTTGCTGTAGTCCAGTTGCTTTGAGTTCTTTCGACTATCGGCCGATCGATGTGCTTGTCGACGCTGCCATGCTTCTCAACGTCGCTGGCATCGTCGGTCGAACTCGTCTCCTCTATTGCCTCCTTGTCGAAGATCTTCTCCTCGTCCAGGTGCTTCTCGTCGTTCACCAGTTCCAAGGGTTCTTCTGCAACAGGTTGCGAGTCTTGGGCTTGATTAGAAGCAGCCTGCGTGTCAACAGGCCGCCTCTCGTCTTCTGGCCCAGTCATTATTTGAGTGACCCACTGGTTGGGTGAGGGTGAACCAGAGGTAAGTTAGTTAGAGCCAGGGCGAAGTGGGCTGCATGTGAAGAGCCACAACAACGAGGAGGCCTGACCAGATGATAAAAAGATCGTTGACGAGGAGATCGGCGAACGTACAGCTAAGGGCCGACGACCGCTGGCCCTTTAGCAATCAAGTGCATCTATTGGCGCGGCAAGGTCGTAAGAAACGGTAAGAAGAAAGAGCTTGTGCCTCGCATCAACCCCAGCCAAAGTGCTAGCGGCAAACTCAGCATCTCATCAGTGATGGCGGCCTGCATTTTCCAGTCATCGACTCTGTCTCCTGCAGGTGGGCAAGTGGGCAGGTGGGCCTCGAGTGCCGGGGATCGACCTCTAACTCCGACAAGTTCTCTGTTTGAATCTGTCCGCTCTCTCCACCTGCTACGCGTACAGACACCACGAACAAAGCCTGGAATGCATTCTGGTCTTTGTCGAAGCCCATGTCGCGAGGCTTGCGATTCGTCGCCTGAGATTCGCCCGCGTGACAAGCACAATGACCGGCATATCAGAAATCCAACGGTCCAGCCCAGCAACCACATTCGACTCCACCAGCGAATATCGGGGTAGGCGCATGCTGCGTGCCGATAGCCGATACCACTCACTTCACGTCAAACGACCCCTCCTGACTGGACGCAGCACGAGAAGACTTTGTCCTCTCTCAAGCACATCAGCAGGACGAGGACCAGCCCGCTCCTTTCCACGTCTCTCTTGATCCATCTTGCCGTGGCATCAGTATTCCGCTGGCGAGACCGACTGCGCTGACCGGCAGCGGCCCATTGCAGACAGCATACCGGGCTAGACACCATACGGGAAGGAGAAGTGGCGGCCGGCCAAGGTACGTATTCTTTTCCGCCTAATTTATGCAAATGCTTTTCCAGAAATTTTGCGGACCCAGTACCGGCGGAGTCGAAACAACCACCACCGCCGCCACCCATCCCCGTCATGAAGACCTGCCTACCAGATGGAAGCGTCATTCCTCGGTCTCCGTGGGCGAAAGACGGACGAGATGGCGGTTCGTGCGACATTCTCTCGCTTGCTGACGAGAATCGATGACAGCGGAGCCGCTGCATCGCATCGACACCGCTTGCTGCCCGCTGTGACGATGACATGAAGTCGTCCAGTCTCGCTCGCGCTGTGCCTGAACATCCTGGTGAAAGAGCCACAACGGGGTGTGGCTGCGACATCTTCGGCCGATGCTGGGCAGATTTTCACCGAGCATCTGTCCAATCATCTCCCCGGCATTGGTCTAGATGATCGTCAAAGGCTAAAGCTTCCCTGTCAACGGGTAGCTTCAATCTGCACGTCACCCGCTGCCTCTGCATCTCGAAGTCTTCGAAAGGTGCTTGCTCACCAGATACTACTACTCCGCTCACGGTGTAATCTTCTCGATCTAGTACGGCCGAGGACTTCATCAGCTTGCTAAGTCTTGGATCAGCCGGGTAGCTCGTTCCGCTTCTGGTATGGAATTCGCCGTCCTGGGTTGCTCATCAGACGAGAAAGTAAAAACGAACGATGGCCAGGCAGCATCCATAAACAATTGTCAGCAACGGATGGGGCTCTGCCGCAAACGAAGTCCGTTGTTGAGAGATATGCGTCCAGTCTTACGAGCCCTAGATGGGTGGCAGATTCCGCTACCTTGATTCGCGTATTCATCCACCTCACCGTCTCCCAGGTCCCGCAACACTTCGTGTTTCGGAATCTATGGGGTTTACGAACGGCCACGGCGTCTACAACGCTGCCTACGTCCTGCTGTTTGAACGGTCGCCAAGTTTCAGATGGCCGTCTTGCCGATGGTACACTGCCGAGCAACACCGCTGAGGTCTGCATTGGACCTGTGACGAGGCAATTTCTGCGAGCCTGCGAGCCAATGACTCGAACAGACCATGCGGCTTTACTTGAACATCACATTGCACAACTGGGAATTTTCAACAATGGCCTACATGTCGTCGACATTAGAGCGGCCCGCGCGGTTGGAAGAGCAGTGTGTGCTCGATTGTAGGATCAATTCCTTGCCCAATGAACGACATACACGTTGATGCCAGAATCACTAATGCCCAAGCAGCCAGGACATAGCTCTTCTCCATGTCTTGAAGTATTCAAATCGTCAAGTATGCGAGAATAGGAACGTCGTCTCCGCATATCCAAGAAATTGTCATAGTCTCATGATGTAGAACTGGTAGGCTCCTGGGACAGGTCAGATCTTCTAATTCGCGGCTTTTCAGGAGGCAATCGACAATGCCAGCGTCAAAAGATCTATTGCTATTTGGATTCGGCAGAGTGGATGGGCGACTACCATGCAGTGTTGCACCCATCTCATCATTCATCCACCATTGGCAAGGCTGTCCAAATGTTAGAAACATCCTCCCTTGCTACTTTACCACTCTTCACCAACAAAAGACAAGAAGAACCAAGCATCGCGAGACCATTGCGCCTTGGCGAGAGGATAGCTTCATATCCCAGCAGTGCTTCTTTGTAATGACACGGAGATAAGACCGGACATGTGATCGAGCTGTGAAGATCACCGAGCCTGGCGAACTTCATATCAACAGCGGCTACACGAAAGAGAATGACTTGTCTCCAGGATGGACTACCCGTATGTCGTCGAACAACAACACCATGAGAGCTCTGATCTGGACCGGAAGCCAAGCAAGAGTCGTCAATGATCGACCCAGGACAAGCCTTCGCGACGACTATATCTTGATTAAGACCGCGGCCGTAGCACTGAACCCAACAGACGCCAAAGCAATGGCACAAGGCCGGGCCGCTACGAATGGCCTCTTAGGTTGTGACTTCGCTGGCGTGGTTATCGAGGTCGGCAAAGCAGTCACCAAGTCATGGAAACCAGACGATCGAGTTTTTGGATGCGCACATGGCGCCAACTTCAACAATGCTGAGGACGGAGCATTCGCGGAAGTCATCGCGGCGAAGGGAGATACGTGTATGAGGATCCCTGATCATCTGGGCTTTGAGGAGGCCTGCACGTTGGGAGTTAGTGTTTTGACGTGCGGGCAGGGGTTGTTTCAGGAGATGATGTTGGATCTGCCTTCTCCTGTCGGTGAGAGGATGAAGCGAGGTGAACATATCTTGATATATGGTGGGAGTTCGTCGTCGGGTATGGTCGCCATTCAGCTCTGTACAATGTGGGTGTCTTGTCCCTCCTATATACCTTCAGACCTTCAGGCGCTAACTCGACACATAGAGCGGGCTACACGGTCCTCACCACATGCTCACCAGCCAACGCCGCCCTCTGCAAGTCCCTCGGCGCAGAAGCAGTCTTCGACTACCACGACCCCGACTGCGCAAAGCAGATATCAGACTACACTCATGGTCAACTAAGACTCGCCTGGGATACGATCGGCTCTGCCTCAAGCACTGAGATTTGCATGCGTGCGCTCACTCAGCAGCCAGGAGCAAAGTACGGCACCATCCTCTTCAATGAGATCCCACGAGGGGATGTGCAATATTCGAGCTCGTTCTTGATGACATTCCTCGGCGAGTCGTTTGACAAGTTTGGGAAACATATGCCTGGAAGGGCGGAGCACTTCGAATTTGCGAAGCAATTTACTGAGTTGGTTGACGAGTTGCTGGAGCAACGACTACTGAGGCCGTTACCTATAAGATCGTGTCCTGGTGGACTTGAGGGGATTCTGGAGGGTGTGAAGTTGATTGATACTGGGAAAGTGAGTGGGTGTAAGTTGGTCGTCAAGATTGATGAGACCGAATAGGTTCACCGTATTACTGCTCCTATCATGTGAACAAAGCATTGTTGTTGTGGCCTGAGGCAGAATCTGTTTCATCGAGTGAATGAACGCGGGGCATGTGGGCGTCGTCGAAGGCAGGCGCGAGTGACGTGTGGCGTCTCGGAGCTTCACGAACTCGACTTTCTCTCCTGCAGCAATCCACCTCCAACCATCCTTCAACCTCCCCTTCCGCTCTCCCCCGACCCATTCTGCTTCCTCTCACACACCCTCGAGGAAACAGCAACGCCGCCATGGACGAGCAAATATCCACCTTCTGCGCCTTCACGTCGGGCACCGCCGAGCAAGCACAGCGCTTCCTCACGCTCACCGACGGCAATGTCGAGCAGGCCGTTGAGCTCTTCTTCAGCAGTCCAGATCTCGGCGCAGCCGTAAATCCACCCCCAGCACCAGCACAGCAACCATCGAGTCGCGACGCCCCCATCACTATTGATGATGACGAGGTAGAGGACTTCGATGATGACGATGTGCAAGAGACGGGCAGCAGACAGGCGCAGACCGGTCCCTCGGTGGAGGATGACGCTGCGATGGCACGGCGGTTGCAAGAGGAGATGTATGGAGGTGGAGGCAGCAGCAGAGGAGCGGCGGGCGGCGACTTTGACGAGGAGGGTGTCAGAGCACCCATGGCGAGGACCACGGAGACACTGGTGGGACCTGGCAGCAGCGACTGGCGGACAGATCCCGGCGAGATGAACTCTGCTATAGCACAGCAGCTCTTCGAGCGACAGCAGCGACGTGCTCAGCCAGGCATCTTCAACCAGAACACTTCCCGGTCCATTTGGTCGAGCGACGACCCCTCGAATCCAGAAGCCCACCGGCAAGTCCTCTCGCGTGCTACTGGCGGCGCCTCAGAGCAGACTGCGAAAACCAACCACCTCGCCGACCTCTTCAGACCACCTTTCGACCTGATTTCGAACATGGGCTGGTCAGACGCACGGGAGGAGGGCAAGGAGGAGCAGAAGTGGATATTGGTCAACGTGCAGGACCCCTCCATCTTCGACTGCCAGGTTCTGAACCGCGACATCTGGAAGAATGAGTCGATCCGCGATACGATCAAGGAGCACTTCATCTTCTTGCAGTTCAACAAGGATGACCCTCGGGGTCGGGAGTACATCCAATACTACCTCAGCACGATGCGCGACTCGGACGACGCCTACCCGCATATCGCTATCGTTGACCCACGGACGGGTGAGCAAGTCAAAGTCTGGTCGGGCTCGCCAGCACCGAAAGCTGCCGACTTCCTCATGGATCTCCACGAGTTCCTCGACCGGTACAGCTTGAACATGGAGAAGAAGAACCCAGTGCAAAAGCAGCGGAAAGAGAGCAAGAAGGACGTGGGACAAATGAGCGAAGAGGAGATGCTCGAGATGGCTCTGCAGAACAGCCTCGCGAATGGCTCTGCAAGTCTCAAAGATGAGGATCCAGACGCTCTCACGAAGTCGGTAGACAACATCAACGGCAAGGGTAAGGCCCCAGTAGGCGCCGAGTCATCGATGGAAGTCGATCAACCACAAGAAGACACACCATTCTCCCGCATCGCCTCCGACAAACCCCACGAGGAAGCAGCAGCAACAGCACCCAACACAACCCGAATCCAATTCCGCTACTCAGGTGGCCGCGTAGTCCGCCGATTCGCCCTTACAGACCCCGTCCGCCGTCTCTACGAATGGCTCAAAGCCACACCGATGGAGGGCATGCCAGCAGGTGCGCCTTTCGAGATGATCTTCATGGGCAAGAACCTTATGGATGGGGAACTACTGGACAAATCCATCGAGGAGGCTGGGCTGAAGAATGGCAGTGTCATGGTGGAGTTTACCGAGGATTGAGGATGATGCAAATGTGATGGGATGAGATAATGCATAGCGGTCGTCGACCGGCATGAGATATTGGCGTTTTTTTTCTCTTGGACTGGTGAGGGACGTTTTTTACTAGAGATCATTTCGATATCAGCAGGGCGAACCTGCCGTGATTGCTCCTTCCTGTTAGGGGAAGTCGAAGCCGAATGTACGATGCGGTGCATTCACTTGAACCAGAACTCCTCCATATCTTTCTCTTCCCTATACTACCGTCTCGAGCCTGGCACCGAGAGTGATTGCACTCGTGGGTTGATACAGTAAGGATAGGCATTGAAGCTTACTTCCTTCCCCTTGACTCACCATGTGATTCATTCCAATTACCAACGCAACATAGCTCCAACCTCCCAAACCTCCAATGCCTCACCAACGCCCACCTCCACAACCCCCATACAAAAAATGAACATCCTCATAACAGGCGCCTCCCGCGGCATAGGCCACTCCACCGCCCTGCTCGCCGGCAGCAAACCCAACTGGAACATAGGAATCAACTACCTCCGCGACGCGCACTCTGCCAACTCCGCTGTCGAGGAAATCAACACCAACAACAAAACCAAAACCAGCTCTGGAGGGAAAGCCATAGCTCTGCGGGGAGATATCTCTGATGAAAAAGACGTCCACAGAATCTTCTCCACCTTCGAAGAGGGTGTTGGTGGGAAGATCGATGGGGTGGTTATCAAAGCGGGGATCACCGCGCCCGCGCTGCCTCTAGTAGACATGTCCGTGGAACGACTAAAGCGGATGTTCGACACGAATGTTTTGGGTGCGTATCTTTGCGCGAGGGAGGCGGTTAGAAGGATCCCGCAAGACAGCAATGGAAGCATCGTCATCGTCTCCTCCGGGGCGTCTAGACTCGGCTCGCCGAATGAATATGTCGATTATGCGGGCTCGAAGGGGGCGATGGATACGTTGACGATAGGGCTTTCGAAGGAATTGGGGCCGAGGGGGGTGAGGGTGAATGCTGTGCGGCCGGGTGTTATTCGGACGGAGATTCATGAGAAGGGGACGGGGGATGCGGGGAGGGTGGAGAGGTTGGGAGGACAGACGCCTTTGGGGAGAGCTGGGGAGGCGGAGGAGGTGGCGAGGGCTGTGGTGTGGTTGCTTGGGAGTGAGGCTTCGTATGTGACAGGGGCGTTGTTGGATGTGGCGGGTGGACGGTAGTAATGCTCTGCTCAGTTCGGTGACGTGGTTCTCTGAAAGTTTGACTACCCTTCTTATCCCATTTCAAGAAGACAAAAGCTCGGATCTCGTCCTCGTTCAGTATCACCGCACTCCCGTCTTGTGCAGCATCCCAAACCACCGACTCAATAATCAGACTCATCATCCTCAATCTCAGCAAAGCGTCTCCTGCGGCTGCTACGACCACTCTCGTCTGCACGAACCGTCCTGCTGCTGCCTGAAGACCCGGATCCAGTCGATCCTACACTGACACCACCAGCGCTGCTTTGGCTGCTGACATTTGAGAGGTGGCGTCTATTGCCGCTTGCGGTGTAGCGATGTTGCGTTGGCTGGGTCGTGCTATTGAGACGTGCCAGCGTGCTGTCGAGCTGAAAGGGATGAGCAGGCCGAACGGGTTGAAAAGCGGGATTCGCTGGTCTGTCCGCCTGACTGACATGAAGAGTGCGTCTTGGTGGATCCTGAGGTTGCAGATGTCGTGTGTATGAACTTGTGGGTATGTTGGAGAACAGATCATCATAGCTTGGCGGCGAATCTGAAGGCGGGTCTGCGTGTCGGCTGCGCCGAGATCCAAGCGTGGCCAGGCGATGGCTTGGGTCACAAGATGGCATTCGGGTATCAGCTGGAGTATCTGCAGCACGAGTTAGAACATGATCTTGAAATAGCACACTGGGAAGATCCGAACCCCACCCATCATCTTCAGAATCATCGTCCTCTCCATTGTCGGATCCATATTGGACCATCGACTGTTCTGTCGCTCCTGAAGTGGCGCTCTGGCCGTCATAGTGGTCGTGATAATCGTGTTCGTCCTCGTGTTCTTCGTCGTCGGTGTCGCCAGTAAGGTCATACTGTGGCGGCGAAAAGCCACCATAGGCCGAGCGAGTGGTGGTTTCAGTCTCGTTGTCTGAGTCGTCGTCGTCATCGTCCAGGCGCAGATTTACTCTTCGAGCACCGCGAGATCGCTGGCTGGCCGTGACAGGTCCCTCATCATCGTCGTCGTCATCGTCTGATATGACAGTGGGGTCAGCACCAGCAGACGATGGCGCTTCTGATGTTCGTCGACTTGGTGCCTGGACGACAACAACACGGCGACGGCGAGGCTGAATGGGCTCTGCTTCATCGTCGTCTTCCTCATCATCGTCTGAATCGACAATCGGCATTGCCCTACGAGCTCTGCTGGGAGGGTGCACAGTCTCGACCTCGGTGCCGTCAGAATCTCCGTTGATATCGCTGCTCTCGTCGTGTTGGTGATTTGAGCCGTCGTCGATGAACCCATTCATTGACGGATCGTCCTCCTCGTCCGACTCTTCGTCAGACACATCGGATACTGGACCATCCGAAGGAATGAATGGGGGAGGCGGGCCGTAACCGTAATCGAAATCGTCCAGGTCATCATCAAAGTCGTCTGGGTCGTACATGTACCCTTCAGGATAGTCGAATGCGAGAGGGAAATCATGGTCCTCCGCATCAAGGTCATGATCGAGGTCGTCGCTCTCGTCCGAGTCCTCATCGCTCCAGTCCAAATCGTCATCCTGCCCGCGAACTCTCACATCGCACGTATTGCATCGGCCGTCTTCCACCTCGTGAAGACACTGCGGACATCGGTCTACATTGTCGCTGGCATCTCGAATCGCAATCAAAGGCATCAGCCTACCGGGGTTGAAAGATCCCTTGAATAGACCGCCAGTCCTGGCATCTGTGTTCGCTTTGTCCTTTGCGACGATATCGGCTTCCTCTTTTGCGTATTGGCTGTGCTCTTCGGACGTCTCTCCATCAGGTAGAAGCTCACTCTTGCTCAGGAACACCAACACCATCTCGCGGACCAGATAAGACGGGCTGGGTTGCTGCTTGATGACTGTGCGGCAGTCTGGGCATGTCTTCTTACGATTCTGTCCAAGCCACTGCGACAGGCAGCTGTAGCAGAACGTGTGGCCGCAAGTGAGCGCGTAAGGTTCGTACAGGAAACGTTGGCAAATCCTGCACGTGATGAGCTGTCTCATCGTGTCGAGGTTGTCATTTAGGCTGCGGAAGGCCTGTTCGTGGTGGCAAGGCGTTCCATTGGTATGTAAGTCATTCTCCACCTTGACTGCTGTCCGAGGTTTCGCTGGTGATGTGGCCGGTTTGAGGTCGGCTGGCTGAGACATGCCAGCTGGACGGCTATCGTCGCGCGATATCTTAAGTCGCTTACGTGAACTACCCTCAGCAGTGTGCTGGCCGTCGTCGCTCGGCATCTTGTCCTCGGTGGTGGACAGCTCAGTGGTGGTTGTAGTTCATAAGGTGGGCGTCGAGGGCGCGCGACTTCTGAGTGGGCTAGCCTTGTGAACTGTATGAAATGACAAGCCGGGGGCCTAGTCGGCAGGCGCGCTGAGGATTCCTTATCGCACCTGGAAGTTGTCGCCCGGTCGGATTTATTGTATGGGCTTTGGGGTGGTTAATGGTGTTCGAAGGTGTGCGGTTGGGAATGTTGTAAGGAGGGGTGTGTGTGTAGACGTCGGTCGATTAGTGAAGCACGTCGTTTGGGATTCCGGACTGATTCGACGCGCTAGCGAAAGCTTAAACCCGCGTCTAAATTGACATCACGTGCACACTTTCCGAAGTGACGAGACTCCGCCCATTGTCTCTCACCAAACCACATTGAGCATTGCTAGACTATTCAAACAAACGCAAGGTCTGAGTCTCTATTACAACGGTTTCGGTACAACTGAGAGCCAAGCTCCTCTCGGATGAAGCAGCAAAGGGTGCACCAAGTCCAACAGGGCAAGGCACAGTAGCCACCTGCCTCCAGCCCTCATTGCGACATTCACTCCATCCTCGCCTTCTTCTTCGGCGTGCTCTCTTCAATGCTCGAAGACACCGCATTAGGAATATCTCGAATGGGCTGATGTCCCTTCACAACCAGCTCATCAAGCACAAGCTCCTCGTCCGTCCTCTTCAAAAACTCCATCTGCTCCACCAAGAAGTCCTTGATCTGCTTCGTGTCGGTCTTCTTGCCAGCATTGTGTGCCCCACGCAACTTCTTCAACTGGTGGCGGATTCTCTCCTCAAGCATCTCGAGCCTGTATTCGCTGAACTCGTGATACAGGTCTGACAGATTCGATATGCCTCGGACTGTGGCGAGGCAAACGTCGTCTCGGTAGTGCGGTGACTTGGGTCGAAAGGAAGTCACCATAGTGATCCGTTCTTGGGCGCCTAGAGCTCGCAGAGCTTGGTGTGTGATGTAGCGGCCTTGCATTACCACGGCGCAGCCCTATATAGCATGTCAGTTCGAGTCGGACAGCAGGACAAGTGGGTCTCGCATACCATCTGCGGTCCTCTAACTTTCATGACACCGCCAGTACCAGTCCGCATGGCCGTCTCACCACCGATCATGTTTGTGCAGTCACTAAGCATTGTGATGCAGACAAAAGGATAGCTATCGTTGTGCCAACCAAGAATTGGCTTGTCGTCTTCCCACGGACAACCAGCGATACCCTCATCTGCGGCGTAGCTTTTCCTCTGTTCTTCGACAGCTGCTAATTCAGCTCTTGTGTCTTTTTCTGACTTGACCGAGATGTTGGTATGGCCGATCTCCAAGTCCATTTGAGGGATGAGCTCGATGCCCGCAATCTTGGATACTATGGCCAGGACTTCTGGATGATTCCAAGCATCGTAGATGAAAGGGGCGTATCTGCTGGAGCTCAGTACTAGCCTCTTCTTGTGTGAACAGGCGCCATGCTTACTTTGCCGCGTAGCCTCTGACCTGACAAGCTGCGATGTTGCTCTCTACAGCACAGTTCTTCTGCACCTCTTCGCTGAGGACTTCCTCGCGAAATCGTTGGATACACTCCTCTGTAAACAAAGTAAAGGGCTCAGATACCGCGATGGGAGAGATCCCCGTATCTTTGCTGAAGTCAAGGTCTTCCATCATAACTTTGTTCTCTGGCGCCCGGTAATTGAGATGCACCATGGGGTCGAAGACGGTTGCGCCATGAGCGCTCTTTTTCGGCGCCAACGAGGTCTGGATGATCGGCTTGAAATTGGCTTTTGGCAAGGCCGGTATTGTCTGGACGTCGACGGTCGCCATGTCGAACGTTAGAACTCAGCTGCCAGAGTCAGCAATTTCATGGTTGGCAGCAGTATGCAAACATCGGCCTGCTGGAAAGGCCTCCAACGAGAGCAGAAACAATTGAATCGACACCGTTTGCCTGTGTCCTCAAAGCAAGCAAAATGCATGGAATCCAGCACTCACCGGTGTCCAAGAAATCCAGGTAATGATTGACCCCGTGCTGAAGGGACTTGAAGCTGCAATGAAATCTAGCAAATACACTGTTGGCAATGGCTTGGACGGTTGAGGTGCGCTGAGTATCGGCCATATTGGGGATCCTCTAGAAGCCTTTGGCCACCCGTTTATACTTCAACTCCAGAGCAAGCACATGAATACCATACTTGGAGCTACTTCACGAGATACATAATCGATATGCGTCTCATCTGTTAGTTCGTTCCGACCTCAAAGAATCTCTCATCGATAAGAACGTCTTTGGCGTTTGATGGAGGGTAAGCGTGTAGCAGAGGACATTCGTCAAGCTTGCCGATCACATGGAATGCAATACTCAATATGGCATCGCACGGCAGTTCGTCTGCAGCAAATGCAGTAACTTCGGCTTCGAAGATTATCAGGGCGTACGATTAGGCACACGTGGGTGCGTCCTTGGAAGATAGCCACTTCAGATGGGCGCCACCGCGGCCGTGGACGAAGGACGTAATGCTGCACTGCGAGAACGTGCGAAAACAAGCAGAGCTTGCAAGCTGGCGCAAGGTTGTTGAGAGTCGCGTATCAGAGACACGTCCTTGGCTGTGGGTATAGTTCGTGGAAGTTCGAACCAAATCTGGCCAGTAGGACCCACAAGTAATGCATCAGCATTGCAAACCGCATACTTACGCAATCTACTCCTTCGCGGGTGAGTATTTCTAGGAAGGAGCTCGCGTGATGCGTTTGACCTGTGCTATCGTCGATGTAATATGCGTAGAGTCGACCATTGGATTTCGAGGTTGTGGATACGCAATCCTCCACAACGCAAGGCACCTTTCGTTCTCCGTCTCCAGGTGGTCTCAAACGTGCGAAAGAGCGATTATCGCAGACTGCAAGCCAATATTTTGCCTCTCGTTTGAGAGACGTCTGATTCTTATGCCATTGAGAAGTTCGCGTTCACGCCGTGACGCTCCGGATCGCGAAAGGTGTTTGCTTCAGTCCGTCTGGTGCACGGAATGATCATCGAACGAGGCTCGAGGCGATATGTGGGCAATACGAGCCATTGAGATGATTCGAACACTGGTCTGAGGCCGTTGGCGGATATTGTGAATGGTGAAAGTGACACGGTCATGTTGTGAAGTCGACACGACCAGGGGAGAAAGAAGCGGCGGGACGCTTTGACCACCTCCCGCTCCAGCCAACCTTGTCGTCGACTACACCTCATCGACTCCGTCTTCACTTCCATCAAATGACCACAAGATGTCGAAGCAAGAAGGAGGAGAAGACTCAGAGACGGCATGGGATAAGAGTTCGACCCGCTTCACCAGGTAAAATTTCTTGACATCCACTCTGAAAGCTTCGCCACTAACAAAACATCCATAGCAAGCGCAACAGCGAATATTTCGACCCCTGTCAAGAAGCTGCCGATCGAAGTCTGAAATGCTTGCGGCGAAATGGAGGTGACAGGGCGATGTGTATGGATTACTTTGAGTGAGCCGAGATGTGACAGATTCTGAAAGTCTTGGCACTGACAACAGCATAGTGCGTACAAGGCTTGTAAAAAGTCATGGGTGAGTACACCGGCTTGTAACTGTTCATAAACTGAGCTAATACACCTCTAGATGGATGAGATGAAGGAGGAGAAACGCAAGCAAAGCAAGGGTTGGTTTGGTTGATCCTCCGCTGTTTGTACATTACCAGATACCCAATACCCGGTGGCTACACTCCCCACTCACATCTCAAAATGAACTCAGCATCAGTATAGCCGCAAGACCTAGCCGCAGATTCCTCCAACCCAGCAGTCGTCTCCACGAGGGTCAACTGGCTGAGGCTGTAGACGATGTGGGACCTCTGTTATGTCGTTGTCCTCGGGATTGTTCTCTTGATAGGCTTCGTTTTCGTTTCGGAAACGACGCACAGACCGTTCTTTGGAGATGTACCACAACAGACTCGGAACTTCCTGCCCCTCTCCATTCCTGGAGCCTGATCCGTAAACCGTAACGGATGCTATTGTGGATGTTTTGAGGCGGAATTTGTGCGTGATAAGGAACATCGCGATTCCATTGGAGTTCGGTGTGCCAAGGATTGCAGAATAGCAGTACGTCCCGATGGGGAAAGTTATCTCACAAGACGTCAGCAGGATCTATCCGTATGTGGCTGGGGGTTTCGAGAAGTACCCTGTCCTCCCAGGTGGGAAGCTGTTGCGTAGCCCATCCATATCGACGGAGGCATCTGGAGACTATGCCGAGCGTGTCTGAAGGTCCCTGCACTTGGTTGATTAGCACCCATTTCGGCGGGTCGAGCTTGAAGGTCGTAGCCTCGAGGCGGGCGCGGGCTCGATCGCCCCAGTGTACAAATAGGCCCTTAAGCATTCGTCAGCCAAGTGATAGGAAGCAAATGACAACGACACTATATCCAACTCACTTCGGATAGCTGCTTCTCTGGTAGCGGCTTGCCATCTGGAGTTGACAAGCTGCTCATGTACTTGGGGCCATACGCGGATGTGACGACTGTGGAACTGTGAGCGAAGCAGCCTCATAATTACAGAGGGTACTTACCCATTACCTCTTGACCGAGGTTGATCAGTGTCTCATAGACCGCACCAGTGGCCTAGAATACACATCAGTATAGTACCTGTCATCTTGCAGAAGTGAGCACATACAGGTCGTTCAGTCATATCGGCAATATCAGCTCTGGTGTAAGATTTGTCCTGCACGGATTGCCCCTTCGTCCATGGCGTTTATCCATCCTTGTAATTTTGCAGCCCCAAAGGTTGTGATTGTGGGATTCCTGAAATACCAGTGAGCCCAGCTAGCTTCAATATGCTTGCATCCACACTTTCGATTTCGATGAATTCCCGAGCATATGTGGACCAGCCACCTCCAGGACCATACATGTCGTTGCGTGTGGTATGGACTTGAGCCCAGGATCCAAGCTCCTCGATCAGCTGTTGTTCGGTCGCGAGTAGCCATTGAAGCACCTTCTCGCCCTTGCATCGATACTCGTAGAATGTCTTATCATCAGCTGGGTCCGCCATCTGGCGTTTGACAAGCCCGCGACCGTCAATCGTGGAGTGACGCGAGATCACACTATCGACTGAGAAATTGCCTTGCACCTGGGGCTCCGGGAAGAGACCATTTCGAGCCACTGACTCGTCCGTGGCTGCCCTTTGACCCTCTGTGCTGAAGAGCGGACAGGGGGTAACAGCAGCGATGGTGATTGCCATGAGGGCCAGCCACAGGGGGCTTCGGCGCTTGATGTCGATGTACATCGTATTCGGCTCTTGAGAAAACAGTCGTCGAATGCTAGATTCGATTGGCGTCGATCGTGATTCCTTATTGATCGTGTGGGAGGACTTCAGACCTTTCACTAATGGAAGTTGTAGCAGTAGTCGTTCAGAGTGCTCAGAAGTCCATGCCGCTGTTGGAAGATTGTGTTGGTGGTTGTGTGGGAGATGATGTGTTTGAAGCTGTGAACTTTGGAGTCGCTTAAATGTAGAAAATAGATGCTTGAAGGCATGATCGGTGTGTTTTAGCTCTTACGTGGCTCGTGCTACACCGGCAGTCACTCAAAACAACGCTTTAGCCAGCTCAGCAGCCTCGTGGGTTGGTCGACGGCGTGACTGTGTCGAACCCCTGACGAGACGTGCAACCCCATGCCCCCAACGAATAACGACAAATTGATGGTTCCCGATCAATGGACGTAGAATGTCCTCCAGGCTCGCATGTAGTGGCAGTTTTGGCCATTCCCATGCTGTTTTAGTCCTATTTGACGATAGCTTTGGTCCTCTTGTTCTCGCCGGAAGCGACTCAAGGCTTACAGATGTGGCAGGAACTTCCAGCAGCTCTTATGCCCATCGACCGGCTGGACTTCGAGTTCTTCCACAGTCGCAGTACCTCGACAGGGCTTAAGTTATTGGACTACATGAATGCATGCGTCGGTTTAAAGGTCGGCGGTGTTGTTGGGAGAGTGTTATAATGAGTCAGTCCGTGTACGTTGCATCAAACTAGATACATAAGTACCACTCCAACATTGGAGCGCTGCATTCGAAGGTACATGCTTTGGAGAGACTCGATTCTGTGCAAGTGACCGTGCGTCTTTGAATAGACATCATTCATGAAAGTATACAGTTGCAAACCAAATGATGTGAATTTCCGCCTCGATACCAAATCCGTCCCAGTGAGCTCATATCGAACTCATACTCTGCTCCACATCCTCACTGTACACAAGCTTCATCGGCCACGGATACTCCAGAACACCGGGGTTGTTGTCGTCTGGTCGAGCATTCCAATCCATATCAGCCTGCTTGTTACGGTCTCGAACCGATCGGACTCGAGCGTCGCTGTGACCGTAGTTACCCCCGCGTTCAACCCACCAAATCAGAGTGGGCGTTTCACCGTTGCGTCCTACATCGCCGTTGCTGAATATTGTCACCGATGCGAGGACCCAGTTTCGAAATCGAAACCTTTGATCTTTCAATGAACCTTGACCTATGTTGTGGCAAGGCAGCTCAGACTTACTTGTGTGTCAAATAATACATTGCCAGACCGTATGAGTTGGCTGTTCCCAACAGTGCCGCATGGCAGTGGGAGCCGATTGGGAATGCTGAAGAGTGAACACAGAAGTCAGCAAACAGCTCTGACAATTATGAGGCTCTGCACCTTAAAATACGCTTACTCTGACGGTCCACCCATCTTGGGTACGCGTTAAAGCCAGGGGGAAGTCGCAAGCTCAAGCACCACTTCACGACTTCAAGGGTCTCTGGCACTTCATCTACCTCGTTGATCACGATCCATCTCGGAGGTCTGGCAATAGTCGTTTCGCTTTGCAGAGGGTGGAAGCCAAACTCTTTTGCTGTTTGTTCATACAAAACCTAGCAAGACCGCGTTTGTCAGCCAGCTGCTCTGGAAACAGCATGAGAGGTCGAAACTCACGTCAGAGAGCCTGTGCACTTTAGGCAACTGGCCAACCGGCAGGTTCGTCTTGCTGTGCGGGCTCCAAGCGCGGTTAATCACCGTGGCCGTGTCAACGAGTTGTCAAGAAGCATTTACAGAATATTAATCTATGAGCCTGTTGTCCTTGCTCATGCTTAAGTCGTAGAAACCTTTTGTTGGCTGATTTTCTGTATCAGCTGCCATTCCTGAAACTCAACTCAAGCCTTGGTCGCGAGACTTACCGGATACTGCAGGCCACTGGCGGAATACGGCTTGTTTTGTTCCCATGTAAATCTTCTCAAATCGTGGTTGTTGCCTGGAAACAGGATGGGGTCGTCTTCATCTTCGAAGCCCTGCACAGTACGCAGGCCCTGCAGATAGGCGATTTCTTGAATCTGCTGAAAGCTGGAGGGCAGGACCGACCAATCCCAATCTCGATAATCTTCCTTGAAGGGACTGATCTGGCCATTTCTCCCGCCGGGAAGTCGGTCACCTGTGGTGACAAACGTCACCATGCCTTGTTCGACCTTCAGGAATCAATCCACGTACCGATTTCCTGCTCGGGAGTGAACATCAGGTCCAAGATGTGCTCGCCCTTCTGACGATATGCTTCAAACAGCTCAAACAGCTCAGGAGTCGCATGCTCCAAGATTGCTCGTTTGTCAATCACGCGCTCCTGAAGCGTCACATTCGTAATCGTAGTGCCAGGTTCCGTGTGGATGCCTCTGTTCAAAGCCGAGCTGGTAACGTTGGTCATGGGAAGGTCAGGAAGGCCAACACCGTCGCCGCGCTGAACCACAGAGGCAGCGTCAGGCTTGTTGGCGGAAAGCAGAAGCACCAGCAGTCCAGCCACGGCGGCGACCACCATGATAGCCCGCAAGAGGAACTTGAAAGGCCCTCGCTCCATGGTCGCAGACTGATGCTGCACGGTTCCTGATGTTCATAAGTCACAAAGAGTTTGTCGTTTCCAAATGGTGATCAAGCCAAGGTGATCTCAAAATGTCAGTCGAGTTGCAGTTGTTTAGGATCTTGGAGTGAAGTATCCGGTCAAAGCGAAGTTGAACCGCAGCTCGAGTCTTATTCAGCTGGTGTGTGATCATTTTGCTCTGCGCTGGCATAGGACGTGGGCATCCGTTGTTCGACGTGTTGTTCGAAAGAAAATGACGCCCAGCAGTTGCGTTCGTTGTCCCTCGACACATAGTCACAGGAGCTGCGATCTGATGCTGAGAGCTTGTTTGCTTCTTTTGAGTCTTGACTCGAAGCTAGGAGTAGATGTATCAAGGTTCGTTCTCTTAGTGAATTGGCTACCGTGTGGGATGGAGACGGCTGCGGCAAGAGCGAACCGCTCATCAGCAAGATCGTCGTGACAAGAAGACGGAAAAGCGAAGGAGACAGCCGTGAATTTGCAAACCTTGGTCAACTGAGGTGTCATACTGCAAGGCTCGCTGCTATCTATGCACCAACTACGTGTGTCGCCCAAAGCCCCGATGCCAACTCAGGGGCACTTCGCTGCTATCCTATGCACAAGAAGGCATGCTATGTTGTGTCAATGGTGTTGTCGAATGGGTATCTTACAGCGATGCAGACCGTGCGACGACGCGGTAGCCTGCGATGCTGGGTATGTGTTTGTATCATCTACAATCGTGTTCGGGTTGTGTCGCGGAATGATGTGCCGTGTGGTTGGCCGAATGCTGGATTAACAGCCTTCAGCTCATGCAGATGCGATGGCGTGACCGTTCTCGAGCTGAGTAATCTGGCCCTTGGCGTTCGCCTTCATGGCGATGCTGACGGGGCCATTGATGTCCTTGTCGATGTCCGTCCAACCTTCCATGGCTTTTGAGTCACCGCGATCTTCCAGGTAACCCAGGTAATAGGAGGAGAGGATCTTGATCGCGTCGGAAGGCAGGGCTGACTTGTTGCGAATGGTTTCGTAGACCATCTTGATGCTTGCGTAGCGTGCTGGCTCGTCTTGCTCTGACCCTGGCTGGTCTCTCTCGAAGAATAGCCAGCTTTGCCAAAATGCCTGGGAATCGAGACAGTGTTGCTCATACTTGGTGAAGGTCGCACGTGCTGCCACTGCGTCGCCCTTGACCTTCCATTGAAGGCGTGCAAGCTCGGCGACCAGAGATCCCTTGACAGCAGACGTGAAAGACTGGCTGTTGATGTAGCCAGTGAGAACGCCAATGGCAGGATCAGCACCGTACTGGCGGCGATAGGTGTTGACGAGCGAGATGATAGTTTCGAGATGGCCACTCAGTTTCATGAGGATCGCCTCATGGATATCGATCGCCACGTCGGCTTTGCCAACAGACTCCTCGAACTTGGCATACTGCAGTCGGATTGCCGGAGAGCTGATGAGGCTGTACGTGCAGCTGGCGCGCCGATAGATGTTGCGCACTTCCTCATTCCGAATCATCTTCCGCTTTTCAACATCGAGCTCGTGTTTTCCCGCCTCAGCCATGGTCCATCTGGCATAGCGGTACCAGAACTCGTCGTACTTGGCGCAGCTGACCATACACCGCTCGTAAAGAAACTTGGTCCGAGTGTAGTCGCCTTCGAGCTCTTCGAAGTCAAGATACTTTCTCCAGTTGTCCAGCTCCTCTTCGTCCAGTGGTGTGACGTGGAAGTAGGGCCGCTTGACGTTCTGCTCGTATGTCCAACGGTTCGTGGTCTCAGTCTGGGTCTGTTTGAAAAGATCGGCGTGGTAGTTCTGGATCCGAGTCCGAAGGTCTCGCTCGAGCTCCGCAGGGTTCTTCTGTTTCTGCCCACCTTCACCGACAGCATCTTCGCGGAACTTCGCGATGATCTCTGCTGGGGCCAGCTGGTCCACAGGCCGAGTCTTCGCCAGGATTTGATATTTCTCCCAGTATCGCGCATATTGATGGAGAGGAATGTGAATGACTCGACCGAGAACGGCAAAGACATGGTCTGGAGATTCCAGGCGTTCTTCGAATTCGATGTACTTGTCCCAGAATGGATGAGACAGGTAGTCCAGGCCTACGCTCTCTGCAGCGCGGTCGAAGAGTCTACATTTGTCAGGTCAGGAAAACCACAAAGCTGAGGGGTAAGAGTGATGCGAACAAGGCAGGATGGGAAGGCAAACGTTCAGTGCTGAGCAGGAAGCTCCCATGTTCACACCAGCAGTCCGCCAAGAATGATCAAATGTTCTCGTATGAGAAGAATCGTGAGGTGAGCGCAATGGTGCTGAACAGGCGGGTCTGACAAGTAGACGTGAGACTCTCGTAGCAGCCAGACTGTGGGGTGGAATCCTCACCAGAAAGTGCGCCGCGAAGCACAGTATCCCACACAGCCAGGCCCTTTCGGAGGGGTGCCGCAAATGGAGCCGCAAATGTTACGGGCTGGGAAGGAAAGGGGTGCCCTGGAACTTACTCTCTGATGACATCTGCATCGTGGCTTGTCTCGATTTTGAAGGCGCAGTAGTTGGTCCACATGTCGACTGAGGTGCCCACGCTGGCGACACCACGCTCGTATACCTGCTGCAATCAGCTTGCCGTCCACCTGCCGCACGTGTGTATTCCACTGACCATCTCTGCAGCCTCTGTGCCGCCAATCGCAAACTCGAGGTCTGCATACTTCTTCCAGTAGCCGAAGAACAGTGGAAATCGCGCGAGGAAGTTGTCGTAGGTGTTTCGGGTGGCTGCGATCGCTTGTGGGCTGGAATTCCTATTCAAGCCGCCTTCTTGGGTCTCTGCCGCGCGGACAAGCTTCTCCCAGTGCTCGAATTCCTCAGGATCTTGGAGCTGTTCACAAGAGTCAGCGTGGGTGGAAAAGTCCTATTGCGCAAGCACTTACCACCTGAGCATGCAGCTTTCTCAGCTCCAGATCGTCGCTGTAGTTGAAGTCGAAGTCGGCCATGGTGGATGACGGCGCAATGCGCCCGGGTTTGTGATGTTATTATCAGAGTCGCAGAAGCATACAGTGTAGACTTAATCGGTCGTCGCGGAGTGCTGCGGAAGTGCGGGTGGTGGTGGGAGGTTGGGTTTGAAGGTGAAGTTGAGTTTGAAGATTGGCGGAAGGCCCAAAGGCTCCTCGGCTGCCGGCAGCTGAAAATGTTGTGGCCTGAGATTTCAGGCATCAACATCCGACCGTCATGTGACAGCTGTAGACCGAGAGCTGAACGTGACTGCTCCGGCCACAACAAACAAAACCATCAACATTCTCGATATGCGAAAAGAAACATACAGAGACTATCAAAATGGACCGCCTCAATCCCAAACCGCGATGACTCTACACTCAATACTCGACCTGGCCTCTTCAGTCTCCTGCTCCTTGATCAACGGCGCACAATGACCACAGCCGCCCGCAACACCAGGACTCTTCTCAGACTCCGTATCTGCCAGCTTAATGAACAGTACCTCATTGGGTTTCTGCTCCGGCATGCAGTACCAACGGTGTTTCTGTGGATTCTTTGGTGGCATCACGTTGTACGCCTCCAGAAGAAACTCTCCACTTTCTGTGACATTGCTGGGCACGCGGTATTCAAATGGGTCCAGGCCGTCCTTCTCCAGGCTTCTCCAATCCATGACTGCGAGACCATCTCGCTTCACAGGCTTGACAGGTCGCTGGCGGATTTGTCAGTCTTGATGCACCATAAACTCATATCGGGCGTTGTGAGAGCAAGTAAAGACTCACCCAGATACTGTACGCTGCGTATCGCGGTACCCTCACGTCCCTGCCTGCCTTGACCGCCTCCTCAGCTTCGACGGCCGCCCTGCCCATTTCCTCGACATCTTTGCGAACGTATCGGATGTTGCTCCTCAGGCCTTTGAGCGTGTAATCCAAATGAGCTGTTCGCAACGGCTCCAGCGACGACTCGACCTCCTTCCCCATGACTGCAAGTAGCGGTATCAGCTATGCGGTTACGTATGATCCAGCATACTTACCCAAACACTTGTCGCGAGGCAGCGCCGCCAGCATCGTGTCAATATCGTCGCCTTTCATAGGTATCCAGTTGGGATCCTTTTGCAAATCGACTGGCTTTCTCCGAAAAGCACAATTGAGGACAATCGCCTTGCTCGCGCCAGTGACTTTGCACACCAGATCGCAGACCTCTGGGAGGCTGTCGCACGGTCAGAAGCTGATCTCTTTCCACATCATGTATCTAATATACTAGATTTCCTCTACATTGCGCTCCGTGTACCAGGTATCCGACTTCGACAATGCCGACTCATGATCGATGTACGTGAAGCCCTGGACATCGAGACCTTCCGGGCCCTTCACCAACTCTTCCGCCTTTCGAAAGTCACGCACTGCGAGCTCATGATCTGTCCAAGAGCTGTTGGCCGCAAGGCCAAAGAGACTTCGCTTTTCTGGAGGCGGGTCCTTGGCTGAGACGATGTATCTGATGACGCCGTGGTGTACGACATCAGAGTCTCCAGCGTCACCCATGGTTGAATGACAGGACACCAGCGAACGACTGCGTTATCACGCCAATGATATATTTCAGAGTTGATGCTCGGTTCCTATCCGACGGACACAACACGCAGAATCAAGAAACACAATCTGATGCGACTTGGCCGAACTTCCTCGATATATGATCCCACCTGTCAGCGATCCGCGCAATCGCTCGAGGAACCCTGGACTAATAACAATCCTTTGAGTGATCAATGACCACTGGCAGAGGCGAGAGGATACTAATGGATTTAGCCACAGCTCCTTCCCATTCCCACGCCGATCGCTACAATCACAACGACAAGGTCCATCAGCAGGATTATTCCCTGGCGCAGTATAGGGTCCGCAAAGGACCCCAAAGAAGGCAACGTGAGCTTGAAGTATCCAGCAACCCGCCCCACTCCACGCAGCACCCACTCGTAAGGAAACCACGAGACATGTAAGACCGACCTCACGGCCGTCCCGGCATCGAAGAAGACTGCCATCTTGCCCGATGTTACCTTCAAAGTCGTCAGAACACGATGCCGACGGCCCTAATGTGCATAGCGTCCACGAGAACAACCTGTCCAGTGTTACATCTGGCGCTGACAAAGACCTAGGATGCGTTCGTAGCAAACCAGAGCTATACGCGTACGCGCGACCAATGGCGAAGGGTCCACACATCGAGAATGGGATGTAGTGTACCAAAGGTCGAATCCTGCATCATGAAAGACCTTCCATGCTCAAGTGAAGATTCCATTCGATGAACAGATCCATCCGAGTACGACCTCATCCAACCGAGATGAGCAGATGTCACCGAATAGCCCATATCAACGAATAACCCATGTTAACGGATAGCCCGTGTCAACGGATAGCCCATGTCGAAGAAGAGTCCCTCTCCAACTATAGTCCCATCCATCCCAAACCAGCACGACAATCTCATCGCATTCGACGAAAGCCATTACACAACACCACGCAAAAAAACCGCTCTCCCAAACACACATCCCCACCCTTTCCAAGGCCCAAAAATCCCCAACAACGAACCACTCAAAATATAACACGCCCAACATCTCCTCGCCAGACAAAACGAGTAGAAGAGCGTGAGAAGTGATTACATCAAAAAAAAAAACATTGCTACTACCATCCCCGCTATCACTAACAACTAGGTAACCATACAAAGACCCCCTCTCGCGCGAGCAAGATCACCTCATCATCAACATGCTCTTTTCAAAAAAGAGAACCAGCGTCATCAAAACCCGATGGCCCCCCATCATCTCCCCATAGCGCCCAGCGCCATCCTCCCTCCCAACACAACTCAGCAGCCATCGCAAGTTCTTTTCGAAATCGAAAAAAAGAAGGGTATCAAGTAGTAGCAGCAAAACGCGAAAAAACAAACGCTCGTTAAAAACGCCATGGGTCAAATCTCATTCATCAGCTTCATTTCATGTCTTCTTTGCTTTTCCGCGCATATTCGCAGCAGTAGCTCTTTTTCTTTTCATGTTTCCTTTCCTCTTCAGATTACATGTACTCGGACATTTTTGTTTCTTTCTTTCTTTCCCATTCTTTCTTAGATTGATGAAATAAACGCTCAAATCGCTCCGTCAGATAAACTCGTCAAATGCAAGAAAGATCCAGAAAAAGTGGAGAGCATACGAGATGTGCTTGCTTGCTTCCAGTTCGCAGCGGCGGCCAGTGATTTATCGTCATCACTTCTTCTTCGCCGCCTTAGCATTCATGCTCCCACCGGCGAACCACGCCTGCAGAGGAGAAATGTCCTTGCTCCTCTTCGAGTTCGAGCGAGGCTTGGAGGAACCCTTCTTCTCCTTCTCAGGCATGGGCATCGGGGGAAAGCCGCCACCGTACGGAGCGAAGGGGTCGCCGTACCCACCACCTGGTGGAGGGGGCATGCCGTGGTGAGGAGGCGGAGGCGGCATGGAAGGGTTGACAATCATAGCTTCTGGGCTGCCGCCGCCGGCTTTCTTCTTCTTGCTGCCATCACCCTTCTTGCCAGACTTGGACTTCTTGATGCCGGGGCCGCCGACTTCAGGGATCATGCCCAGGTCGCCGAAATTTGGCATGCCGCCGAGACCCATACCGCCAAAGGGATCGATCATGGAATCGATGTCGGGCGATTTCTTCTTCTCTTCCTCCATTGGCCACAGATGCATCGTGACTTCCCAATCGGGCTGGACAACAATATCCCATACTTGAGGCAGGATGATCTCGCCGTCCGGTCCGGTGAGATCGTAGTGGCCTTGGTGGACGTGGTCGCCGATGACATCGACATGCAGGAAGGCTTGCTTGATCAGGTTCTCCATGCCTTTCCATGTCTTGCAATATGGCCATGGAAAACTGAACTTCCTGCCCACGGCGTCCTTGAATCTGATCGGCGCTTTTGCTGAGTCGGGACTGGGCTTGCTCTTTGCCATCTCCTCTTCGAGCGCTTTCTTCGCCTTGTCAGCATCTTCCCTGGCTTTCTCAGCTTCAGCCAGCTTCTTCTCATGCTCGTCTTTGGCTTTCTTCGCAGCCTCCTCAGCTTTCTTCTCAGCATCTTCTTTAGCTTTCTTCTGAGCGTCAGCAATTTCCTGTTTGCGCTTCTTCTCCTCTTCGATTTTGGCCTTCTCGGCAGCTCTTGCAGCCGCTTCAGCCTCTTTCTCCGCTGCCCAAGCCTTCTGACGCGCGACTGCCTCCTCTTCATGCTTCTTGATGAGCTTCTTCAGATCATCAATCTCCGAGGTCTTTTCTTCCTTCTTTTTCGCATCATCGTTGTACTTCTGCTTGATCATCTCTTTCAACGCTTCGATTTCCGCGATGGAACGATCTTCTTTCGGAGGAGGCGAGCTGCTATTGGAAGCCGGCCAGCCAGCTATTGGTGGATAGGGAGGGTAGCCAGGCATGCCGAAGTGTCCATACGGAGGCATGCCGCCGTGATAAGGTGCCATAAGCTCTGACCCAGGGTAGGCCGAGGGAGCAGCGAAACTCTGGGGTCGCGGTGGCCCCTCAGGTCGGTGAGGTCGAGGCGGTGGAGGACCCATGGGATCTGTCGCAAAGTAGCTGGAGCCTTCATGGGAGGAGATTGGCGAAAATGGATTGGGGGCCTGGCTTTGCGGCGCGAATGGATTCGGTTGAGGGTATCCAAAAGGGTCTTGTCGTTGCATGTGCACGAGAGCTTGATGTGGAGGCGCATAGGGGTCTGGGTAACCTGCCGAGGTCATACTAGGTGGGTAGCCACCATGGCTTTGCGGCGGCCTGCTATACCCGCCCATTGGGGGGTATGCGGCGCGTGGCATGCCATGGTGGCCGTAGGGTGGGTAGTCATCGTGAGACGCCACGGTGCTGGACGACTCGTCAGAAGGGACGCGCCGTGAAGAGTCTCGTCGTCGATGTCGCGAATGGCTGCTGTCGTGTCGACTCGAATGGTGACGACGGGACGAATGTCTGCGAGGCGGTAACTCGTCTCGCTCCACCTCCACCACCCGCCTGTGGGAGGAGTGCCGTCTTGACGGAGCCGGGGCCTCCACGGTATGTCGTCGACTGTGGGGATGGCGCGATCGCGAGGCGCTGTCGGAGGGGTCGATTTCGTCGTCGTCGTACTCGACCTCACTCCAGCTCTCCTCGCTGCCAAAGCTTCCTCCGCTAGATGTTGGTGAGCGCGCCGACGTGCTGCCACCAGAGGATGTGCGATCCGCTCGGTCGGGGTAGACGTGGACAACGCGTTCTGAGCCTGAGCCTGAGGAAACGACGATGGAGGCACTGTCGAGGTCGAGCATGTCAGCGACGACTCCCTTTCTCGAGACTTTGGGCTCGCGTTGAGGGGCCATCCCTGCGCCGTCGCTGCGCGGAAAGCGGGATGGCATTGGCGATGAGGGACGACTTGCGCTGGGCCAAGCGCGTAGGTGAGGGTGGAGGAAGACAGGACAGGATACTTACGGCATCGATTAGTCGAATGATGCGGCGTACTCGATCCCGGCCTTGCTGCGGATAGCGAACAAGGTCTGAGATCAAGCGGCCAGGTGACTTGGTGACGCTGCCGGTGGGAGCTGAGTCCAGGGAGAGAGATGGAGGGACCCGCGTAGCGCACCGCGGCTGTGGCTTTGGCTGCCGTCGATGATTTACCAGTCTTTTGGACACGCCGATGCGGCTAGCGCACGAGGAAATCTCCGAATGCAGGTGTTTGATGAGATATAGGTGTCTGTCGTCGAGTCGTGAGGTCGTGACAGGTTGCTGGCGGTCGGTGGTGATCGCTGGAGGAGGAGGATGGATGCGCTGGCGGTACAGCAGCAGCAAGGGGCGATGATATGGAATCGTCGACACAAGCCCTGGCCGAGAGGACTGCGTCTATTCTGATTGCGAGGCGCAAGGTTGGCCCTCGAATCGATGCTTGCTCGCTTTCCGGAGGAGTGCCTACGCGCTGACAAGCCAACCGCGGGGTGGGATCTGAAACAGTCGACGCTATCGATTGAACCTTCGTCGACCACGACGACACTTCACTCAGCAGTGAAACGTCGTGTTGGAAGTCCGAGATGGAGTGCTTTCGTCTACTGTCGGCGAGCTGGCAGTGTTGTTTGTCCAGCGCAATGACGCAGCGGGGAGCAGGCAAGCAGCAGTCGGTCCCAGGTGTCAGTCAGTCAGGGCGAGTGGGGGATCGCTCGTCTGCCAGAAATAGGGGCGGCGGATGGCGACAATGCAATAAAACCAACGCTCGCTTGTGAGGCGCGAATCGAGATGCGCCGGCAGTCCGCAAGGGCCAACTGGGCGAGAGTCAGTACAAGCCAGTCCTCTTTTCAATCACATGCTCTTCTCAGCAACAACGAAAAAGTGCAAAGCAGCAGCTCTCCAGGTTAAAAAGAGCGGCGGCCTAACACGGGCCAAACCGGCGGCCATGGCAGAGACCTGCATGCAATAACGCAGACAGGCTTGCAGTAGGCGGGTGGGTCTTGGGTGAACATGGGAAACTCACAGAATTGTTCTTTGCAAAAGGCTGATGCGATGTCCAGATGGTAGTCGTCGTAGTCTCTCAAAGAAAAGCGTGAGATAATAGTCGTGCCGACGAGATGGCGAGAGAGAAGTCAGAGTCAGACTTGCGTTGTCCGGGTGATGATGATGCTTCTTCTTGCTGCACGCTGCCTCAACACCACGCAACGCAAGCAATGTTGTTGGCTTGTGGCAACGCTGGATTGGTCTCGCTTTGACACCCAATGCCCAGCCGCAACGATGCAGTGCGGCAACGCAAGCAGGATTGATGAGACTCTGTGTCTCTCGGTCTCAGCGTCTGACTCCTCGCCGTCTTCTGAACCTCCGAAGTCGTGTGTGCTCGAGCAGGTGCGGGAAGATTGACGGACCAGGGAAGATGACCAGTCGAACGAACGAGGAATCGCTGCAATACGCAATGTCTTGCAGCACCAGAAAAAATCCTTTCCCTCGTTACATGCCCCTCCTCTGCTGGCTGCCGTGACGACGTAGGTGGGTGGTACAAAGCGATTGCGGACGTCGTGTCACCCACAACCGATTTTCCCTCGGACCAGAACAAATATGCAGGATGATAAGACGGAGATGTCGCGATTTTCAAGATCTCCAAAGTACATGTATATTGTATTGCCTACACAGTAGTAGTAACCCTTGCCTACCATGTGCTACACTAGGCAGGAAAGAAAGACAGAGCGTCCCACTCTTGGGCCTCGACACCGAAAAATATCATCCCGGCGAAGAAACCAAACCAAACCCACGCGAACTTCACCGGATTCACCATCAACGCCTTGCCTCTTGCTTTCCCACATGCCTCTGAGACTCCGGCGCCAAAAGAGCAGGCAAAGCAAGGTCAATGCCGGCACGGCTTGGGCACAGCTACGTGGCACACCGAGATGTCTCGCCGCCGCCCAACCCAACATGACGCTACTGCACATGCCTTGGCGGCATGCATCACCACCACCATCGAGGCGTCACCATCGGCCAGTGGGTGAGAGAGTGAATGTCAGCCGCATGGACCGGGCCGGCTTTCTTGTGAGATTGCAGCCCAAGTGAATGATTATTTTAGCCTTGGGCTGCACGCGTTTACTTCGGTGTACTATTTCGTGTCTTGTGATGATGCTATGTCATTTGTTACTACTGCTGGTCTTTTGCAAGATGAGTATCTACTCGGGGTATCGTTGTGAAGAGTAAAACTGTACAAGAAGCGGTGAGGAGCAAAAGAGACTTTGTGGAGAGCCATCCATCCAACGTGGAGTTGACGATGCCCTTCCGTCCTTTTGCATGCATGCAGGTACGGACTGCGACGCCTCCACGAGCGCGTACTGCAGAAGCCATGATTTCCAAGCCATGCGGTCGTCGATTCGTCAGTCATTCAGGAACGTTGGCAAAGGGGTCCCTGTTTCGGGTGCCGCGTGAAGGTCTTGTGAGGGGTCTGGACGTTACAGACACGTCAACCCTCATGCATATCGATACAATACATGTCTTCAATCTCGGTGTCGGCCACGGTTTGGTCTGGCTCCACGCGTTCACCGTCAAATTCGAGGTAGACGTCCTGGCTGTCAGCGAATCCGAGGTTCTTCTTGCCTTTCTTCATGATGACGGAAATTGAGGTGGTCTGGTTGTTGTGTTAGCATGAGACCCTGAATCTATCAGAGAGAGGTATTACTCGCCGGCTTGACAATGACCTTCCAATCTGGCTTGCCCTTTGCTTTCACTGTCAAACGGATCTGCTTCTCCGCAGGTACCTCTACCGCCCCTTCATGCGCCTGCTGCTCTTCTTCCACGTCGTATACGCTGACGGCGGCTTTGGCTTTTCGGGCTTTCTCGGCTTTCATTTCCTCAAACATTTCCTGCGTGACTGCTTCCACGTGAACCTGCTCGACGCCCTCTGAATTTGGGTCGACAGTCCGGTATACTCTGCCGTCTGCGTCTGTTTCGAGACCGAGTCGTCTGACCGTGGTCGAGTCCCAGTACTGCCGGCCTCGGTGGACGAAGAACACTTTCGCCGTGTAATCGTCTGAGAATCCTTGCTTCTTGCACCACATTTCGCGTACCTCCCTCAGTCGCTGTGATAGCTTTCGACATAGTATTAAGGGATTTGTCTTTGGAATCTCTGAAGTGACCAGGATCTTGACAACAGGATCCATAGCCGGAGGTGTTGACGAGGATACATCGGGTGTGCCTCTTGAACCTGGAGACGCTGCATTTGCTGTTTCCCGTTGTTTTGCTCTTACTTTCTCCCGAGCTTGTCTCTGCATTTCTGCGATCTCTGGATCCGAGTCGTATTCTTCCTCAGGCTCTGGTGGTGCTGGTCGAGGAGGGGCTTTGACGGCCGTTATTTGAAAGTCGTCTTCGGACTCGTTGCCAAAGTCTATCGGCTCAGTCAACTTGCTCTTCTGTCGCGCAGGGCTCAAGACGTCCTTGGTCCGGGTGTTTCGAGATGATCGTCGGACCGGCAGTTGCTCCTTCTCCACTGGCTCGTCTTCGCCATCGGACAGGTCGATGACATTGGTTCCGAGTCCAGCTTTTGCCAGCAGCTTACTGCTCTCCTCGCTCGTTATGCGCCGCTTCTTGAACTCACTCTTCACAGTGGGCTCCTCGCTGTCGCGCCTCTCGGAAGACTTTCGCTTCCCCTCCTTCTTCGCCTTGCGTCGCTCTTCACGCTCTTTCTCTTTCTTCTGCCGCTCGCTCTGGTCCTTGAACATTGACATGAACGAGCCCTTGTGGCTGAACAGGTCCTCGTCGCTGTTGTCGTCTCCCGCTTTCGGAGCCTGCGGTTGCGCCCATGCTGGCGCCTTGAAGAATGACATGCCGTGATGGATGTTTTGCCGAGCGCGGTGCCGTCGTGTGAGTCGTGAGAAGTGCGGCTTGCATGTAAAGAAGAAAGAGTCCAGAAGAAGTTCACATGTCGCGTCTGAGCGCGCGTTTCAGCGAAACTCTAAATGATGCGGGGGCGGGGTCGCCGGCGCAGTTCACGTTAACATGTGACAGCCATACGGATCTTTGAATCACTAAAGGCTTGGTTTTCGATGTACACGCATTGAACACATGGTCGTTGTTGAACATTGGGAACGTGTGCACCATTGGCGTTTCGACGCGAACCCCCTTTCGTGTCGGGGAACAGATCTGTCCGCCTTCCCATTCGTGGACGACGATACGTTCGAGCCTGAAGGTACTCTTAAGGTCTCTCGGTATAGTGACAATCACGAGTAGAACTCATATCGCCGCCAGAGCGTACGAGAGCGGAGTTCAAGTCTGCCGGGTAGCACAGCCGAAGCCCTAGCTCGTCCAACAGGGAAGCTCTCCACACTCCAGACCTCCACGAAAGCGACATCGATGCGAAGGCAGAGCATTCGGGACGCATATGCTTTGCCCGTCAGCGTCGGTGCCATGGCCTTGCTGCAGTGTGACTATATATGTCTTGTTTCTCTTCTTGAGTATGGCTAGCACAGCGTCTCCACTTTACGATCGTACACTATGACCGGCCAAAGGACTACCAAAGCTCCCCTCGATATCAAGGTCGTGGGAGCTGGAATGAGTGGGTTGAGTGTTGCTATATCGTGTGCGCTTGCTGGACATCGAGTAGTTGTGCTTGAAGGCGCGAGGGAATTGGCAGAAGTATGCTCATATACAAGTATGGTCACAGCTGAAGCTGACGAGAAGACCAGATTGGCGCCGGCTTCCAGATCACACCGAACGGCAGTAAAGTCTTCCAGCAATATGGCGTCCTAGACCGATTAGCATCAAAGGCAGCAGAACCGACTCTGCTCCAAGTAAGACGATGGTCCGATGGCAAGGTGCTGTCTCGAACAGAAGACTTCAACGTGGAGATGAAAAAGAAGTACAATGCGCCCTTCTGGGACCTACACCGTGTCGATGTACAGCGTGTACTAGCGGATCGAGCCCGAGAGCTGGGAGTCGAGATCAGGCTGGGCTGTCGAGTAGAGGACATCGACTTCGACAACGCAACCCTACAGCTCTCGAGTGATGAGATCCTGCAAGGCGACCTGCTGGTAGGCGCGGACGGGCTATGGTCGAAATGCCGACAACGATTCCTGGTCGCCAAAGGCAAAGTAGAGGATTTGCCACTGCCTACCGGTGATCTCGCATATCGAATCGTGCTCAACCTAGATGAAGTTAAGAACCAAGAGGTCAAGGACTGGATATCACAACCTACCTGCCAATTTTGGGTCGGCCCCGCAGCTCACGTGGTGGCATACTCTGTCAGGAATGGAACGATGTCGAACATAGTTCTCCTCGTGCCCGACAATCTTCCAGCAGACGTCGCTCGCCAGCCTGGATCACTCGACGAAATGCGAGCCATCTTCACGGAATGGGATCCCATGCTGAATCGCTTCCTTGATGAGGTGAAGACTGTCGAAAAGTGGAAGCTGATGCATAGAGCCGAGTTGGACAGCTGGGTCAGCGACAAGTCCAACTTTGTGTTTGTCGGCGATAGTTGCCATAGCATGCTACCCTACCTCGCTCAAGTAAGCACAACATCTATGTCGTAGCTTGCTTGTCTAACAGCTTTCAGGGCGCGAACTCCAGCATAGAGGACGGCGCAGTGTTGGGCAACGTGCTCGCTGCACTAGAATCCAAGTCCCAACTCCCCGAAGCGCTGCGACTATATGAGCGAATACGGAAACAACGCGGCGAGGCCATTGTACGAGAAACGTTTGCTCAGCGCAAAGACTTCCACTTGCTCGATGGGCCCGAGCAGCAAGCGCGCGATGAGCTCATGTTATCGAAGTTGGGCAAACAGATCGATTGCAAGTTCCCATCGCGATGGCAGTGTCCTGAGGTACAACCGTGGCTCTACGGGTACGATGCGAAGGAGGAGGTTGATAGGGCCTTGGAACAATGGCCATTGACTGCGATTGCGGCGCACAACTGATGTGGCAGGTACCTTGACGAAAGACTTGTCGATGTGCTGCAGTGCCACCGTGAAAGTCCATGTAGTGAAGCCAAAACAGCGAGATCAAGATTGAATGCGCTTATCTCTGTGAATACTTCATTCCCCGTATTGACTGCGTCTGATGTGGCGATATGATCGATCGATCTTTCTGCGATATGGTGCTTGCTTTCTTCGCAAACCTCCCAACTCACTGACGCCTTCTTTAGTACTGCACAACGCTGACCCGCACACGTGCGAGCATCGCAGCAAGACAATGACTGACCAGCAACCTCTCACAGCCTTCGGGATCCAAGAACCGCCTCTCGCTCAGCAAAACCGCGTTGGCAGCCGGATTGCCTCAGGGATAGATCGTGCGACCAAAGGCGCAAGCGTCGCGGCGCATCAAACAAGAAGTCTCTTTGGCCTCGACCGCCAGGGCCCTTCTGAGCCCGCACAGCGTAAGTTCACCTCCAGTGGCATGTGATTCAGGGGCCAGCTAACAGAACCACAGCCGAATCGAACGACCCCAACGACCCTCGCAACTGGAGCGAGAAACACAAGCACATCACCTACCTCACAATATGCCTCTTCTCGTTCATGGCCAACGTCAACGCCTCCAACTTCACCGTCGCCGTCGTCCCCTTAACCCAAGCCTTCAAGATCACCACCACGCAAGCAACAGCTCTCACCGCCCTGAACGTCCTGACCTTCGGCCTAGGCAACCTCCTCTGGGTCCCCCTCATGCGCATCATCGGCAAACGACCAATCTACCTCATCTCGCTCCTCATCCTCATCATCACCAACGCCTGGAGCTGCACCGCCACCTCCTGGGTGAGCCTCCTCGCCGCGCGAATGTGCTCAGGCATCGGCGCCTCCGCCGCCGACGCCACAGTCCCCAACGTCGTCTCCGACCTCTGGCCCATCGACCAGCGCGGCCGCAAAATGATGTTCTTCGCCGTCGCGCTCGGATCCGGAATCTTCCTGGGCCCCATCATCAACGCCTGGGTCGTGCAGCTGCACGGATGGCGGTGGTCGCCGGGCTGGATGGCCATCGTCTTCGGCTTCATCTTCGTCCTCGCCCTCTTCCTCATCCACGAGACTGAGTACCGCAGAGAGCGAAAACACTTCCCGCCCGAGTGGATCCCGCCCCAACGCAAGTTCTCCGGCTACCTCTCCCTCAAACTCGGCCTCGAACCCCACCAACCCGCCAAACGCTTCTTGCGCACGCTCAAGGACATTCTCGTCATGACCCTCTACCCGCAACTCATCTGGTCCGCGCTGCTCGTAGGCGTCTTCGTCGGCTGGACAATCATCATCCAAGTCACCCTCGGCCAGAACTTCAGCAACCCGCGGGGGACCTACCGCTGGCCGCTAGGCATCACCGGGCTCATGCACTTCGCCGGCTGGATCGGCGCGATGCTGTCATACTTCGCGGGCGGCTGGCTGCTCGATAGGATGTATCGAGGACGGAAACAACGCGCCGAGCGGAAAGGCAAACTCACGCCTGGTTCACAAGCGCATTTCCGCCTCCCAGGCTTGATCATACCCTTCTTAATCGCCCCTGTAGGCCTCCTCGTCTACGGCATCTCCCTCGCGAAGCAAGCCCCCTGGCCCGGCTACGCGTTCGGCTACGCCCTGCACTCATTCGGCTTCGTTGCCGTGTCGAACTTCGCGACGACCTATCTCATCGATTGTTTCACGCAGCATGGCGGGGAATCTCTGGTTAGTTTCTTCATCATCAGGAACGCCATTGCGGTGCTGTGTAGTTTTGAGGTGCAGAGTTGGTTGGGGAGGAGTGGGGCGAAGGGGATGTTTGGGACGATGGCGGCGGTGGAGTGGGTTGTGCTTGCTTGGGGGATTGTGATGTATTTTGGGGCGGGGTGGTTGAGGGGGTGGACGGAGAGGTTTGGGCCTCAGAGGCGGTTGGTGGAGGAGAAGCGGGAGAGTGGTGGTGGCGAGGTTAGAGTGTCGACGAGGAGACAGGAGATGGTGTAGACGGACTGAATATAAGGTCGCTCGAGAAGTGATTTGGATTAAGGTATTAGAAAGTCTCGTCAACGCTTATCCATATCACAACTTCCCCCTAACCTCCACCCCCTCCCACGCCCCATCCAACCCCGCCGACCTCACCCAATACATCCCACTCCCCGTCCCCTTCCCCTCACAGGAATCCACAACCATATGCCCCAGTTTCAACCACTCCTCCCCGCGAATCCTAAACCCCTCCCTCCCCTCAAACCCCTTACAAACCCTCTCCCCATGCGCAATCGCCCTCACCAACTTAACCGCATGCCCATCATCCGGCAACCGCAACACCCTCTCCTGCACCCCCTCCCACCCGGACGGGATCTTCGGCTGATAATTCCGAATATCCTCATGGCGGAGCGTGGGCGCTTTCGGGGAGGCGTAGAAATTGAGATCCAGCCGGATTTTCCATTCGAGGAGGCGGGTTTTGGCGGATGGGGTGAGGAAGGGGAGGCGTAGGAGGCAAGGGAAGAAAATCGTGCTGTTGACGCAGTGGATGAAGACGAAGTCGAATTTGATTGCGCGGGTGGGGCGTTGGGCCGCGCCGGTGTAGTAGATTACGGCGTTGGTCATTTCGGCGGTTTTGGCTGAGAGTTCGGAGGGGGAGATGTGGATTTGGGAGGCGTAGTGTTGGATGGGTTTGGGGGTGTTGGAGGTTTGGTCGGCGTGGATTTCGTCGAGGAGTTGGACGATGGGTTTTGGGGTTTGTGGTTGCTCTTGGGCTGCTTTCTCGGATGAGAGGAGGAAGTCGCCCATGGAGTTGTTGTGGCATGCGGCTTGAGCGAGAGCCTCTGCGATGATGGCGGGTTGTTCGAATTCCACGCCGAAACCTAGGTGGATGATGGGATGTAGCAGGCCGGCGAACATTCGCAGCAGCATCTGCTCGGCACGCTCATCTCCAGCAAAGACGTACTTGTGAAGGACATCTTGCCAGCTAGTCTTCTCGATCTCTTCCTTGAAGAACTGGAGATAGTCGCCGTAGTACCTCTGCTGGCCGAAGTATCCCATGAACTTGCTCGGGTCTCCGAGATCTCTCAGTATCGATGCACTGGCCGACTTGAGCGGACGTTGGTACGAGGCATTGTGATCGTATTCCCTTTGCAACTGATCTGATGATGCCCCCAAGGCCCACATTGACAGCAGTTGGTGGACGATGTGGTTGTGGAAGCCTGAAGCATTGAAGAAGATGTGATATCTTTCGTGGTTGATTTGGAGCAATTCGGATGCCGTCCTGGTGGATTCGGGGGAGATGTCTGGTCGGTAGTACTCGGGCTTCTGATCGCTCCTGAGCTGGACCACGCCGGCGGTGGCCATTGTCCTGCTAATAGACCTTGTCGTCCCTCTGGTGGCGATGTTTCGAAGCACTTGAGCGGTAGACGTGAACATATGAGAGAGCCTGAAAGCGTAGGAGATCCAGGCTTCAAGAACCAAATATATCTTACTGAGCTGACAGTCTTCCCTACTACCTACAATAAGCATGTTCCATGTCAAGGATACGTCAAGCGGTATGAAGTTGGAGTAGCAGTGACCAGGGTAAACGCAAAGTGGAGAAAACAGGACGAAGGGAGGCGGCGACTGGCCAAGGATGATTTAGGCGTTAGTCATGCCTGCTATACCCGATGTCGGTCATTTGATGCCGCTGTAGGATTGTACGAGATCTCGAGGGCTGTAGCTGGTGTATTTGATGACAAGGCTAGGAAGTCTTGGTGGATGCATGTGTTTGTTCTTCTTGTTGTCGTTGCGAAAGCGAAGCAAAGCAACGAGGTGGCTGGAAATGGAAGGATCGAGCGATGTTGTGGTCACGAAGTCAATCGAGCTTGAGATCTCAGCGACTTCAGGACAGCCAAGTCTTTCTTCGAAGTCATTCTCATCCGCGTAATGTACATATCTTCGTGAGTCGATCCGTCTACGCATTCCACCTGTTGCAAACCTGCCGCCCACGATAGAACATTACCCACAGAACGCCGCCTCCCAGAGCTTTTGCCGTCGCTTCCGTAGCCATCTACTGTCCCGTCTCTGCACCCAGTGTCACGTAGAGCCCAAACCCATGACACCTACTCCTCCTCCTCGGGAGCGCCTGCTCTCATCGTCGCGTCAGGGTAGCGCGAACCGTTGGTATCTTCAAAGAGGACTTGGTCGCCCTTGCCACCCATCTCAATAAACTCCTGAGGGTCGCGAGCGGCATCTGGTCCAGGCTCGACGGTCTCCTCGAAACGTCCTGGCTTGCCACCGTTCTGCTCTTGACTAGCCTTGGCCTGTCTTGCAGCGTTCTGCTGGCTACCTGGGCGTTGAGTATGGAACCGTGCCTTGGCGTTCTTGTCCCACACTTTAACAGGTGGTGCGTCGGGTTGTGTCTCAATGACGCGGTCGACCTTCACGTCGTTGATCGTAGAAAGCATCGTTCTCTCACGCTGCGGCTTGCGCTTGGAAAAGTCCAGTCCAGCCAGCGCTCCGGTCAGGCCATCGGTACTATCGGTGAGACTGATGGGACGCTGGGTGATCCAAGGATGCTCCAGACATTCGTCGATGGTG
Source organism: Zasmidium cellare ATCC 36951 (assembly GCF_010093935.1). Lineage (NCBI taxonomy): Eukaryota > Fungi > Ascomycota > Dothideomycetes > Mycosphaerellales > Mycosphaerellaceae > Zasmidium > Zasmidium cellare. The sequence continues at coordinate 582,282 of NW_022986955.1, forward strand.
ATACGGCGCTCAACGTCGACGGTCAGCATTCGGTCGATCAGCTCGAGTGCAGGATCGCCGACAGAGTCCCAGTAAGGCGATGGGTAGTCGAAGCGGCCCATCTTGATCTGCTGACTGAGGGTGTACGGATTCTCCGCCGAGTAAAGCTCGTCTGAAAATGGAGGAAAGCCGCACAGACAAATGTAAAGAACGACACCCAGACTCCATACGTCAACCGCACGAGTGTACCGGCGACGGTTAGTCTGTTCCAGTATTTCGGGCGCGACGTATGATGGCGTGCCGCAGAGGGTGGTGGTGAAAGACTCTTCGCCGATGATCTTAGCGAGGCCGAAATCCGCAATCTTGACATGGAGCTCTTTGTCGATCAGAAGAATGTTCTCGGGCTTGATGTCGCGATGGACGATGTTTCGCTCGTGCTGGTAGACGTTAGTAGTGGTCAAGAGGAAGGATGGTGTCAGACTCACCAGATACTTAATCCCCTGGAACAGCTGAATGAAGATCTTGCGAGCCTCAATCTCAGTAAGCTTCTGCTTCATGACAATCCAGTTGAACAGTTCGCCCTCGGGTGCGAGCTCTAGGACGAGGTATACACCATCCGACTCGTCAAAGGTATCCTTCAGGCACAGCACGTTTGGGTGACTGACGCCCATGAGCACAGCAATCTCTTGGTGCAAGCCTTCGACTTTGCTGCGCTCTCCTGGACCACTTCGCTTCTCGAACTTCTTCACTGCATATCTCATTCCACTGCTCTTCTCCAGCGCAAGGTAAACAGTCGCGAAATGACCCTTGCCAAGTTGTCCCTGTATGCTGTACTGCTTCTTGAACGCATTTGTGTCTCGTCGACGAGGGTATCGAAAGATGAAGTTCGCAACGTTGAGGACAGAAATCTCATCGCCATCCTGCAGCTCGCGACGCTTGTTACGCCCCACGAACGCATCGTTCACGTACGTGCCATTCCCGCTCAAGTCCTCGAGCACAGCCACTGCGTCGCCGTTCTTGTTCTCCGAGAATAAAAGGCAATGGCGGTTGCTGACGGTGAGCTCTTGGATTTTCCAGTCGCATTCGGGATGTCTTCCGATCAGGTAGCCTCCAGCGGGAACACCATTCACTGCCTTGTCTGCTTCGTACTGCTCTTCGTCGGTCTTCCACTTTTGCTTAGGCACGCTCTGCTTCCCGTTGGGTTTGGTGTGAGGAAATGCGGGCACGGGACACGCAGCTCTCTTCCTTAGCACCAATGGCTGTTGAAATCCTGCAGTCGGCACAAGGTATCCCCACACACCTTCCTTCTCTTCATCCTCGACCTCGTATGATACCGGCGGTGGTGGGAGAAATTGCGAGTACGGTTGAGTGTCGGACGGTGGTGATGAAAGGTTACCGTAACGGCGTTGTGGAAGGGGAGGATCGGAAGGAGGTGTCGCTCGCTGTTCGTGAATCGGTCGCACAGGCGGCGTGATAGTATCGCCTGGTGCGTTGTCTGTGCTGCCTGTGTCCTTCCGCGTTATGGGGGATGGTAGCGGGCCTTGTTTCACCTGCTCTAAGGCCTCGTCGCCAGTGTGGGAGAGGCGTGTTGATCGACGAGGTTTCTTCTGCTCGGCTTCATCTCCTGTTGAGTTCTAGGCACCTCATCAGCTCACAGATCGATGGCATATAAGATATGTTGTCTCGTACCCTCGCGCGCTTCAGCGAGCTCTTCTCGTCTTTCGGCGCCATAATGTTGGGTGAGCTGCGGGCCAAGTCCGCGAGACCGTTATCGAATCTGGTAGTAGGTGCTGTCAGTCATCGAACGAAGAAACAAAACACAATTCGATGATCGGCGGGCAAAGCGAGCGGTTTCGGTACAATAGGCACGGCAAAAAAACACCAAGATGGTGGGTGTTCGAGCCTTCGTCGTTGGTAAACCGGTCAAGCCATCAAGGGAGCTGTTGCTGCAGGCTGCGGATGCTGCCGTTTCTGCCTCACCAATCGCATATTGCCTGCCTGCCATTCGACCAACTTCACTCATCGCAAACTTCACATGCTGCTGTGAAACATCGAAGGCATCGACCATACTGGGAGGGAAACCGCTTGAGGAAGGGAAAAGACACGAGGAAACGCGCTCAAGGCTCATAGAAGCCCTCTAGTCGGCGTGCATTCCTCTGTGCCCGAAAAGATACTTTGATACCCTCCAAAATCGGGCAAACGACGTTGAGAAGCATCGATTGCATTGCTCAGGATGCCATGGTCCCATCATTCCCACTCGGGCCAATTCTGCGGTCATGCCACCAACACGTTGGAAGAAGTCGTCCAGACCGCCATCTCCAAGAAGATGTCTACGTTCTGCGTGACAGAACACATCGCCCGACAGGAATCTGACTTCTACCCAGGAGAAGGCGATGTCCATACACAGAAGACCTTGGCCAAGCTCTACGATGACTTCTACCATGAAGCTCGACGGCTTCAGCAGAAATACGCCGACCAGATACAGTTGCTCATTGGTTTCGAGGGCGAATGGATACGGGACTACTCCTTGGGCTTGATACAGGACCTGCTGGAGAAGTACGAGGTCGATCTGTTCGTAGGAAGCGTGCATCATGTGCACACCGTGCCCATCGATTACGACGTGGCCATGTACCACAAGGCTCGCGATGTCGCTGGCGGCTCAGATGAGCGCATCTTTGAAGATTACTTCGACTCGCAGTTTGAGATGCTCAAGGCCTTGAAGCCACCGTTGGTCGGACACTTTGATCTCATTCGCTTGAACAGCGATCAGCCAGATCGCAGCTTCAAGACTTGGCCCGTAGTGTGGGAGAAGATCTTACGCAATCTGAAGTTTGTCGCTGAGTATGGTGGTGTACTGGAGCTGAACTCCAGTAGCTTGAGGAAAGGAATGACTGAGGCATACCCTCAAAGCGAGATTTGCAAGGTGGGCAGACCGAACTAGCAGTCCTGAGTGCAACGCTGACGATTGAGTAGGAGTTCAAAGACCTGGGCGGCCGCTTCACCTTCTCAGACGACAGCCACGGCGTCCACCAAGTCGGCCTGAACTACGACAGGACTTGGAACAACGTAATGCGTGCCGGCATGACCGAGCTCTATTACCTGGCGCCTATCGCGGGAGAAGAGAAACCTCACGATCCGCGGTTCCCGCGTGTTTGCTGGCAGCGCAAGTCAGTCTTCGCCGTCAAGGAACATCCGTTCTTCCAATCGTGATCGAGTAAGTTCGGTGCTGAGGCCACACGAAACTCGGCATCATGAGACAGCCGATACTGGTCGCACACTGTCCCAGATCCGCGCATGCCTTCCTGGTCTATAATGAAGGTATACTTTTCACGCCGACTTCAATCCTAGGCCGCGGACCAAATGGTCGGGTATGCTGATAGGACTGCTCATTTGCGACGCTCCACTCCAGTATGGCATCGTATCGAGGAATCAGAATGATACTGTCACCCAGTCCATTGCATGGAGCACTTCCCTCGCGATTAGTTATGGCAGAGGACAAGAACACGCTTACCCGTCTTGGCAGGTCTGCACAACTCTGACACGAGCCTCACCTGTCGGAATGGATGGCATACAGGCGACAACCACGCAAGACCGAACTCTAATCGGCAGATGGCATGTACGTCAATGACTCGCCATGCAAGTTGACGAGCGAGTGAGCGTTGTCTACAGCCGGCCCGTACCGCATCGACGACGACTCCTTCAAGCTTTTTTATGGCGTAGACATGCACAGGATGATTAGCGACGTAGGCGCCTCCTCGACTGAATGGACTTGTGAATCAAGATGGCTGACGTGTCTGACTTCGCATCGGGCATCGAGAACATTGCTTTGCGTCACAACATCCACAGCTGAAAGAGACCCATAGTGGAGCGTCGACAAGTAGCGAATCTCGCGGCTCTTGCGGCATCACGTCAATACATAGTCCTGTTTGCTTGTCAGTTGATACGGCCAATCGATGGAGACGAAGGCCATCTTTGATCTGTCGTAAAGTTAGAGCTGCATCAAAGCTCCCATTATTGAGCAGGCTCAAGAGGAGGCGGCTTGCTTCCGCAACTCCACCCGTCCACTACACTCAATCAATACCTCCCGAGTTCCCAGCTCATGCAATATTAATCGCGTGGAAGCCCAGGAGAGTGGATCGTGCAGATGGCGCCAAACGTTGGAGATCCAGAAGCTGGCGGGGGAGGTGTTGGGGCTGCTTAAACAAGGTGACTGATATTTTCCATCGCCTGTCGCGGTTGTTCAACAAATCCAAAGGTTTTAGTGCAAACGACGGCTCTGCGCTCGAGGGTTCGAGATACATGGAGCTGCTCCTTCGCATGCGTACTTGCCTAGCATGTCGGACCCGAGCGGGCCAATGAGCTCTTGTGCAACGTCCTCCATTCCCCTCGATGTGGTTGTTCAATTTGACATGTCTGGTAACACGGCACGAGAGTGCTCGAGCGAAGAGGTGAGGTCGAAGGGGATCGGCAGTGCAAGGACCCTGGTCCTCCGGCCGACGTCGCTTGCCGACTTGCCAACCACCATCCGTCGTTCAGCGTTGATCTGTTCGAGAGTCTCCTGCTGCCGGCAAGGCGCCGTCCGTGGCACACTGCCTCAAGCCGCGGAGCACAGGAAAGTCACGGCGAATCGAGGGAGTCAGTCGGTTCCTCGCCTCTTCTGGAAGGCCCACGCCCCCCATTGGCACCATCCCACAGTGCCTGCAAGATCTCAAACGCCATTATGCAGCCTGCGATGCAGCACCCGCGGCCGTTTGCTATAGGCCTCGCGCTAGACCGTCCCATGTGCGTCGCCGCTGGTAGCGGCCCGCCACATTCACGGGCGGTGGTAAGCACTATGCGGGAGGGACTGCAGAGGCCGGCAGTCGAATCACAAAAGGCGAAACCATGTCGGCGACGTGCTGGGCGAGTCAAAATCGAGGCGCAGCCGTGGTTTGGGATGGCGAGTGAGTGAATGAGTAGACGTCGATCCGTAATAGCCTTTTTGCTAGGAGTGGATGGTGGTTGCAGCAGATGTCGAGGGTAGAAAGATGTGGATCCTTGGGCTATGCGCATCGGCAGAAACTTACAAACCGCCAGCCAAGTCCCTCGATCCCTCGAAACAACAGGAGGAGCGGCGGAGGAGGACCCCTTGCACCACGGGCACTACTGCCTTTCGGCTGCCACCCGAGTCGAGCTGTTCAGAGTTAAAAAGCAACCTCATCCCTTCCTTCATTCTCTTCTCATCCTCCACATCCACCTCTTCCACTCACCAATCACACACAAAACACAATCACCGCAATGGCAGTCACCAAGCAACTCCTCACCCCCGGCGATGGCCAGACCAAAGCCAAGAAAGGCGACACCATCAGCATGGAGTACACCGGCTGGGTCTACGATGCTAGCAAGCCTGACAACAAGGGCAGCCAGTACGTCCACGACATCACTCAGTTCAAGAACCACCGAGCCTAACAAATCCTCTTCACAGGTTCGACACTTCCACCAAGCGCCCAGGTGACTTCGACACCGCCATTGGCGTCGGTCGTGTCATCAAGGGTATGGCGTCATGATCAGAAGCCTGATATGAGTGGAGACTGACTTGTTTGATCACAGGCTGGGACGAGGGTGTCCTCAGCGTCGACGGCGGCATGACCCTCGGCGAGAAGTCCACCTTGACCATCACTCCGTAAGCGAGCAACAGCCTCAAAACAGATGACCACGTATCTGACAGTCACGTACAGTGACTACGGCTACGGAGCCCAAGGCTTCCCAGGCCTCATCCCACCAAACTCGACCCTCGTCTTGTAAGCCTTCTTCCCAAGCCTTCACACTCACATAACACCCTGCTAACCACAGGCAATGCAGCGACGTCCAGCTCAAGGCCATCAACGGCCGCCGTGCTTAAGCGACAAACCCACCAATCTCACAGACTACGAAGAGCATGCTTAAACGACTATGCATACGAGCTTCTCCGAAGCCAAAACAGAACAAAAAGTCCACTGCTTTCGAACTTCCTCCAAAAACGACAGTCGGTCGTGCAGATTCTTGCACCTGAATGGGGTTAATGGAGTAAACGAGGCTTTTGATAGATGGGCAATGCCAAAATTCCGAGTTCACACTCTGATCATGCAAAGCCTTTCTCACGTTTCAAGACTCAAATCACACTCCATCCACCTCCCATTTGGCCAAATCGAAGACCTCTGAAGGTCCCTCGTAGCCCGTCTGCCCCATATCCGACTTCCTTCACTTCACAACTTAAACATCCCCTTCCACCCCTTCCCCCCAAACCTCAATCTCCACGCTCTCTCTCCGACTTCTCCCTCCCCCTTCCTCTCACCCTCACCCTCAGCTTTCATCCTCCCCTGAGCAAACTGCGTCGTCTTCTGCTTCTGCTTGACCTGCGAATCTTCCCAAATCTCCCTTGGTGAAGTCCGCTCGGTGGGAGATTTGTCTTGGAATTGTTGACCGAAGGGTGGGATGCTTTGGGGGATGCGGGGGATGGTGGGCATTTTTTTGGTGGGGGGTTGGGTGGTTGGTTGTTGGTGGATGATGTCGTTGGATGATGTTGTTGGATACACTCGTCGGCGGAGCGATGGCGGTGTATGTGTCTGTCTCTGATCGAGTGACTGAGTGAGTGCTTGCTCTCGACCAAAAGCCCAGCAGGAAGATTGAGCACATACGAGAGAGTTTTAAACCACTCTACCTCAGAACAATCTCGTGAACACCACACAAATAGTAAATACTGAGAAAGAGAAACAAACCACATGCACGATCGCTACGGTGAAGTGAAGTCAAGGTCCACGGACAACACCACATGCAAATCTATTCTCATGAAGCGTCATAGCGCATTGCATGCACAAGCGAAAGCCATCCTCACCCAACGACATCCTTGACCGCTCGTGCATACTTAGATTAGGAAGACGAGAATTGTGAGGCAGGGTGATTGATGGACAATAGCTGAAAGCAGCTGATAGTGTACACGTGTATGGTGTGAGCCTGGTGCTGGTTCACCGCAACATAGGTGAGAGAGGGCCCCTTATCGTCGTCTTTTCGTTCCCCTTTTTATGTATTACTTTTTGCTTCTCTGCGAAGAGGATGCCTTCCAACTGGCATCATGGCCTTCAATTATGTCGCGGGGTGCGTTGAAGCGGCCGTCTATAATGCAGTGCAGCTATACAAGCGTCCACATCTACTTCGTCACTGGGAATGACGACTTGCCAGCAGCCTTGCTAGCCTCAAGAGCACCCTTGAGAGCGAACTGGGTCGGAATGCCCTCAACACGGTGCGTCGAGTTGATGTTCTTGACGAGCGTGATCTGGTAGCACGTCGCACCACCTTGGCGAGAGGTGATGACACTGTAGGCGAGGAAGTACTCCCAAATCTGAAAAACTGTTAGCTTAATATCAGTGACTTGCTGCTGGTCTGACTCACCCGGAACCATCGGTCGCCATATTTGGCGACAACCTTGTCCTTGTTGGCCATCCAGTTCCTGTACCATCTCCAGAGGGTAGCAGAGTAATGCACACCGATCGTGTCGATAGCCTTCACTTCGAATCCGGCACCTTCAAGAGAATCCACGAAAAAGCCAAGAGGAGTAGAAGCGTCAGCACCAGGGAAGATGTACTTGTTCATGAAGAGACCCCAAATGAGATCCTCGTACTGCCAGCTCTTACGAAGACCAGCAATCTGCAGGAAAAAGACACCATCATCCTCGAGCATATCGTAGACTTGACGCAAGAACGTGCTGAAGTACCTCACACCAACGTGCTCGGCCATCTCCAAGCAGGTGATCTTGTTCCAGCCGCCTTCTGGCTTGGGGATGTCGCGGTAGTCCATGCAGAGAATCTTGCTCTGCTCCTCAGGAATGCCAGCCTTGCGGAGACCAGCGTTACCCCATGCAGTCTGGTTGCGCCCGAGAGTTACACCAGTTGCGTGTGCACCATAGTTGACAGAGGCGAATTTAGCGAGTGTGCCCCAACCGCAGCCGATATCGAGCATTTTCTCGCCTGGCTTGAGGCCGATCTTCTCGCAGACAATCGAAAGCTTGTTGTCCTGCAGCTGCTCGAGACTCTCCTCCTTGTTGATGTCGGAAATGACACCAGAGGTGTAGATCATACGAGGACCCAAGAACCAGCCGTAGAAATCGTCACCACGATCGTAGTGGTCACGAACCTGTTCTTCATCCTGCGAGCGAGTGTGCATAATCACCTCTGGCATCATGCCAGTGAGGAAGAACCAGAATAGGGAGAGCGTGAAGCGGAAGTTGGCCCAGTCATGTCTGTACTCCATAACCTCCAATGCATCGCCATTGAAATCCACCAAGCCGTCAAAGTACATCTCGTGGAAAGTCTCCATGGGAATTTTATTCTTGCCTCGGTACTTCCTGCGATCTTCCTCTCTCTTGAACTTGAAGTAGTGCTCAATGGGTCTGCCTGGGTAGCGGGCTTTCTCATTCAGGCGTGGAGACATGCTGGAGGCGATGGTCCAGAAGGCCATGAGGATTGGGATGGCGGTGAGGAGGGCGAAGAAGATCCATGTGTAGAGACCACCGCCGACCTGCCATGCGAAATAGCCAGGAATACCGGCGAGCAGGGTGAAGAGGAAGAGGGTGTTGAAAGTGTCGCTCGCTGGGCCATCGGCGGGAAGGGGAGCGTTCTTAATCGCTGGGTACTGTTCAATCACATGTCAGCATGAAGGATCCCTGAGGTGAGGTGAATGCTAATTCGAGTGCCTACCGAAGTCGTCCGCACGCCATATTCCTGGGTATCAGGCGAAGTAGAGGGTGCAGCGGGAGTCTCGATGAACTCGAAGTCGTCTTCTGGGAGCGATGCTCCCGGATTCTTGCTGGCCGACATGGCGGATGTCGTGCTGGTGGTCAATGGCCAGCGGCGGTGAGTGGGAGAAGTTTGGCGAGCAGAGAGTTGAAGCTCCACCCACGGCCAGACCCTGAAACGCTTGGCACTGCAAGGTACGACTGCATCTCCGACTGCTCGACTTTCCTTTCACTCACCTACCACTTCTTATCCCATTTGGAGTCGAACCACCATCTCCAAACTTGCAGGCTGTCTAATCAACCTAGAGCATGATCAATGGATCAGTCGCTCGAGGGGCTGGAGAGATGAGAACACCAGGCGTTCAACTTTGAGCGCAACGGCGAGAGCACCAACAGATCAAGTCGTCTGTTTCTGCGTCGATGCGTTCACTATGTGGCAGTCATCAGGCGGAAGAGTGGAAAATGTCCCTTACCGGCCACCGCCTAGTAAGCCTTTCGTCCCAGGAGTGAAGTCGGCATCGACCGAGGATCACAACGGCGAGCTCGTGCATATCACATGGATGGCCAAAGAAGGAGCCGAAGATTACTATGCCAGGGGGCTTCCTCCATTTCCTTTCCAGGTCTACATCTTGAACGCTGCAAAGGAAACATTGAAAAATCACGACTTTCCACACCAGTTCGTAGAGTGGATTGACCAATGCCAATGTCTACGAAACCCCAACATCGACGCCCACTTCGAGTTCTATTTGAGCGGATTCAATAGCGTTCTCAGCTGTAAAGCGCACCAGCACAGAGAGATTGAGTGCCGCAATCGCAACGCAATCTGGCCGCGTCTGGTCGCCAACCCGACCAGGAGGCTTGATTCGGACTACCAGGGCTTCATAGTCGTCGTAGACAGAGATGACTGGCAAGCTAACGGCGTTGTCGTTGTCACCTTTGGTGGCCGAGCTATTAACGAGGCGGAATTCCACTCGCCTCGCGGAGACGAGACTGTCCTGTGGGCGGAAAGGATCTATACGCCGGACGACCTAGGAAATGAACTAATGAGAGCCTGGTCTGCAGCTGGTGGTACCTGGGCTCAGTCGAGCCTCGACAGGCACAACAATGGCGGACAGTCGCCGGCTTTGTACCCAGCCGTGGATCCATCCGCTCATCACGATGCGGAGCATGACGACAACCACGCCAACGAAAGTGCCAATGGCTTGTTCGTCAGCAGCTCTTCGGAATCAAACTCCGTCGAAGTTGACAACTCGCGACCGGCATCTCTTGAGCCCAGCATGAGGGACCTGCTCAAAGTGCCGCAGGATCTGAAAGGACTAACAACGAGCACTTATAGTGGTCATTCGGGTTGGGAGACCACCAGCGTCTGGAAAACGTCATTGTCCAAGACACGGCCACCGTTCGCCTTCACACTATATCTTGCTTCTGACAATATTCCTTTTGCAGCAGAAGCTCTATTCGCCTGCCTTGACCGCGAATTGCTTTCAACGGCGACATGGACCCTTGACATCGTTCGAAACGTCCCCGACATGCAATCTGCTTTTCATCACTACACACATGAAAAGCGGCACCGAACATCTGAGAAGACGGCGAATAGGCTCAGGTGTGCACGGATGCTGGCCGACAAAATATGCGCCTCGTTGCTGCCTGAAGAACTCGTACAACTTATTGAAGATATGATGGTTCCACCTCCTTGCTCCAACTATTCGGCTCCGCCCGATCGCGTGTTCCATGACATGTTCATGTATCTTGACGCCCCAAAACAGCTGACAGGACCTCAGATAGTGTACAGCGAGAATTTCCAGGAGCATATCGACCCCGAATTCCAGCGACGACGGTGGCATAGGGACGCCATTGTGAAAATGCACGTGACTGATCTGGGGTCATGGCGACTGGTCTCCGACGAGCTGCACATCATCTGGAGTCTCTGCAGTCCACGAATAACAGTTTCAGCAGAGGAGCTACCGCAGTTCTTGGTCCGCCTCAAGTTTCCACATGTCTGTACTCTGCAACCTCGCCAGGGTCGTCAATATGGTTTCGGCGACCCTTGGCCTAGGGAGGCCAAAGCAAAAGTCAGTCTACGCGGAACAGCTGAATCCATCGTCATGCACGACGCCTGCCTATTCGCTGACGACTTCTGGTACACAGCTCTGGAGATCAGGGACGCCGACACAGGAGCGATGATATCCCTACCGCCGATAAGCTCCAACACCATACTCGACCCGCATCCGTCTAGTTGGTCCGAAGATCCATTGATGCGCTCTTGGGATCCTCCACACGATCAAAATGGCGGCATGCTCAAAAGCACGTATCCTCGCAAAAGAAAAACTAATGTCCGTGTCGAAGGACGACAAGACTGGTGGTTCGCGATGTATGAGATGGGAGCGCTCAAACACGGACATGAGTACATCGTCAAAGTCAAGAAGGACTGGGGAATGAGAAGGTGGACATATGGCTCCGTGCCAGGGTTGAAGGGGCCTTACAACCTGCCACCGATCCCGGTTCATGGCAAGAACGAGTGTCGCTTCAAGTTCGTCGTCACCGAGGGAGGAGAACGCAATTCCTTTCACGACGATATGAATGATGAGGATACGGAGAATTTGGATGATAGTGATAGCTCTGATGACGATGAATGATGGATGAAGTAATTTCTAAGTACCCTGCTCGCCTCATCTTCTTGAATAGGTCGGTCCGTCGAAGTACAGCTACTGAAGCTGCTTTGAGTACCCTCGCTGTTGTGTTCAAAGTAACACTCATCCCAATACTTGCCAGATGTCTGAGCAATCGAAACAATGATCGAGCGCTTAGTCGTACGCGAAAGCAAAGGCATGATGGCGCCGTGTCGTTCACCACTGGGTGGAGCGATGACGGTAGGTAAACTGCTCCAAGTATATCTTCTGCCCAAATTTCCCATTTGGGGCAGCGCCAGACTCGGAGCTGTACGGCCTGAATGGATAGCGGTTCCATCCTCGAAGGATGCTGAGGCACTATCCTAAGAGACGAGCCTTTTATTATTCAGCCGCGCGAGCTGAGCAAGCAGCTTTAATGGACCAAAAACCCAATGTCAAATAAAGTAGTCCAGGCCAGGCTGTTGTCTCCTTTTTCTTTCATCGATTACTGCTTCTGATGAAAGATGCCTGTGCTACTCGAGCATACGCTTCTTTCATACGTTCCGATATGGATTCTCAAACTCATCTTCCCTCTTCAAGAGGACTTGAGACGTCGTGACCGAGACCTCAAAGTCCTATGTCTTGGCCTTGGTCGAACGGGCACAGACTCCCTCCGCAACGCCTTCGGCGAGCTGGGCTACGACGATGTCGCTCATGGCTGGTATTTCATGACGGAAGAAGTCAGTAGTATCCATCCCCAGCAAACCTCGCCCATCCTCGAAACTGATCCCTCCAACCCAGAACATCAAAACCGGCATCCAAATCGAACGCCTCAACCGCGCCAAATACAGCTCCCCTCCCAACCGCTCCGCCCTCACCGCCGCCGACTTCGACAAAGTCCTCGGCCACTGCATGGCCACCACCGACCTCCCCATGGCGTCCTTCGGCATCGAGCTCCTCCGCGCATACCCCAACGCCAAAGTAATCCTGAACCGCCGATCCGACCTCGACGCCTGGCACCGCAGCCAACTCAACACCATCGACAAAATCAACATGGACTGGGCCTCCTGGAGCCGCCAATGGTTCGACGCCGAGGCGTTTTGGATCGGCCGCATGCTGTACTGGGTGCGGCGGGAGACGGATTTCGATTTCGCGCGGAATGGGAAGGAGTGGTATGCGCGGCATTATGCGGCGATGGAGGAGGAGTTAAGGAGGCAGGGGAGGGAGTGGGTGGATTGGGAGGTGAGGGATGGGTGGGCGCCGATTTGTTTGTTGCTGGGGGAGGAGGTGCCAATGAGGGAGTTTCCGAATGAGAATGCGAGTGGTGGGTTCGATAAGCGGAGGGCGGTGGTGCATGGGAAGAGGGTGGAGAGGGCGGAGGCGAAGAAGAGGATGGCGGCGATTGTGGTCAGTGAAGTGATGCTGGCAGGTGTTCTTGTCTGGTACTTCTTCTTCACGGAATGATCAGAAGCTAGCTTTGATGGGCATTGGTGGTTGACGATGTGCTGGCGCTCGTGATGTTGAAGCGACGACGTGCTCAGGCGTTGCGATCGGGGACTTGTCCAGCAGCGCAGTCAAGTGTCGTCGCCGTCGCAATCGTCTTCATCATGAGTCGGCAACATCAGTGAAGTGATGACGCGACGGCATAGTGAGGTCAATCATTGATATCGATGAAGGCAGCAGTCTTCTCCAGGCCCAAGCAGCAGCTCAAGCATCTGATGAAAAAGGCGTCGCAGTGCGAGCAGGGCAGCCAGCAAAAATTGCGAGACCGAGGCCCCCGAAGGAGACTCGTAGCCACTTCTCGCCGCGCTGTGCAATGCAGGAGCTGTGACTAGGTGTAACTCATTCATGAGCGAGCACACCCTCTCAAGGTAAGTATGGAGGAAGAAGGAGAGATGAGAGCATCCGGCGGAAATTTCGAAATACTTATGTCTCGATTTAAGGTTCGTCCCGCTCGCGCGGGCAGAATGGAGCCTCAGGCACTCTTTTGATCCAGGGATAAGGTTAGCGTGCTGCGACTTCCATATCGGGATCAGATCTACCGCCGGTCGCTGTTTCTCTGACTATTGCTTGAGCTGTGAAGACGGCAGGAACGACTGGATACAGGCAGGCAGGCAGCCACGCGACCGTCTCGCAGGGGTTCAGAGACAGCTCTTCACGCACATAGCGCTGGCGAGTCATAGTTACGGAAATAATGTGCCTTGAAGAAGTCTTGTCTTGACGAGCCTGTCTGCTGCCGTGGGCTGCTAGGTCATCTAAAGACCGATGGAGGGTAGACTAGGCCAGGTTTACTTTTGAAGCATGGAAAGATGACTCGTCCTGAGCTTCATATCATCACTCTCTCTGTAAAAGCCCAGTACAACTGAACGCCAACGCTAATCGGACAATGTCTTAACCTCCCGCACTTCAAAACCTCTCCTTCATCCTCCCCGCCACAGTCCTCAGGTTGCCATACACCTTGCCCGGAGGACTACCCAAAATCAAGCTGACCACCGCCTCTCTCGCGATATGAATGTTCTTGAACCCTCCCAGAATGTGTACCTTCTGATCAGCCAGCACAATTCTCGTCCGACTCGCATTCTCAATCGCAAACTTCGTCTTGCCATCCTTGCCCGCTATCCGCCCAATCGCTCTGCTCATGTGCTCCCCCTCCAGCGACTTGACGTCCTTGATCTCGAACGACTGAATGTAGAGATCGTCAAGTCTCAACAAAGCAATCGCGTCGTCCAGATCGAAGCCCAAGCAGAATGCTTGAATGAAGTCCGCGCCTTTCTGAATCGCACCTGTATCGGTCGTGTGCGATGATGTCCTCAGCTCGACCGCCTTCTTCGCAATGTTCATCCGCACTTGCAGTTTCAGGTGCTCGACGAGGGGAGGGTAAATTTTGGTCCAGCTGTTCTTGAGCGGGCTCATGCGGTGTGGTGGCACTCGTACTTTGCGCTCTTCGGCTCGGTGGGCGGATTTCGAGGCTTGTTCGGGGGCGAAGAGTGAGTCGTTCTGTGCATCTACCTCCATTTCAGTGTCTTGCGGAGGTTCGTCTTGTGCGCCAGAGGAGGCAAGGTCGAGAGTATCTTCTTCTGCTACCTGTGTTGCATCGTGGATCGTCTCTTCGACAGCCAGAGGCTCTGGCGCTCTTTGGAGAGCGGTCGGTGCGGGCATGGTATTGTATTCGTGCTCGTGATTTGAATCTTTGTTCTTTCGCACTCTCTGGGTTGATGTCTGTTCGTCTCGAGAGAACCGCTTTAGAAACTCACTTGCTCGTGGGCAGTTGCGGAGAAGTCGTCGATCAGAAATTCCAACCTGAGGGCACTGGGGCGGGAACTTTTTGCGCCAAGACTTCGGACCTCACTCGGCAGACCTTCCCCGTGTAGCAGCTACCAGCTCTTGCCGCGTCGCTGCTTTGGAGCCTCACGTCAAGCAACAACCATCACGAGCATCACCTCCAACAACGCCCTCATCGAGCCTCCGCACAACTCAGATCAACATTGAGACCACCACCCACTGAAGCTTCATTCCGAACGAGCTACCACCGGCCACCATGGCCTCCCTCTTCAACGCCCAGTCGATGCTCGACCAACCCAGCTACTCATTCGCACAACAACCCACGAGCCATTCAGAACCCCGGCAGCACGCTTTCTACCCGTATGCAAAAGCACCATCAATCTCCTATACTCATACTAACGCTTGCCATCCAGCTACACCGACAACGGCGGCTCCACCCTCGGAATCAGCGGCCAGGACTTCGCCATCCTCGCAGGCGACACCCGATCCACCTCCGGCTACAACATCAACACACGCTACGCCCCCAAACTCTTCAAAATCGGCGGCGACGGCCCCAACAACACCGGCTCGAAAATCGTCCTCTCCGTCGTGGGTTTCGCCGCAGACGGCCGCGCCCTGAAAGAGCGCCTCGACACCGTCGTCAAGATGTACAAGTACCAGCACGGCAAGGACATCTCCGTGGGCGCCTGCGCTCAACGCCTCTCGCATATCCTCTACTCGAAGCGATTCTTCCCCTACTACGTCACGGCGATTCTGGGCGGCATTGATGAGGAGGGCAAGGGTGCGCTGTACAGCTATGATCCCGTGGGATCGTATGAGCGGGAGCAGTGTCGTGCGGCGGGAGCGGCGAGCTCGTTGATCATGCCGTTCTTGGACAACCAGGTGAACCTGAAGAACCAGTACGACGCAGCGCAGCCGCAGGGCTTCGGCAAGGAGCCTCTCAAGCCTCAGCCGCTGCCGAGAGCGCATGTCGAGCAGCTGGTCAATGATGCGTTTACGAGTGCTGTGGAGAGACATATTGAGGTTGGTGATGGGCTGCAGACGATGATCATCACCAAGGATGGCATTGAGGAGACGTACGCGCCACTCAAGAAGGATTAGACGTGTGAGGGGGTAGAGCATGGTGGAGGACAGAGTAGAGGCTTGTGTACGATATCACGCTTCGCGAAAGGAGCTGTGTACAGCATGGCGAGCGGAGTCAGGCTACCATCGGAACATGAAATGCATGAATGTTCGAAATGCAATTGAGATCACTTCAATCTTTGATTCATCGTGCTATCTATGAGACTAACCCCTACCTTTGCGAAGCATTTTTGGGCTTGGGACGGCATCCCTAGGCAAGCTAGTAACTCGAAAGAAACGCTGGTTCTACAAGCCTCTCTGCAGCAGGATACGAATCGCGAAGGATCTACTCCGGACATTGCTTGATAGACCGGTTCAGCAGCACGAGCACGAGGAATCTGTAAATCGAAGTCAGCATCTGCTACAGCAAAATGTAAAGAGCAGTAGGCATCGGAGTTGTTTTCGAGTATCAGAAAAATGGTTGGAAAATACGTTTTCGCAGCATGTGCCGAAGCATCTGAGTGAGCTGGGTAACGTGTGTGCTCATCATTTGAAGGTGGTATGGATGTAGAAGAGGAGTTTAGAACTTACCAAGTTCAGTCTGCTGCCTTGGGATTGACCTTGGGAGCGACCCAGTTCGGATGGCTGATGGTAGTCAGTTCAGCGCGGCTTCGTCAACAAATTCAAGACTTGATGGAGATCTGGAGACCAGCATATCATGTCTGTGGTGATGCTCTCATTCGACAAGGGTTCAGGGACAAAGCCATTGAAAGGCTTGAACGTCTCCTTGAAGGCCTGCTGATGCTGCTCGAAGCTCACGTCGGAGACCCATACTCCGACGTGGGCCGTCAGCAAGCAATCGAAGTCTGTCGAAGAGTCGCCCAAGTAGACTATCAACGAGCTCGACCCATCGACTGGGGCAGAAGACGTATCAGGCATGTAGCCTAGCTTGTCGTCACTGGTTCGGATGTCCTGTCCAGACTCGCGACAGACGACTCCTGAGCTGCCTTCAGGTGTGTCAAGTCCTTCGATCTCGTTGGCGTAGATCTCCATGCGGTCAATGTAATGGCATATGGCAGCCTTGTACGCGTGGCTGGACCGCTGAGCGGCTTGCCACAAAGCCCGTCGGATGAACGATTCGCTCCAGTTGACGCTTATGATGCTGATGCTGCTGGCAGATGTGGGTTGTTCCTCTTCCTGACCGGTCACAAACAACTCGAAAAGGTCCAGCCATCCATCTCGCAGTAGAAGACTACCATCGTCCAAAGCAGCCACCACAATGCCATGGACATCCTGTCTAGTCACGCCTCTGAAGAAGCCAGCATCCTGTACACGCTGTGCACTGCGCTGCTCGACCCATTTGCGTGACGCCAGCCAGCCACTGTACTCTTCTTCATCATAGTTCTTCCATGGGTAAGGCGTGTCTTTGAATACCTGATAATCTCTCATATAAGCCTCGGAAGTTTCACGCCAAGATATGGGAGGATTGTTCGGCAGTCGACCAAGGATTGCCATAGTGTCGTTGACAGTGAGCGTTCCATCGAAGTCGATAATGAGTTTGGTTGGCCCATGTAGCCGTCGAGGAGCCATTGTGTGACCGCGGCGAGTAGAAACCGTGTAGGAGGTAAGTCGACCTGCTGGCCTCCGCCAAGACAAGTCGCGCCCACTGTGCAGAATGCGAGCGAAGGCAGCGTGCCTCATGAGCAGGTCTCCAGATAAACAACCTATTTGAACATGGCACTCCCACGTGATGCTTGCATTGGAGCTGTTATAGGCGGCGTAGGTCGAATGAGGAAGTAGAGGGAGTCGAGCTGGCAGCTGCAGAATCTGAGATTAAGTTTCGTTCGAGATCGTGGCGGCCATCGTGCTGGTCGACTCTGGAGGTACTGGTGAGCAGCTCTCCGTCGATGTTGGATGTTGTACCATCAGCTTGTCTGGACTTCAATGGCGAAGACAGCAATGTCAAGGACACGGCAGCTGCGAATTTGAGACCTCGTTTCTGTGGGTGATTCTATCGCCAGCCGGGAATGCCCGGCCTGCCCGGGAATATCGGTCTCACGTGATGCCAAGCCGACGAATCAAGAGATGGTGATTGGCTGTTCCGGCCCTTGAGCGTCCGTCGCTCGTAGCCGAGAAACACTCAGTGACCTCAAGACTTGTTGACCTCTTTGCCTTCACCACGCACCTCTCCCCTCTACCACCACACATCACACCATGGCTCTACGACTCGCATCACGGCGCTTCGCGCCCCAGGTCTTCCGCCGTGGCATGGCCACCACCATTGAGCACACCAAGGAGCCCATCGCAGCCACCGCGGAGGCCACCTCGGCATCTCGCCCACCAATTCCAGCCAACAAGACTGGCACCGAGCACGAACCCAAGAAAGACGAGAACTCGCGAATCAAGACGTTCAATATCTACCGATGGAACCCCGACGAGCCTGCGAGCAAGCCCAAGATGCAATCGTACACTCTAGACTTGAACAAGACGGGCCCAATGATGCTGGACGCATTGATCAGGATCAAGAACGAGGTTGACCCGACTTTGACATTCCGAAGGAGTTGCAGAGAGGGTATCTGTGGCAGCTGCGCTATGAACATCGACGGTGTGAACACATTGGCATGCTTGTGTAGGTACAAGGGGATATTGCCACACTACCGCGTACTGACCGTCCCTAGGCCGAATTCCGACAGACACCGCAAAGGAGTCGAGAATCTACCCATTGCCACACACCTACGTCGTCAAGGACCTTGTACCCGATTTGACCCAGTTTTACAAGCAGTACAAGTCTATTAAGCCTTATCTGCAGCGAGACACTCCATCACCAGACGTAAGCAAACAAACCACACCTGTTGTCTTCGCAGCGCTGATCGATCTCAGGGCAAGGAAAACCTTCAATCCAAGGAGGATCGCCGAAAGCTCGACGGTCTCTACGAGTGCATCCTCTGCGCCTGCTGCAGCACCTCCTGCCCATCATACTGGTGGAACAGCGAAGAATACCTCGGCCCAGCCGTCCTCATGCAGTCCTACCGCTGGATCGCCGACTCGCGCGACGAGAAGACCGCCCAGCGTAAGGATCAGCTGAACAACAGCATGAGCTTGTACCGATGCCACACCATCTTGAACTGCAGTCGGACATGTCCTAAGGGTCTCAACCCAGCGTTGGCTATCGCTGAGATCAAGAAGAGCATGGCGTTTTCGTAAAAGGTGGAAGCGGTAGAGAGGGCAGTTGGTGTTTTAATAGCGGCGCGAGCACGAGGAAGGAGCCACGGCTACAGCATGGGCGTTTTTGTATATACATGTATTCGCAAGTTCAAAAACATTCTTGATATCTCAGCTGCCTCATAACCTTTCCTTCATCGTCTGTGACAGATTGGCTTATGATGAACACTCCGAGCCATGTTTCATGCACTCCTTGAATTGTCCAACTAAAATACTGTGCCTCGCCCACTGCAAAACTGACTAGTACTCCATATTACTGCCCCGGAACAACATATCCATTAGAGTGGAATGGCCGACAGCGTGGAGATAAAAGCACGATTTGTAAAAGGCCATTGATACAATATCTCGCTAGTCTCAACTATCGCTCAATTCATGCATTCGTGACTCCTGTCCTCGGCTCGGGTAATACACACTTCTCGAATCATCCCACAAAACCCATTTCGCCTCCAGTCGCTCATTGATCAGAGTATGGCAACAACAGCCATACCAGCACCAAGGAGACCTCCAGCAAGGAGAGGGGCTGGGGTGATCATGGCTCCAGAGTCAGTGTCAGTGGTGCTCGTAGCGCTTGAGAGAGCCGATCCCGCTGCGCCTGTGGCTTCGGTGGCGGCGGAGTTGACGTCGGAGGTGATGGTCGAGACGACGCTGCCTGCGGCATTGGTGGCTTCCTGGAGGGATGTTAGTTGATCTGTTGTTTGTTAAGGGGTATGGGGTTGACGTACGGTGAAAACGGAACCTCCTACGCTGGTGATCCTCGTGCCGAGCGATTCTGCGTCGCTGGCGATGGTGGAGACGACGCTGCCGGCAGCGTTGGTGGCTTCCTAGAAGGAAGTCAGCGAAGTGTCCTATTGCTCGGGGGGATGGGGTGCAATTGCAGTGAAAACCGAGCCTCCTACACTCGTGATCCTCGTGCCCAGAGATTCCGCATCGCTGACGATGGTGGAGACGACGCTGCCTGCGCCGTTGGTGACTTCCTGGAGGATGGTTAGCGGATTGTTGAAGTCGTAACTGGTATGGGATTAACTTGCAGTGAACACAGAGCCTCCTACGCTGGTGATCCTCGTGCCGAGGGATTCGGCATCAGACACAATCGTGCTAAAACCAACTCATTAGTGCACTGAAATTCGACAACTGTGTTGCTTATGGCACTCACCTGACCACGTTGCCTCCAGCATCCGTCAAACGGGTGAACACGCTACCGCCTACAGAAGTGATCTCTTGTCCTACTGAGACGGCTCCAGATGTGATTGCGCCTCCTACTTCGGTGACGTCTGAGACAATGCTACGAGCTAGTGGTCAGCGACATGGGTCGATTTGATGAACCACAAGACTTACCTGCTGATGCCGTCCAAGATCTCGGTCACCTGGGCCGCAGCCAGGGCGGCCGGGAGAAGAGCGAATCGTGAGAAATGCATTATATCCGAGAGGTTCTTGTATAGTTTAGATTCGTAAGGAGGAAATGTAAGGCTGCAAGAAGACACCGCGAGAGAAGGGCTTCGAAGTATTTCAACCACAGACCAAGGCCTTCAAAATAGAAAGTCCACGCTACGGACGGTTGCCGAGCAAGCAGCGTGGCTGAGAGAGCGCAAGGAGAAACCGAAACACTGAAAAACACTTACGCAATTCCTCTACCACACACCACATGACGTCGCGGGCGTCGCCCCCGTCAGCAGCAGTTAAAATATCAGGAACAAGTGATCCGCTTTGTGCTGTGCACAGAGCACCGCCTCATCTTGCTGCGCGGCCGCGAATCATCAGCCCGGATGGCGTCGGCAGTCGCGGCGCAACCAAGACCCAGCTGAGTTGATGACGGTGAGCGAGAGGCTTGGCTGCCTTTAATGGTGAAATTGGCGAACCGTGCGGAATGCGAAGCATGCGGGAATGCGAAGCATGCGAGGCAGCACGTAGTCGTTTCATGGTGCGAATACGGATCATGTACTTTTTGCTGCTGCAGGTACAGAGGACCTGAAGTCGATGGAGGTGAAAGGCTAAGAGTTGAGCTTTGGCCACGCGGCCACTCCCGCGCCGAGGTAGGAAACATCGTTAGCGTGACCGTGAAAGCCGACAACATGAGCTCTCGAGAAACGACCTCACTCCATCAGGACAACAACAGAAGATGTCGGACCACGTCCGAGACAGCGGCAAATCGCTAGCATCAGACCCAGCCCGCACCTTCAACTACCCCTGGGCTGCCGCACCAGACATAATCCGCGCCAACCAAAAGGACGCCTACTTCCAAAGCACCCTCCTAACACACCTCTCCTCCGTGATCCGCGCCCTGTATGGCACACGCTCCGAACACAAATGGGCCAACGAAGCCTCCGTCTTCACCGAACTCCTCTATCTAGGCCTGACCACCTTCCTGGGAAACCGCACCCTGGGCGAGGAGTACTGCGACATAGTCCAAGTCGAAGATGACTCCAACCGCCTCCCCTCCATCGCCAGACGCTCCGGATACATCCTCTCCTCAGTCCTCCTCCCCTACATCCTAAACCGCTTCCTCCCCGCCTTCCGCAAACGCCTGCGTGCCAAACTGGAGAAGACCCTCCGAAAAGCCCACCACAGACGCATGTCCTCCCCCACCCGCGCCAAACACCCTCCCACCAAATCCGCCCAATTCCAGGAATACATCCTCAAACACCTCGACTCCATCACCTCCCCGGCCCCCATCTACGCCGTCAGCCTCGCCGTCTTCTACTTCACGGGCGCCTACTACCAGCTCAGCAAACGCGTCTTCGGCCTGCGCTACATCTTCACGCGCAAACTCGAAGAGTCCGACCAACGCGCCGGCTACGAAGTCCTGGGCGTGCTGCTCGTCGTGCAAATGGTCGTGCAGGCGTATCTGCACATGCAAACGACGTATCAGAAAGTCCAGGAGCAGAACGTCCAGCTCTCCCTCGGCCCGAACGGAACCAACGCGCTGGACGGCGGCTCCGCGGTCATCGACAGCGGCGTCGAACTAGGCGCCGAGAACCACTTCAACACGCCCCTCCTCTTCGAAGCCAACCCCCGCGGCAACGACCCGGAAGTCATCAAACGCCGCGTCGCCCAAGTCACGCACACGCCGCTCGCGAACGGCCACCGATACGATCTGAAGGACCCTGAGCCGATGCAGTGGATCGAGAGCAAGCAGGGGAGGAAATGCACGCTGTGCCTGGAGGCGATGAAGGATCCCTCGGTCACGACGTGCGGGCATGTGTTTTGCTGGACGTGTGTGACGGATTGGTTGAGGGAGCAGCCGCTGTGTCCGCTTTGTAGGCAGAGTGCGTTGGTGCAGCATGTTTTGCCTTTGAGGGGGTGAGATGTCAATTCGAAGGAGAGTTGTTCATTACAAAGAGGAAAAACTGAAAATGAATGTGAACTTCGTTGCACACAGAATTGTTTCCCCATTTTCATTATCCATTATGCATTATCATCCGCATCTAATGTCCTTGTAAGAACAATATAACAACGAAGTCCCTCAACAAGGGATCCCTTCTCATGCAAAATACAGCGCACAGAACACATCTCACGCGCTCCAAAAAATCCACCACCGCAACAGCAGCAGCAGAATCAGCACAACCCACTCGTCGACGAGACTTCATCACCATCTCAACCAACAGAGCTCCGCCCTCTCAACCTCAAAGTCCCCAACGTCCCGCTCTCCACCCTCGCGGGAGCAGTATTCGCCCTCCTCCGCAACCCCAAAATCCTCTCCTTAATCCCCGCCATAATCGGCGCCCACTTGACAACGCCAAACTGCGCCTGCTGCTGCTGGAGATGAAGATGAAGCCCCCCGCCCGCGGGGAACTCATCATACGCGCCGTCGAGCCCACCGCTCCAATGGGCGCGCATCGTCAGGGACGCCGGGCGACTGCGCGATCGGTGACGCTGACGACTTCGGGAGCGGGAGCGGTCGCGCATGTGGCGGACTTTGCTGTGCGGGGGAGGAGTCGTTAGCCCAAGCTGTTTGTGTATACACGAGGAGGAGTCCGGGTTGAAATGCTACATCTTTAGGCTTTCGAGGGCGTCGCTGGCGAGGCTGGCGCGGCTTTTGGGGCGGCCGCCGCTGTTGCGCTTCAGGAGCCGTTCGCGGTCTTTTAAGACGGGTGAGGGACCGTTGCCGAGGGATGCTGGGAGTGGTGAGAGGTTGTCGCCGTTGGCTTCCTTGCCGGCGCTGGCGGAGGTCTTGCCCATTCGAAGGTCGTTTTTGAATTCGATGTACATCTTTGCGGCGTCTGATAGTGGGAAGGGTGAAGGCTCGGTCGGGATCTCTGCTCCATTTTGCAGAAGCAACTCGGCAACAGGGAACGGCTTCCGTGGCATTGGGCTAGAAGGCCTCGGCGGCGTTGTTGCAGATGTCTGGCCGGATGGCACTCGTATGCTCGAAGACGACAGCCCAGGAGAATGGAAGCCACCAGGCGCTGGAGGATCTGCAGCAACCAACGCGAGGAAGATCGCATGCGTGTTTCGTGACCGGTCATGAGCATTAGGATTCGCCCGCAGCGCCACCGCATGCAACACGTTCTGAATGTCGTTCTTCTTAATGCTAGTCAGGAGGTGGTCATCGGGCAACTGCGTTCCAGGTCCGAGTTGAACATATGTCCGATCGCTGTACTTGGCCGTGATGAAATGAAGCCTTTGCTCTCGAGTCGAGTGTGGCGACGGCTTCAAGAACCGGTCCAGTTTGGCCTCCCAGATCATGTTGCTGACGCGGTTGCCGATGAGGAGCAGCACTTCGATGATATCTTGCGTAAACGCAGCCGTGTCCAGTGTCAACGACCGCACCTTGGAGATGTGGGTGCCAAGCGAACGATGGATCCCACTGCACTCGATGCAGAGCAGCACGCCCAAGTTAATCGAACACCAGTCGACTTTGCTGTCTGAGCCACAGTCCGCACAGATCTTGTTGCCCTCGTCGGCATTGCGAATGCGTTGCAGGAGAGCGGACGGCTCGCCCTCGGTATTGCTGTCGTTGCGCTTGTACGCAGGCTTGTCGCCTGTAGAAGAGTACCTGCTCACGGCCTTCGCAGCCTCGTGCCGGTTAGGGTTCGAGGTCTGACGATGCCCCGAGAACGAAGAACTCTTCCCAGTCAATACGGCCGCAATATCCTTTCGGTGTGAACTGGGTTGTGCAGGTGATGGCGAGCTTGGCAGCCGTTCTTTGTTTTCGAAAGCGCTTTGCAGTGCGTTGTTGATGGCTCCAATCCACGATCTCATGTCTTCCTCAGATGGTGCTTGGTATACACGGGTGAACTGTGGTGTGATGACTTCGAAACAGAACCGTCGATCAGAATTGCGCGCCTCTCGTACCGACGCCATGCGAAGGTCAATAGGCTCCATGTGCAGATCGAGCTTCTCCTTCCAGTTGACGTATTCTGAGAGTCTGCCTTGGTCCAGCACGATCCAGAACTTATGCCATCCTGGCTTGCCAATGCCCTTGGGATCGACATGACTGCCAGGCCTGCTTAGCGCCCACAGAAGTCCTTCCTTTCTCATGGCGCCGCCGTTCGTATTCGTTCCCGCGTTCTCCTGCAGATCTCGAATGCCCTTGAACTTGTCGTTAGGACTGCTGGACAGTGCTGAAGTAGTAGCGGCAGGAGTGCTAAGCATTCCGTTCACCGGAGCCTGCACTGGCGGCGCAACAGTACTTGGCGGCGAAGTCGACAATGATGCGGCTCCACTAAGGCTGACTGCCCGACTCGACTCGCTCTCAGCAGGTCGCAACGAGTCTCTAACTGAGCCAGAATGTGAAAGTCCTGGCGGAATGACGTTGCCGTCCTCGCTAATGAGCTTATTGCTGGTTTCGAGCATGCGTCGCTTCTCTTCCCGTTCTTTGCGCAGCAGCTGGAAGTCTTGGTCTGCGATCTTGACTTCAGCGATCAAAGCGTCGAGCTGTGGCACCAGTGCCTCAACCTTCTTTGCAGTCTGCAAGTAACTCTTCGTCTGCGCATCGGCGTACTTGGTCAGCTGCGAGAGTACTTCTTGATCTTTTCGACCGCCGTGCAAATCGTGCATGAAGCTCGAATAGTCGAAACGTTTGAGCTCGAAGGTCCTTCGCTTGGCTTGGTACTTCTCATCGCTTGATTTTTGCTTCTTCTCCTTCATCGATTCGGTCCGCTGGCCAAGGTACTTCCCAACGTAGGCGTAGTATTCTTTGCTTTCTTCGTCAAATTCGCGCTTCTTGAGGTCAGCTTGCTTAATCTCCAGGTTGTACAGCCGACTGATGGGATCGATGACCAGCTTCTGCAGATTGAAAGTATTCTGTTTCTCGTAGTGAAGAATCTCCTTTGCGATCTTCTCGAAGTAGTGTTCCAGCGCAGGCTGCACAGCATTCGCGTTCGAGCTCGCCGCATCTTTCAACGCCTGGGTGAAATCCGAGACTGCTTGGTTGCACGATTGCTGAGCAGCTTCGGCCGCTTCAGCTGTCCTCAGCACCCGCTTCATCTTGATTCGCATATTGCCCGTCTTCTGCTCCAAGGACCGCATTGTAGCTCGGAAAAGTGGTCCATCCTCGTTAAGTGACGGATCCTCACCGGGTTTGCAGGTCGCCACATCCACTTTCACTGGCCCAGTGGTAGACATGGTCATAGTCTGTGCGAGTCCAAGGCTGTTCTCGGGTATGGGATCAAACATTGGCGATTGTGGCTCCTTGTAGTCCTTGTAGCTTCCACTGCCTTCTCCTTCTGAATCACTCACATTGCTGACTCTCGATTCGATCGATTGTGTCGATGGCACTCGTAGCCTTGGTGGGAGGTTGACCTCTAATCTGTCCAGTCGCGGTGACTTTGGCAGCGATCCAGGGAATCGCTGTGTATTCTGCACCCAGAAACTGAAGCTCGCCAATGTGTCCAGTCGATGCGCACGCTGATTGTACTCGACAAAACTGCAGCTTGTCCGCCATCCACCTCCTCTATCTTCAGCTTGTTTCGGCGGTCGCCATTTCCACGACCAGGTAGACTGCACACTCGAGCTCCCTGCCGTCGCATAGTCGCCCACGAGCTGTACATTTGGATTCTTGTGCAAGTTTGGATCTGAATGGAACTCTCGCACCACCAGATTCTCCACCTCTTTCGCCGTCGAGGCAAATATCCACGTCAGCCCTGAGATCTGCGTGTCGACCACCGCTGGGGTGGTCCCGTTCGCGGGCGCATTGGGGGGAGCAGTTGACGAGCTCTGTTGTCGCACGACAAAGGTAAAGGTGAAGTAGAGTTCTTCGCTGTTGGAAAGGCGAATGAGGAAGGAGGGAGGGAGGCCGTTGGCGATGCTCTCTGGGTCCTGCTCCAATGATCAGTATGGAAGCCCACCGCAGCGCATTGCACTCAAACCTACCTGTATATACTCAATCGGGGTATCGTCGGGTGCTTCTCTCTGGGCGGTATATCTGGTAGCGGGGAATGCATTTGGCGATAGGCGTAGTAATGTCTGGCCTCTCGAATTGGTGACATTGATGCTGGATATGGCGACTGCGCAGATATTAGCTCTGTATGACTGTGAAGTTCATGCGACCGCAACTGACATCGCGCCTGATCAGTCAGGACCAACGGCGAGCTCTCGTCGAGCCTGCTGGAAATGTTGCCCATGCTGCTGCTGGTGGCCCCCGCGGGGTGCAGAGGCGGCTAGGCCTCCGGGCGTGGATCGCGCAACGTGGTGAACTGGAAGATTATGCTTGTGTAGAGTATTGTATGGCCTGGTGGGAATGCGGCGGCGGCGAGAGGAGGATTGGTGGTGGTGGTGGTGGTGTGGGAGGGGGGATGGGCGAGGGTCTGGGACAGGGAGTTGGCGATTCGGGACCCTGAAGGGCGCTAGCGGCGGTGCACGCGTGAGGCAAGATCAAAGGTAACGTGAGGCGTTCGTGGGAGGCGGGTGAGATGCGATCAACGATGGCATGTGCGACGATGATGCGGTCGGTCACAAGGAGAAGAGGTCACCACCACAACACCACCTGTCGGTAGTCGAATGCGGTCAAAGAGCACGTGGTTCGTCAACGGCGAATCCAACGGTCGCAAGGTCCCGCATTTCATCGGTGGCTGCTCCCCAACCTCCTTTCGCCTCTCCATCGTCACACAGTCCCAGACACGAGCCATCGCGTGTCTCCCGATCTGCCATAATAGTACAAACCACGTAGGCAGTGCTCGATCGCAACACCTGGCAAAATCAGGCTACCGCCAAAACATTGCTTCAAGCCTGAGGCCGCTTTTCACGACGAACATGTGATTCTACTATCTACGCAACAAACTCGGTCAACACCCTCTCCAACTCACCCACCCAAGCGTGGATCTGCTCCTGCCTCTGGATCTTCTTACTATGAGCGACCTGCAGCGTCAACCTCCCCTCAACAACCTGCGCAGCGACAAGGATGAGCGCCCGGACTTCAAAGTCCTCAGCAGCAGGATGAAGGTCCAGCGTGTCGTCCGACACTCTCTCGAAGGGCGAATTCGGCTTCTTCAGCTGATTGTAGACGCCACCGTGGTAGCGACAGAGGATTTCGATGGGGAAGTGACGAGCCCCAAAGCTGTCGTAACCAGACGGCGTGAGGAACGCGGCGTCGAAGTAGTCGGATCCGTTGCGTGGGAGAGTGCGATGTAC
The DNA here is from genome assembly GCF_010093935.1 of Zasmidium cellare ATCC 36951. Classification (NCBI taxonomy): domain Eukaryota; kingdom Fungi; phylum Ascomycota; class Dothideomycetes; order Mycosphaerellales; family Mycosphaerellaceae; genus Zasmidium; species Zasmidium cellare. The sequence continues at coordinate 609,753 of NW_022986955.1, forward strand.
GGCTTGAACTTGATTGAGGATAGCTTTCATATCGTGACACGCGAGTCCAGATTGCAGAGCGATTGGGAAGAAGGATGTAAACCATCCCACCGCGCGGAAGACATCGGGCTGATCGGTGGATGTCATGTTGCGGCCGTGATGATCGTTGAAGATAGCGGGAGGAGAGCGTCTATCAGGGAAGCTTCGCAAGAAAGATGAGAGCGTCGCAGCAGCGAGAGCGTCGCCAATGCGAACTACATGCGAGAGAAGTTTGCTGCTGGTCGTCTGATCGAGCGCGAAGCCGCTGGTAACAATGTCTCCAGTCAGATTTGGAACGGTGTCCATTCCCCAATACTGACAATCTGACTGTGGCACTTTGTAGGGAAGACAGTCAGACAGTCGAAGAGTCTTGGCACGAGATGTTTGTCGTATACACCAAGACTGGAAAGACAGACTCGTATCTGGTGGAAGCTCCTGTCCTGAGAGCAGCAGTTCGAGATCTTCCAAAATGACTTGCCATGATGTGGGGTCCGTTACGAGGTGATGAGCTGTTAGGAAGAGGTGCTGCTCATGCTGAACATCACAGAGGGCGGCGATGAAGACCGGGCCATCGCATATGTCGAGTGATTTCTGCATTGCCTCGATTGCATGCTCAAGCTCATGCAACTTCTTGACTGACACCTGGCGCACGACGGTGGACTGGTCATTCCAAGGGCTGATCCTTTGCATCCAGACATTATCCTGGCGAATGAATCGAGCACGAAGCATCTCATGTCGACAGACTAGCGCATTGATGGCATGTTGAAGCCGCCCAAACTCAACGACGCAACGAAGCCGCAAAAGGAAGCTCATAGCGTGTTGATGCTGTGGCACTGCTCTATCCCGCAAGATAAACCTTTGAATAGCTCCAAGCGGAAACCAGGCTCCTGGTTCGTCGTGCTCATCCACCACAGGTGCCTGGTGCTGTTCTACACGCTTAGCCAGCGAGGAGATCTTTCTGCGCGTGAGAATATCCTGGACCGTGACGTTGAGGTGTTGTGCTCGGCATTTCGAGGCGATTCGAATGGCAGACAGGGAACTCCCACCCAGTCTTGTAAAGCTGTCATCGATGCCCACCTGCGTGACGGGGATCTCGAGGACCTCGCTCCAGATTTGTTGGAGTGATTGTTCGACAGGGGTGAGCGGCCGTGATTCCTCTGCTTGGCCGTCTTTCTCCTGCTCTCGTGTCGGCTCCTGCGGGCGCAATCGACGCAGGATTCCCTCGTCGTTCACTACGGCAAGAACCTTTGCAGTGGATGCGTCAGGCTCTGCCACGATGCGATTGACAATACGGGCCAAAGCATCTGCCACGGCTACCGCTGTTACTTCGTTCAGGTGAGTCCTCTTATACTTGAGTTTCGTGCGTAGCTCATCCTTGGAGTAGGTAACGGCAAGGACAACATCAAACTATTCGTCATCAGTATCGGCCATCGAGTCACAAAGCATTCAAGACACCCACCTCGCTCGGGTCATCGAATTCCAATATCTTGATCCTGATGCTCGAATCCTCCCCAGCCAAATCATCAGCCCAAAGTCGCTGGAGCGATATTGCAGTATTGAAAAGCGCCTTGCCGCCAAGGTCGAGTGCATGATGAAGCTCCGCCATCGATACAGCCTGATGAAGGAGTCCGTCGACGAACCTCTCCTGCGCCCTTCTCATGAGACTGAGCACGCTTTCACTCCCAAGTACACTTAAGGATGATACCAGCATACTGATAGTTGGTCCCATCGTGGTCTCGATGCCGTCGACGGGGGTATCGCGTCCGTTGGCGAGGAATCCGCAACACGGAGCGTCTTTGCCCGTAACCGCTGACAAGACCAGGATCCAGGCGACCTGTATCAGCGTGGAGACGGTCGATTCATGTGATGAGCAAAACGACAGCGTCTTCGCGATGTTGATGTACGGGACGGAGATCTGACCCAAACCGTCAGTGATGGAAGCATCGTTGTCCTTGTTTTTCTGTGAAGCCGGAAAATAGCATGGCCCGAAGCCTGAGAGTTGAGACTGCCAGAACTCCAGTGCAGACATTCGATTTGCTTCGACCCAGGTGATGTAGTCGCCGTAGAGTCCTCTGCTTTCATCAGCAACACTGCCAGTGTGGCCGTAGAGCCGTGCAAGATCCTGGCAGATGAGTTGTATCGTGGCAGCATCGTTCAGAGCATGGTTCATCTCGAGCCGGATGAACATATCTATGCCACCGTGCATGATTGCAAGGTGATGATGTGGCTGTGAAGGTCTGTATGTCTGCGCTGGCAACGTCTTGATCTGCTCCACAGGGCTGACCGCGCCTTCGGGCAATTGATCTCGCGATATTGAGATAGCAGCTTCCTGCAGCACGACTTGGCAGTATGCTCCCTTTGCACTCAGATGGCTGACAAAGATCGTTCGCATGATTGCATGCTTCTTGCACAGCCTTCTCCAGGCCTCGACAAGACGATCAGTAGATACGGCCTCGCCGAGCTTAGTCGAAGAGACACGGAAGCACGCCTGGAGCCGATAGTGGCCGGCAACAGTTTCCTGAGCGAGGAGGATGCCTTCTTGGACAGGAGAGCAGCCGTAGATGGACTCAACCTCCGCCGCATCCACGCCAATACCAGACAAAGCGTCCTGAAGACTGTCGATCTCTTCGCCGTCCATCTGCAATCTTGGTACGTCCGCGCGAGTAAGCCGGCGTTCCCTGCCATCGAGGGAAATGGCGAGTGCAGCGAGAGTGACTTTCAATTCCTGTAGCCATACTTCCACTCGATCGGCATGCTTCATATGCTTATTGTGGTGTAGCATGAATCTCAGTTGGCCGTCCGCGAGTGTGGCACTGATACTGATCAAGCCAAACATCTCAACATCATCCGCGATAGGCCAGCAACGAAGTTTGTCCGAACTTACTCGGCGCAAAAGACTGTCATCGCTCTCAAGCTGCTGGAACTGCCCGCCATAGTTAAAGACGATTTCTACATCTCGGCGGGAGAGAGGTCGATTGCTGAGCATCCGCGAGCTGAACCACTCCCAACCGTTCTGGAGATATTGAGCCCTGGCGTCCTTCGTCTGACGTACGGCCTCGAGTACGGGAGTGGAAGCCCCAATCGCTGGATGAATTGGAAATAGTGTCGTGAACCAACCCACACTCCTGGAAAGATCGAGCTCCGAGTCCCAAGTCTCCCGCCCATGGCTTTCATTATACAAAGCGGGCGTGCCCCGATCGCGAAAGACTTGCCCGAACGACACGACAATGCCTGTCAGCAGCAAGTCGAGCAGCGAGGTATTGTACGCCTGGTTGCACGGTCCGCTGAGCTTTGCGGTGGTCTCGACATCCAAGGTCATCGTCTTGGAAACATTGTCACCGCGGAGATTCTGCAACTCTCTCATGCCCCAGAAGTCGGGATCAGCCAAGGGAAGCGATGGATCACGGTGGTGGCTCTGCTTCGTGAAATGCTCGGCTTGCAGCTGAACCCAGGTGGTGGATGGCAGTGATTCTGGCAGAGTTGTCTGAGGGCCATCTTGCAACAGATTTGAAAGGTCCTCTAGCAAGATCCTCCATGAGACGAGGTCTATGACGAGATGATGTGCTGTGAGGTGTAAGATGCCGTTCACAAAAGAGCCATCATTTGCCTCGATGTAGGTGGCTGCGAACACGAAGCCAGATGTGATGCTGAGGCTGGCCTCTCGTTTGTTGATCACCCGCTGTATTTCATCTGTATCCTCCACGCGCTGATGCTCGAATTGCTCCCCGGGTAATTCTGCCTCTCCGACAATCTCTTGCTTCCATTCACCAGTTGAAGACTCCACAAACCGGCATCGTAACGACTGATGATGCCTGACCAGAGCATCTATTCCAGCCTGCATCGAAGATGGAGATACGGGTCTAGTCAGCTCGAAGACCCAGGATTGATTGAAGTGATTGGCAGTGGCTGGACCATGATACTGGCAAAGAAGTTCCTGTATTGGTGAAAGCATACCACTTCGGACTGCCGAATTTGCACTGATATCGTATCCTTCAAGCCGGGCCATTTTTCTGTTCTGATCTTCAACCGATTGACCACTGCTGGCTAGCTTTGACACCAGCTGCCCAAAGCTGCGGCTCTGCAGTATGTCTGTGACGTTCAGGGGTATCTTGTTCTGTCGGCATTTTGACACGATTGACATCGCCGATATCGAATCCCCACCAAGCCTGATGAATGAACTCTCCCCGTCAATTTCATTGACTGGTACGTTAAGAACCGATGACCAAATTTGTCGAATGAAGTCTTCGTGAGAGTTTGCGACCGTGCTGGGAGCTTTCCACGTTGCGTTCTCAATCTCTTTGGCGGAGGACGCCAACCAAGCCGTCACCCGTCTACGATCCAGTTTCCCAGAAAAAGTAAGAGGTAGCGCCTGGACAGTGATCCAGTGCACAGGGACCATGTACGCCGGTAGGACCCCAGAAACGGACGATAAGGCTCGTGAGAGGACCGACGAAGCCGCCTCAAGCTTCTCGTAATGGAGAGCCCGCAGTACTCCATATGTGTCTTTCGACGATAGTTCAGTTTCAATCACGACCGTGAGGTTGCCCTGCAAGGTACCGAGTTTGGGCACAACAGCCATGGCCCGACAGATGCCCTGGCAAGCAGCTAGAGCCTGTTCCACATCAGCCAGCTGCAAACGTTGTCCATGGATCTTAGCTTGATCGTCCACGCGGCGTCCAAGGAAATGTAGGCTCCCATCTGCATTGTATTTCGCCATATCGCCAGTCCTGAAGAACCTGCTGCTGCCACATGAATTTTGACGCTGCAACGCCCACTTGGGAGGTCCGCAGAAGGCTGTTGTTGTCACCGTTTCTCCAAGATATCCGCTGCCGACGTTTGGGCCTTCGATGACTATCTCTCCAATTGCTCCAATTGGCACAAGTTCGTCGATGTTTTCTTTACGAACTAGCCAGACGGCACATGAGATGGGAAAGCCAATGCTTTCGGGAAATCGAGAGTCGCCGTTGACCTCCGCAATGGTTGACAGAATGCATGCTTCGCAAGGGCCATAGCCATTGTACAGTCTCACATGCTCACTCCATTGCTGAACAATCGAACGTCCTATCGGCTCTCCGACCGATACAAGGGTCTCAAGGCCAGGCACGAGCAAAGGATCGATACCGTGAGATACCGTTGGCGTTAGTGCAGCCCAGGTCGCAGCCTTTTCACGCATAAAAGTGACCAAACACGCCAACCGATCTTCGTCTGAAGGCACGCAGACAGTGCCTCCGAAGGCGACGGTGCCAAGCATTTCGAATACATTGATATCGAAGACATGCGCTGCAAACTGAAGCACTCGAATGTTCCTGGAAAACCCAAAGTAGCGTCCAAGGCTTTGCAGAGTTGAGGAGAGCGTGGAATGTTCCCATACCACACCTTTGGGCGTCGACGTGCTTCCGGAAGTAAATATAATGTAGGCATTGGAAGTCGGAGATATGACTGAAACAGGGGCAGTGGTCGTTATGGGCAGGTTGTCGAAGAGCTCCTGACCAACGACAAGTCTTTCAATGCCGTCAAGAGACGTGAACAGGTCGTCATGCGATCCCAAGACCAGCTCCGCAGCCACGTTGGAGATTATCATCGCTTTTCGGGCTTCGGGATATTTGGGATCGATGGGTACGCAAAAGCTGCCAGCTTTCAGTATCGCCAAGACAGCCACCGTAGTCCATCTTGTCTTCGTGAAGACAAAAGGGATGGGTTTGCTAGGAGCGGCATTTCGACGCCGTAGCTCGTCAGCTAGACGGTCGGAGTACACTTCAAGTTGCTCATATGTGAAGCTCCCGTCCCATGCATCGATCGCTATGTGGAGCGGCTGTTGCGAGGCTGTCTGGCGAATCATGGCACATATGTCCTTGAAAGGGGCTGCGGTAGTTGCAACACCAGAGTTCCATCTTTGAAGTTCGGCTTTGTCGCCATCGTTGCACGAGGACAACGTAGACAGTGTTGACTGGCCAGTGGAATTTGACATTGCCATGATTGTATGCTTAAACTGTCGAAGGACCCGTTCCATTTGCTCGCCAGTGAGAACGCCAGTGTCGAAGTATGCAGTGACCTCGACTCCATCGGGTCTAAGCTGACAATCCAATGTGAGGCTGTACGTTGTCAGCTCGCTGTTTGGCATAGGGATCGTAGTGAGCCCCAGCGAACTGATCCCGGCTGCGGTGTCGGATTCCGGCTGCACCACAAGAAGGGTCTGAAAGTCTACAGACGAAGCAGCAGCATCGCTTGCTTCGGAGATCTCTCGAAGACCAAGCTGCTCGTAAGGTATCATCTGGGTTGTCATACGTTGCACGTCAGACAAGAGGGAATCGACTGTCATGTCTTGTCGGAAGGGGACCTGGAAAGGTACGGTTGCTATGACAGGACCACATATCGCGTCGATTCCATGCAGGTCAGCATTTCGCCCAGAGATCGTCAGACCGAACGTCGGCCTCGTTGTATTTGCGTATGTCGCACTTACCATAGCCCATACAGCCTGGAGGAGGGTAGGAATGCTGAAGCCCCTTTGTGTGATTGGCACCGAGTCTATGGATATCGAGGTTCGCGCGGTTGCGTAGGGGTTTCTGCCCTTCGACAGAGTGACCTTAGGGAAATGACTGTCAGACCTGGCAGCCAGAAGAGATGACCAGAATTTCAAAGCTGGCGTTCTGCGCATGGCGCGGCAGTGCTTTACAAATGTCTTGAAGGGGGTTCGTTCGCTCAAAGGTTGGCTATCGTAGGCCTCAATGACGTTCTGCCATATCAGACCTAGCGACCAGCCGTCAAAGATCGCGTGATGGATAGTCAGAACGAACTCGCGATCTCCTATTAAAGCAAAGCGGATGAGCGACGCTGCAGGCTCAATTGTCAAAAGCCTTTCTGTGCGTAGACACTCCCCACGATTGCGATACCTTCGCCATGAAATAGCCGTGGTGGTCACTGCCTGCACTGGCCCGGCAGAGGTCTGCACGATTCTTGTTCTGAGGATCGAATTCTTCGCAAGTGTGAGCTCCCAGGCCATTTTGAACCGCTGAAGATCCAGTGAGTCGTTCATGTTGTACAGGGATTGGCGTGAATAAGCACTTGCGGCTCGCGATGACGACGTGAAGAGGGCCTCCTGCATCGAAGTACACGGATAGATATCTTCGATGTCTCGCTCTGATAGAAGGCAGATCTCAGCGACCTCCTTTCTGAGAGCGGCGAGATTCAATTCAGGAAATTGAGTGTCCCTATTTGGAAAGGCCGCAGTGAGATGTTCGCACTTCTCGGCCATTGCCGCCATCGTGTGATGCTCGAATATCACTGTTGCTGGTAGCCTGATGCCTGCTTGTCGAGCCGCTGCTACCAGACGCATCACATGTATTGATTTGCCACCAAGCTGGAAGAATGAGTCGCCCCGGCCGATATCGTCTATTCTGATGTGAAGTATCCCGGCCCACAGGCCTGCAAGCAAGCGTTCACTCTCAGTCTTCAGAGCGCTTTTGGTCATAGAGACTAATGTGAATTTTATCAGCTCGTCCTCCGCCATTTTCAGCGCCAGCGAGTGAAAAGCCTTCCGATCACGCTTGCCATTGACGTTAGTTGGCATTGCAGTGACGGGCATGAAGTGCGAAGGTAGCATGGAGTCCGGCAGCAGTGCTTGAAGTCGATCATGGCGTCCAAGAATCCTTTTTCGTTTTGGCTCTGTCAATGGGATGATCTCTGGGGGTCGAGTAGACGGCTGCGTTTCGTCCAGAAAGAAGGCCACCATCACTGTACACCCCGAGCTGCCGAATGTTATAACGTCGCATACCACAGCCTCCAGAGATAAGGCTTGGCGTAGAGCAGACTCAATCTCTGCCATGTCAACGCGAATGCCAGAGATCTTTCTTTGACTGTCTATGCGACCCACAAAGCTGATTGTGCCATCTGAGTTGTATTTGGCAAGGTCGCCAGTCATGAAAGCCCGAGTTCCAGGGCGACCACGCACAGCATCCAGCCAAGGTACTCTTTGGACAAAAGCTCGAGCGGTCCCGGCGGCATCATTCAAGTAGCCTCGTGCCAGTGTGGGCCCCTCTACAAGCAACTCCCCAACAGCGCCGATTTCAGCAAGCTGGTCAGGCTGTCCAGGCTCCACAATCCAGAGGTTGGCAATGTACCCTTGGCCGATCGATGTTGAAGGTACAGATTCGGCGAACCCGACTTGAGCCGCACACCGCACCGTACACTCGGTCTGGCCGTATGTAGTGATCACCGTGGCCGTGCCCATCCAGGCGCGCACGATGGAGTCGTCGACAGCTTCGCCACCGAGACACAGTGTTTTCAACTTCGGTACCTGCAACGGGTCGATGAGACCAGCAAATGACGATGTGAGCCAAGCCCAGTTCGCATCCATGCGATTGATAGCACCCGTCAAGTCTTCCAGTCTGTCGACTTCTGAAGAAATGCAAAGTGTGCCGCCCTTGAACAGAGTGGCAAATATTTCACCGATACTGGCTCCGAAGCTCCACGCGGAAAACTGAAATGTTCTGGTCTTCTCATCCATCAGAAGTGACGTTCCGAGAGCATCGGCGCTCGTGCAGAGGCCCTGATGCTCAAATACGACTGCCTTTGGGCTACCAGAAGAGCCGCTGGTGAAGACTAATGCACAGGCATTGTTTGGTACAGCGGATGGTAGTGGGAGAGCCGCATGTGCGTCAGCATCGTCCTGTTGTAGTACGGAGCGCCAGTAGTCGCCATCGACGGAAAGAACACTGGAACAAGTGGACCTGAGGAAGCTTTCTTGGCAGCCATCAGTTATCACAATAGACACCTCAGCATGCGTTAGAACCTCTTGGAGTTTCTCGACAGGGTGAGACGGGTTCAAAGCCAGGAAAGCGGCGCCTGCCTTGAGGATGCCAAGTTCGACCACAATGCCAAAGGCTGACTTCTCCATGCAAAACGCAACAAAGCTCTCGGGCCTGGCTCCAAGGGCAACCAGTCTGACTGCTAGTGCTGTTGCTGCACGGTCGAGCTGCTCGTATGTGAGGTCGAAATCCCACGCATGTACCGCCAGCTTATCGGGGTATTGCAATGCTCGCCGCTGTACTTCGAGGTGCACGCAAGACCTTAGGGGCTCATGTTCTTCAGAGTTCTGACGCAGTGCAAAAACGAGTGGTGAAACATCTATATGTGCTTGTTGTTTGCCTATCGCTGGTGTACAGTCTTCCGCATCGTCGAACATGTAGTCGTGCAAACCGACATTTTGTTCTTGTAGTATTCCGCGAAGTACCTTTCGATGGCATTTGCCCGACGGAGTCGTAGGAATGTGACTCAGAGGCATGAAGACTGTTGGCACCATGATACTTTGCAACTTGGTCAGCGCCAAAGCAATCGCTTTCCTGATATTGCATGCCCATTCGTCGCGCATTGAAAGGATCAGAGGGGTACTTTGCGAGGACCGTTGTGCTTGGCCGCCACGAGGCATGAAGAACGCCACCAGGCGTGCGGTGGTAGATTCGACACGTTCATTGCTGACTTCGATCACAACATCATCGGCCAACCCGGTAAGTCCCATTTTCACGTAATGTGTGATCTCTCCCAACTCCATACGGACACCTCGAACTTTTACTTGATCGTCTGTTCGAGTGAGAAATTTCAGTGATCCGTCGGACTGCCACTCGACAACATCTCCTGTCCTGAGCAGTCGACTTTCCTTCGTATGTGGCTCGAGCCATGCCGGAGTAGGGATGAACGTTGACGAAGTTTTTATTGTATCGTGCAGATAACCTTGGGCCAGGATGGAGCCCTCTACGAACAGCTCTCCGTGATGACCTGGCGGAACTGGCAAGAACTGTTCGTCACACACCCAAAATCTGCAACCAATCGAACGCCCGATGTTTGACGGATCCGATTCAGGCGTGTTGTCTTCCTTCCCCGAGCAGTAGATCGAAGCTTCAGCAAGGCCGTAGGCCAGTATCAAACGACATCGCCCTGCCCATCTGGTCAAATTTTCTCGGTGTACTGCTTCGCCTCCAAGAACAAGAGTACGAAGACCAGGTACTTCATCGGGCTCCAACAGTTTGGCCATTGTTGGAGTTAGTAGAGTCCAGTTGACTCGGCTACGCCTGATAAAGCCTGCAAGGTCACCAAGTCGTTCTTGTGACGATGGAATGCACACGCAGCCTCCACGCGTGAATACCCCGAGGATATCTGCGATTGCAACATCGAAGGTATGGGCTGCGAACTGCAGAACTCGAGATGATGGCCCGATGTCCCATTGAGAACCGAAGGCCTCGAAACTCGAGCACAAGGCCATGTGGCTCAGAGTGATAGCCTTTGGGGTCCCGGTGCTTCCTGATGTGAATTGAACAACTGCAACGTCTTGAGGCATAGTTGTGTGGATGAGTGTGCCAATCAACGGCTGTTTCTGAAACGATTCCTCCAGTACGACGGCGTGAGAGCTGAGAGCGTCAACGACGTCTTTCGTGTCCCGCCCAGCCAAGACAAGTTTTGATTTAGTCTGTTCGATCAGCAGTCGTAGCCTATCGTGAGGCATTTCCGGATCCAATGCAGCGCAAGCAGCACCGGCGCGAAGAATTCCAAGCATTGCGATTGGGACCCATTTCGACTTATGAAAGCAGAAAGGTACGATGTCGCCAGGTTTGATACCGTAGTCGGCAAGTTGCAAAGCCAAAATACGTGATAAACTCTCAACCTCCTGGTATTGCCAGTCACCATCCGAAGCCTGGACAGCTTGTGCAGAAGGGCGGGTAGACGCTTGATCGAGAAAGACATCATGAATGCAAGCATGCACAGTGCGTGGGACAGGCCCTGCCCACTTCAAAAGTGTTTCAAAATTAGCCGTGGAAAGATCGTACTGCTTCTTTTGAGCTGCGAGACCATCCATCGTAAGCTAGAGTGCGAATTGCTGGATGTGTTGAATGGGGTACTCGACAGCGTTTTGGAGGGAGTTGCAGCATTCGTGTCGACGGTGCAGAGTGTGAGATGAACTTGACATTCGCCGAAATGGCAAAAGACGTTCTTTGTATGAAGGCCATCGGATGGTTCGTGCAAGGGACGGGCGGCTCGACTCTTGAAGGACCAAAGACGAGAATGGCTTGCTCGCCTTGACCGATGCGCCAAAGATCAGATGGGTGCTTTGATGCAAGCTTAGAATCAGGTCCAACGATCATCTCTCGGATATGTGTCCCGAAAGTATGGGGCGCAATGTTTCCAATGCAAAGCCAGCCGGGGTTTTGCAAGAACCTGAAGGGGTAAGGTGTGCCATCCAATGCTCGGGTGGGTGGATTTTCAAGGGATCGAGCTCGAGATTCCGCGCCCGTGAAACCTGGCATGGGTTTCTGTATCCTGACAAGCTACATGTACAGAGGGGTGCACAAAAGATGACAACCTGTAGGGCACGTGGAGAGATGTCAACAAAGTCTTGATTGGCTCATTCGACGAAACAGACTCTCGGATTGGCCCATAGAGCAGTTTCGACTCCACGGGCACTAGCAGGGGTTGTCATGATTCTTGCACCAGCCTGTATGTGCCCAGCGGCACACTCCGGCGCGCTTCTTTCCACGTTGCTGCTTGGAAGGGGAAGGGGAGATCCCAGATCCCGAAGCCATCATGTCGATCTTGGGATTTGGATGCATGCAGTAAGTTTGGGGTGTCGTAGGTCTCCGCTACTGTTGACAGGATGTGTTCATACAAACACACCAACACCTGAAGGCTGCCATACCACAGGCGTTCAAGGCGGCCGTCGGGGCTTCGGATTAGCTTTTTGATGTTGTTTTCAACCACTTGGCTCAGACTGGCCCAGTTTGGGCGTCCACGAGAGCCGTGCACTATCGAAGAGGTCGGAGCACATGCAAGACGAGCATAACGGTTCGCCTCTCTCAAACCGGGGAGGTGTGGATGTGCCAGATCATGGGCTTCGAGCTTCTCGATTGCTGTACCTCATCCCATGGCGATTTCGACGGCCAGTTTAGAGGAAGCGCGGTGGAGGTCATCACCGCCGCCATCACAGGCGTTTTCGCCGTTCAAATGATGGTGGGCAAGATGCATTGCATTTCGATGGCGGTGTATGGGCAAGGAGGTGGGGAGTCTGCACCTGTGTAACGCCGATCAACGTTTCATAGTGGGCCTCTCTATTTTCTGACCTCGTCTTCACAACAATACCACCAACAACATTCACCTCGCAGCTGTATTCAAGGCTTTACCGGCTGAACTTGTCGATCTCTATCGTTCCCAAGATCGGATAGCTAATAAGCACGGCGACTAACGTAAAGTACTTGCCTACGTCTCCTCCTCCAGATCCTATCAGTCTCGCAACGGGCCCGACGTACTAGGGATTCCGAAAGTTAGCAGATTGTTCCTTCACCGTATCTCGGCCGCTGACAGTGCCACCCACCCACGTCTGGTTCATCCCCAAGAAGCTGACTCCGATTCCGAGCGCCAGACTACCGCATCCCGCCAGGCCCCATGGCATGCGCGACTGGTCTTGCCATCCCTCGATGTCGTAGCCCCCCAGCCGACGGCGGAACCAAAATGCTTCGATGGCGAGGATCGTCCCGAAACAGATAGTCCAGTAGCCCAGCAAAGCAAGGAAGTTCTCAAGAATTGCCTCTAGCGACGACCGGCCGCCCCAAGCCAATGCGAGCATGATGGCGGCGAGCAACGTGTTGAGTAAATGATCGCAATGTTGTTTCCCACTACACGAGAGTAGTTAGTGACGCCGTCCTCCTTCGCGCAGCCCGGGCATTATGCTCACTTACGGAAGGAAAACGAGTACATGACGCACACAAATTTGGCCCATCCGGATGGCGACATGGTGGCTAAGATGAGAGCGCCGACACGGCCATAATTATAAGCGTCAGAGAGCTTGCTGTCAGGCACAACGATGCCGCCATAGTAATTGCCAAGGATGAGGACAAAGACCGTTGGAATCGTCAAGCCCGTCCAGGTCATGCCAAATACCAACCACTTATTGATAGATGGCGGGTAGTGGACATAGTAGTAGTCGCCAGCCAGAGAGCACCAGGCGGAAGCCTCGCCAAAGACAATGGCGAAATATGTCAAAGCCGCGCCGGTGCGGTCGAGACCGGCGACAGACGACAGTGCCGGAGTTGGCGAGAAGTATCGCGCCGCCTGGCCGAACTGTACGCATAAGAAGACAAGTATCAGGAACCATGCGACTGACTCGTATTTCTGGATCCAGCGGAAACCACAGAACGAGACGAGGAATGAGCCGATGCACACAATCACGATGCCTACGACAATGGTCAACGAGCCGCCACTGACGGCGCTCTGCAGTTGTCCGGCGACAATGCAGTTGACCGTGCCGAAACCAATATTGACGATGATATTGAGGAGGCCGCAGATCTTGGCACCCCAGATGCCAAACGCATAGCGTGAGACAGCGATTTGTCGTAATCCTAGTGGAGCGCACAGTGTAGCCGTGAACCCAGGAATAACAGAGCCGATGACAGTCGCCGCATCACTAAGACCTATGGACTCGTTGACAGAGAGCCCGAGCAGCGGGCCCAGCATGCCCATGGTGATCAAACCCGGGCTCATGAGCATGGAGAACCAGAGCAGCATCATCTACACGGCCGTCAGCAGTGTGTGTGCCAGAAAGCAAAGACAATGAGGGTCACATTGAGGATGTGTGGCGGTCTTCTTTGGTCTTCACGCACGCGCTCCGCCCCGGTGCTTTCTACTCCCAGCTTTCGATCCATCCACTCCTCAGTGGCCTTCAGTTTCCGCAGGATAGCATTGCCTTGGCGTATTCGGATGACTTCGATCTCGCCTCGTCCGAGATGCGCGTCCGTGGGGAAGTCAGGCTGGGGTGGTGACGGCGAGACATCAGCAGAAAGCACTTTGCTCACCGCCTCGCCCTTCTCCAAGGACAAAGGTTCCTGCTGCGTTGAATCAGCCATGCTTCGTTGGATATAGTGCCGTTCGAAAGAGAGAGAAAGAACGACCCCTTGGAGCGGACGACGCATCGCGGCTGTGGTACTGCGGTACATTTAAAGACATGGAACACTCCTTCGCCCATCGTCGCCTGCCGGACTGGCTTCCAATCGCAAAATGATAAAGGATGAGGGACGAGGACGTCTGTAGTGCTCTTGTGGCCGCACAGGAAAACGTACCAGGTCTGGGTCATCCGAACCGGGGAAGACTGTGGGCCACGGATTCGGCGTTATCAGTATCACGAATCGTGTTACGCGGCGTCACTATATAAATGAAGAGAGCGAGCGGGCAAGAATCCTATGAGTGATGGGCCACTCCAACTCGAATATTGAGCCTCTTCTGGCTGGCAGTCCACGGCACGTGATACACGCCTGCCAAACTCCCTCATCTCGAGGTATATCGTCGTCACGTCCTTGCTACGGCCGTTACCGTTGCAGGGTCGTTGTCCTATACCGACCGCTTGGTCCTTCGACAGGATCTGCTCCACGAAAAAGATGCCTTTGTCACCAACATCCCCAAGGTCGAGCTGCACTTGCATTTGGAAGGAACCCTCACTGCGGAGCTGCGCTGGAAACTAGGCAAGAAGAACGGCGTCCCTCTGGGCTTGAAGCGCGGCGGTACTTACAAGGAGTTCGAGACACTGGAGCAGCTGAAGAGCTCCTATGCCCTAATCCAGCCGCGACCTGGCCACGGCTTTGACCATGCCGAAGAGCGCTTCACCTTCTTCGAGGCCTACTACACCGGCTTCGAAGTCCTGATCACGAGCCAGGACTTCTATGAGTTGGCGATGAATTACTTCGAGCGTGCCGCAACCATGAACGTGCGCTATTGCGAGCCCTTCTTCGATCCCCAGGGTCACACAAGGAGAGGCGTAGCGTTCGAACCGGTGATTGACGGGTTGCGAAGAGCGCAGATCGAGGCACGGGAGTCGCTCCACGTAAGTACAGTTTCAGCGCGCGCCACTCACTATCATCCTGAGGTCACTGAGACACATCGCAGGTTGAGTCCAAATATGCCATATGCTTTCTGCGCGACATGTCTCAGGAGTCTGCGATGGAGCATTACGAGCTGGCACTGCAGGCTCGCGACGTGATCATCGGCATCGGTCTAGACTCCAACGAGTATCGACGGCCACCGTCTCTGTTCGAGGCTGTCTTCACCCGCGCTCGTGCCGACGGCTTCTCGCTGACTTGCCACCGCGACGTCGGCCAGGAGCACACGAGCACATCCGCCATGTCGTCAGCCGCGTCGGCGGTACTGGAGCAGAGCGCCTAGACCACGGGCTCAACGACGCCGAGAAGACTGAACTGGTCGACCTGATCCACGACAAGGGAATCGGCATGACCGTCTGTCCGTGGGCCTACGTCAGGCACGAGCCGCTGGACGAGATCTTCCCGCGCATCCGCACCTTGTACGACGCCGGGATCAAGGTCGCGATCAACAGTGATGATCCGGCGTACATGGACGACTCGTGGATCACACACAATTTGCTCGTGACGAAGAGGATGTGCCAGTTCGGCGACGGCGATGGTGTGCTTGACACGACATGCCATTGACATGTGTTGGGCCCCCGAGGAGTTGAAGACTAAATTGCGGCAAGAGCTTGGTGCCTACGCTAAGTCGAACGGAGTCGTGCTATAGTATCAATGTTGATACACGCGGCGACGGTATTGCTGTTTAACTCTACCTAGGCGTGCTAGCTGTAGCAGACCTAAGGCCTCCGTTACAACATGACTTCGCCTGCAGGTATCGCGTCTGGATTTTGAGACAGCGGGGGGAGATTCTGTCATGCATGTCTTCTTCTTCATATCTTCGTCCTCACAACGACTGGTTCGTCGCCGAACACGATTATACTATCCCAGCGAGCAGCCCTCACGTACGACCGGCCGCTCAGATCGCTGCCCGTCCCCTTCGAAGAGATCCACCTCGAGCATACCTCAAAGGCAGCGGGACTTCCATCACTGAGGGCGTCTTCACCGAGACACAAGGCACACACGATCCAGCCCAAGTCTTTCGCCACGCTCCGTCCGTCAAAAGCGAGTTCGGCTCTGCTGCTCTCTTCGATTTTCTGCCTGACCTCTCCCCATGCTTCCTCGACTGGCTTCGCCCATCGATCCTGCCCACTCTTCTTCCAATGCACGACCACACTCTCAACAACGCCGGCTAGCGCCTCTAGCGTCACCTGCCCTGTTGAACCTTTCACAACCCTCACCAGATCATCGACCATGACGTTGGTGGTTCCTTCCCAGATAGCTAGGACGTTCGCCCCTCGATACAGCCTCGCGATGTTCATCGAGACGTCTTCATTCTCGAGATAGCCTACCCCACCGAGACTCTCCATGCATTCCTGCAGGCCAGCGATAGCGGCTTTGGCCGTGAGAAGCTTGGTCAGAGGGGTTAGGAGGCGGAGGAGGTGACGAACGGAGGCTTGAGGCAGGAGGCGAGATGAATGCGTGTCGCTTGTTGGGGTAGAGGGATGTTCAGCCGCGCCGAGGAGAGCGACTGTATAGAATGCCAGGTGCATGTTGGCGTGGTAGAGGACGTGTTGCTCCGCCAGAGTCCGCACATGGGCGGGTATGTCCATGAGGAGTTTTCCTCGGATTCTCCTTACCCGCGCAAAAGCTCGTGAGATGGAGAGTCCTCTTCCCCAGGAACTCACTGCTGAGACGGCGTTGTGCACGCGGGTGATGTTGAGGATCGTGCTGATTTCTTTCGTTCCCTGGCCTGCGGCGCCGATTCGCCAGGCGCGCATATTGGAGAGGACGAGTTCGGCGGTGGGGAGGGCGCGGGTGCCGAGTTTGGATTTGAGGCGCTGGATGCTGATACCGTTCAATTCAGGGGTTGTGGAGTTCGGTCTGAGAACGCGGGTGGGTGCGAAGAAGGCGGAGATGGAGCCATCAGGTTCTTTGGCGAGGAGGACGGTGGCGTTCGCATCGGTGGCGGAGGAGAACCATTTGAAGCCTGAGATGGAGTGTGGTCCAAGCGGGTTACCATCGACGTCTGTCGCTCTTATATCCTCGTTTGATGCTGGAGTGGCCAACGTCTCCGTGCTCCTCACATCGCTCCCTCCCGCCCTCTCCGTCATCCACTGCCCACTCGTCCACGCCTCCCCAGGATCTCTCTGCACAAGCCTCTCAAACGCCCTCTCAAACACCCTCCTCTCCACCTCCCCCAATCCCCCTTTCTCCAACTGCCCCCTCAACAACCTCGCCGCCCCATCCGTCATCGCACTCGGACACGTCACATCCGCCGAAAACGCACACCACACATGATACTTCAAGAACTGATACACCCTTCCAAACCTCCCAAACCTCCCAAACTCCTTCTCGTGGCCTATGGCCACAATCCCCTCTCGAATCCCGAGGTTCTGGAGTTCACGCCAGCCTTCGCTTGTGATGAGCTGATCAATCCGTTTACCCCAGGAATCCCAAGTCCGTACGTAGGGTGTGTTGCGTTCTGCGTCGGCGTTCCAGGCGAGGATTTGGGGGGTTGTGACGAGTTTGCTCATGTGTTGGAGGTCGGGTTTGATGGAGTGTTGGGTTCGGAGGGGGAGGTGGACTTGGAGTGGTTAGTTTGTGATTCTGTGATGGGGAGGTAGTGAGATGTACATCTGAATATTCTTTGCAGTGCTTCGTCTTCATTGAAAAGATCGCTTGGTGCCGGCTGTTGTTGGAAGAAGCCAGTAGTGGCACTGGAAGGCTGTCGTTTTGGGTCGGGACCCATGCTGACCGATGTTCAGTATTTCCGATTGACGACGTGGTATTCAAAAAGGGATCGAAACTGCAGGGAGAAGGTTGTCGAACACATACAAGAGAGGTGAAGTGTTCGATATTTGGTGGTCAGGATCTCCACCATTAGCTCTCACGAGAGCCGCGGCTTTCGATACGCCATTGGGACGCAGTCCTAGGCAGCTCGTACAGACAGAAGCAAATGCGCTTTTAGCCAAGTACTTTTATCTCCAAGAGCTCTGATTTATTCTTCGATATGCTTCTGGAAGTCGTTGGACACGATCAGAAGTAGACTCTTGAATAGCGTGGTTTCGCTCATGGTTTCACCATTGGCAAATCCCGGAAGGTGAGTGAATGAGTGGTTTTCAAAATCTTCATTCCATTGTAATCCGTACGAAAACACTAAAATAAGAGAGTACACAATACATCCACCCGCCTCTATAAGGACTGTCAAGAGTTTGTCTGTTGTTTCCCGAAGACTTCGTCATCATGAATCATCCCATAATCACCTGTTGCCAAAGTTGCATTCTTACAATGCTTGGGCATTTACCAGAAGCGGTTTGGGTTCCACTGGCCACCAAAGCGGTTGAGTTGGTTGAAGCGATTGAAGTTGTCGAAGCGGTTGAAGCGGTTAAAGTTGTTGAAGCGGTTGAATCGACGACCGCCACCAGGATAGAAGAACTGTTCGCCCTGCTTGGCCTGTTCAGCCTGTTCAGCCTGCTCGGCGCGGGCCTGGAGACCAGACTCGTCACGCTTGAGGATGTCGAGGAAGTCGTTATCTTGGAAGTCGTTCTGGAAGAAGTCGATGTCGTTATCGAAGCACCCTCGCAAGCCACATGGGTTGCCGAAGAACTGCTTGTTCTGCTCGGCGCGGGCCTCGAGGGCCTCTGGGTCTGCATCACGCTTAAGGATATCGATAAAGTCGTTGTCCTGGAAGCGATTGAATCGGTTGAATCGGTCAAAGCCGCCGCGGCCACCCCACAACAAAGGGCTTCCAATGAATTGGGCTCCTTGCTCAGCGCGGGCTTCGAGGGGCTCGGGCTCTGGCTCTGGATCGCGCTTGAGGACATCGATGAAGTCGTTGTCTTGGAAGCGATTGAATCGGTTGATGCGGTTAAAGCGGCCGCGACCACCCCACAACAAAGGGCTTCCAATGAACTGAGCTCCCTGCTCAGCGCGGGCCTGAACAGCTTCAGGCTCAGCTTCAGGCTGTGCCTGTTTGTGAATTTAGTCTCTACTCATGCCATTGATCGAGAAAAGTGCCTACCTCAGGTACTGGACTGCCGATTGCTCCAGTGGCGATCATGCCAACGAGGGCTGCAAGAATGTAGTCGAACTGCATGATGAAGGTTGAAGAAGGAAGCTGTGAAGCTGTTGATGTGGAAGATTGGCTGGCTGGTTGGCTTCGTTGTGCTGGCGGTTGCTTGCTGGCTTGTTGATATTGAGAAGGAGTCCAGACGTCGTGCTTATATAGCCATCGACGTACACATCAACGGACACCACGGAAGGTGTACATCAAGAACGTGCATCATCTTCGCGTGTTTCAGCATTGGCGGACTCGGCGCCGCGATCTTTTGGTGACCGAAAGCAGTGCATGGTATGTGAGTACATGAGCGGAAGGCGGAAGTCCGAAGTTCTTCTCTTCGGCCAAGAGAGGCAGAGCATCCGTGGTGCTAGGTTTATGACGAGTTGATTGCGCTGTGATTTGCAAAAGAGGATCTGCGAGGTGAGGTTGTTGCCTCGAGCACATCATCCAAGGACGCCAAGAGCTGTCCATCGAAGGGAACGCCTGGTGGACTTGAAACCAGGTTAAAAACCTGGCCGATCGCCCATCCTAGAAGCATTGGGCGTCCTAGATTGGCCTTGATCGCTATAAGGTTGTTTCAATCCAGGCACAACCCACGTGTGAGAAGAAGTTAATTCTAACTTTGGAATGTTCGCATTCATCCGCCGCATCCGTCTGCCATGTGAGGACTGCATGCGCTTACCAAGCCCTCCTCTCCAAGAAGTAGGGAATAGAAGTACAGGTCCATTCTGCACCGAGTCTTCAAGGAACACATCTTGTTCGCTGTACTTGGCGGTTTGAGCACTTCGTATTGGGAAGTCCTGCTCTATGTCGTTTCATCATCGACAAGTGAGAAACGGGCCGTTATGGAACAGACGGCAAGCGGGCTCGGGGCGGGCGGCATGGCCGACTGACGATGCATAGCACGCTGGCTCAATGTGTAGGCTTCTCATTCGATGCTGCGGAGTTGGACCAGCCTGTCTTCTTTGGGCACCTCGTCTCACGGTGATCACCGCGGTCGTGCCGGTCGTGATATGTTGATGCCTCGTATGATTACTGATGGATGCGAGGTACCGTAGCGATGAGTGAGGTTGAGAGTGTAGGAAAGGAGGAGGTTGAAATGCTCAGCCGCTAGTCGCGTAGCACAAGATCACGGGCTAGAATATTGTTGCCTCAGGCCGCAACTTTTGCGAACGACACGACTTTCACGTTCACAGGCATCAATTCTGACAACAACCCATCAACCGCGTTATCGACATCGACATCAATCCCCGAAGGCAATGCAAAGACCAAGCTAACAAAAGGCTTGATGCTGCGGTGATCGATTGAGGAGCCAAAACGAATACCTGTTTTGGCACAACAGCCATCATGACATCTCCGCCAGAAGAGAGTCCGTCGCTATTGCTGAAGCTCTCGGCAGAGTTGATAGTGTGGATCGCAGAAGAATGCGAGCCTACTGATCTGCCGAACCTCCGCCTCAGCTGTCGAGAACTGACGGCTGCAAGTCAAGATGCTTTCCTGGAGCGCTTCTTCTGCACGAGATACACTGTGCTGGCCGACCCGACAAGCATGCGGAATCTTGTACAAATCACGGCAGCTCCTCAGCTATGTAAGAAGATTAAGCATCTACGGTTCTCGCTAGCCGTCTTGTCGGACGACAGCGGTGACTACACGCGCAGAATACTCGAGTGTCGAGGCGACCAACTTCGGCCTACATGTGCAGACAGAGCTAAGAACGAAGCACTTCGTGGCGTTTACAGAAGGTTGACCAAGGAATGGGAAGACTATAAATGGACAAGTACTTGCGATGATCTGTTCGCCATCTTGACGAACCTTGCCAATTCCAAAGCTGAACCGCCGTACATCTCCATGGTCGACGACAGCCCGGATTACGAAAGTCGAGACCTACCTTCTGCACACGGTCGCCTTAGCAGCGAGTTAGGCTATGAAGAATGCTTGACAATTGCCAGGTTTATGCCCAGGGCGCCGTTCGAGCTGGTCATGGGAGCAATACACCTCACGGGATTTCCTGTCAAACGGCTTGCCTGTGGCAGTGCCCGCCATCCTATTCACTTGGCCGCGTTTATCGGTGTGACCTCCTTGACATCTCTCCGCGTATTGGAGCTCGATCTAAAGTGCGACAATCACCACTTCTTCTTCGGACAAAATCAACAAGAAGCGGCCTCGGCCATGGCGCTCCCAGACGCTCTCCTTCACGCAAAGCAGCTGGAGTCCTTGACCCTAAGCCAGACCTTCGCCATGGCCCGAGAGGCATACCAAAATGTCATCTTCAGAAAGATAGTAGAGTACTCTAAGCTTTACCAGGATCAGTTCTTGCCTAGACTCCGAGTGTTGAGGTTTGATGGCTATTTGGGCGACATTGCACTGATGGAACGCTTCAAGCAGCTCAAGTTGCCGATGCTCTCTGATGTCGTCGTTCGAGGAGCGAATTTCGTGGACTTTGGTCCCGGCCCACTGTTGATGGGTTGAGCATTAATGACGATGCGGAACTGTATGCGCTGCATGAGAACTGCTACAATTCAGAACTCATGAGTAGCGACACACTCATAATCCTATGCAGGCATTTGCTCGAGCGAATACGCAGGTCGCGAGCGTATGTACTCTGCTTGTGACCTTACGAAAACTTCCCGGATTGGAGAACTTCGCATTTCAGCCGCCTTTTGTGACTCCAGAAGCCGATCAGCCACGCTTGCTATACGAGTACGGGGAGTTTGATGAAAGATATATAGGAAGCGAATGCTGCGGGTCTGTACTTACACCAAATGCAAGCTGCTACAGATCAGAAAGCCTTTCCGACGATGTCGTCCATCAATCCGACCGAGATCACCACTCTATCAACAACGACCAAACTCGTCAGCTGGTCACTCCCACCAGCGACCCTCGCGTTCCTCACGGCCTCCTCCCCAACAACCGCCATCCTATCAATTCCAAGTCTCGCAATCCCGATTGCGTTCTTCCGATACTGCTACTTACAGGATCCGACCAATACAACCCACCTCGAAACGCTCATCTGGACATTCCTAGGCCTCGGGACGATAGGCCTGTCTCTCTCCGCGACGATCCAGGGGATCCTGTTCAAACCTCTCGCAAGTGTGCTTTTTGGAGCCCAGGCGGGGAAATATCTCGAGGAGTTCACAAGAACGAATGTCTCGGACCTCTCAGACGCAGAGAGGAAGCGTCGAGCGCAGATGGCCCGTCGCTGGCAATACTTCGCCTTTCTCTTCTTCTTCGCCTTCGGACTCGCAGGTCTCGTCGAGGAAGTCCTCAAGTCCTCCGCCATCATCCTCGCCCGACGCTGGGGATCCGTCGCGACGGAGAGGGAGTACCTCAACGCCGCCGTCGCCGCAACGCTAGGCTTCAGCACGGTCGAAAACATCGCCTTCGTCTACGCCGCTCGGAACGATAGCCCGGGTATACTCGCACTCACGCTCCTCGAGCGCGTCCTCTTGGGCGGGCCCGCACACACCCTCTCGGGCTGTCTCCTCTCTTTGAGCATTGTCCGTCGAGACTTGAGGAGAGAGGCGATTGGGTGGGTGCGGATTCTGGGGTGGCCTACGCTTTACCATGGGGCATGGGACTTTTCCCTTCTTGCGATTTGTGCTGCGAATGGGAATGTTGGGTGGGTGCATCCGAGACGTCCTGTTAGTTTGATGGCGGGGTTGGGGGTTGCGGTGGGGATTAGTGCGGCTGCGTTTTGGCAGGTGAGATCTGAGATGGATAGGTTGGGGGTATTGTTGTGAGTGTGGGGGGATTGGTGGTTGTCTCCGCTCTGTAGAGAATGTTATGAGATCTCTGCTCTGACTAGCTCGTCCATGGGATTTCGCCTATGCTTGATGATGACAGGACTGACACTGAGGAGTTCGACGTCGCTGGTGCCTCGCCTGAAGCCTGGACTAGTGGAGATTCCTCGCTTGGGAGTCAGGCTGAAGCAAACCCAGGCCGCGAATGTCCACGACTTTAACGGCGCCGATCCCAGTCCTGGGCGAATGGGAAGGCGAACCGTTGAATTTTGTTGGCTTCGCATTGCTGTCCCGGGCCACAGGCAAGGCGTCAGCTCACCAAGAGCTGCATGGTTGCCTGGGAGGGTGGAGTGGGTCCTAAGAATCGTTTGACGTTGACAAGCGGCAAAGGCTGCGGTCAGTCAATGTCTTTGATGGATGGTGGTATTGTGTAAAGCAGGCAGTGCTGGTCGTGCCTTCCTGATCTGTTTCACGATAATCGAGCTTAATCCGACCTCGCCTGTATGAGGGTGCATCTCACCAACGATTTGTGAGCAAACACGCATCAGTTCTGGGGACAAGAAATGATGTATTACTGCCCGACAGTTGTGCATCGCAGAGGCCATTGGCGTGACAGGCCCGATCGCTAGCATGTGCAACAGGCAACATTGGCCAGATGAAGCACGAAACCTTGCTTCGCCCTGCTCACCACACCACATCAGCTCTCACCAGCAGTTTCGGGTTGTGGTTGGATTAACGTTCCGCGTCGCCTCGCCAGAACAGGCAGCCACACTATGTTTCGACTGCTTGACCGGAGTCTGAGAGGGCTAGCTTATCGCCTGAGCAGGAATCGTTGAGGGGGCACTTTAGCGCTGGGGACGGCCGTGGTCGCATGTGAAGACATGTACCCCAGAGAGGCCTCCAGAATCACAACATTAGGCAGCTTTGAGGCGCGAGACCCTGGGTTGGATGATAACCACGCCGCGAATCAGCACTGCCGTCAGGCACACCTTTCAGAGGACGCCCGGTTACACTGCTGATCGAGAAGCGGAGATGCGCAACCGGTTATCTCTGGTAGCTTCGCAGATACAGTTCACAGGTCGGCTGGAACCTCAGGCATGAGCGCGAGACATGCGTCACAGCGGTCTCGGGAGGAGGGAGAAGGCGCACATGTCAAACGACACGTGTGTGGCGGGTAGTGAAGGTTGCTGTGGGCGACGGCGGATCTTGGGGGAAAACGCGGCATTGATGAGGCGGTAAACGATGTTCGTGATAAGTGCTGGGAAGGTTGTGAGAGCCGGCGAAGACGCGAACAATGATTGGGATGACGCGGGTTCGCGCGTGATGCTCGAGGTCACGACTGGCGGCTGCCGAGGGGCTGGCTGTCGCGCGGTTTCATAGAGGAGGCAAAGGCAAAGACAACAATCACGCAAGCCGGCTGTATGATGACGCTTTGTTCACCACTTCCATCGTCGCTGGCTGCTGTTAATATCGTCGGGAAATAGATGGATGATGATTGATAGATACAGAGTCGTAGACAACCGGAAGACTGTTATCAGACACGCCGCTACGTCAAAAGCGGCAGGGATAAGCTTTAGTTCTGGCAGCACTGGTGAGAGCTTGCTTGGGAGCAGCAGCTCGCCCGTCACTCACATCACCCAATCCTCCCCCGAGCCTCGCGCCTGAGAACATCCAGCATCCTCATCGACATTGCCCACCACGCCGCCGCCGTCTATCCCATTCCTCGCCGCCACTTTGTGTCTTTTGCCGCTTTTAATAATCCTCGCTCATTCTCCCCCAGCGTGAGCACTGACCCGCCGACATCATCCATCACCTGCACCGGACCTGGGGTTCGACCTAGCCTTCGAGTCACCGCGTCAACTGCCACACCACGCCCAAGCCCCCATCACGAGAGACCCTGCCGCGCCGCCCTCGCCGTCTGCACCCCCACCGCCGTCCGCGCAAATAAACCCCTACCGCTCATTCACCTGCGTCCATGCCGCCCGCGTAAACCCGCCAAGCACCACCACCGACACCCCGGCAACGGGCATCAACCGCACCGCTTCTCCTCCATCCATGCATCCTACGATCAGCGCCATCGACGAGAACGGCACTTAGGGGTTGAAGAAGAGGAGGTCGCTGATAGATTGTCCTGCAGCAAACCACAACACCGCAATCATGGCGCATCCCAGCCGCCTGCCACCATCCTCGAGGCGGCCGCCTCCACCTACGCCAGAGATGGAGCCAGACGAGATTATCGGCGAGTTCAGAAGAGGCAAGGAGATTGGCAAAGGCAGCTTCGCTACTGTGTTCCTTGCCCAACATCGAGTAAGTGGCCCCCGAGTCTGTGAGGCTGGACAACTGAGCACTTTGATGGTTCGCCATCAAGACGATGTTCACGATCCCTATCTTGAGTACCCGATACTAATGGTTTACATCTACAGAAGAAGAAGTCGTTCGCCGCGGTCAAGGCGGTCCAGATGTCCAAACTGTCTAGGAAGCTGAAGGACAATCTGGCCACCGAGATCGACATCCTGAAAGGCCTCAGGCATCCGCATATCGTGCAGCTTTTCGTCTGCACAGAGACCCGCACATATATCTATCTGGTCATGGAGTACTGTCAACTGTCGGATCTGGCGCAGTTTATGAAGAAGCGTCACCAACTCTCCGCGTACCCAGAGACGGCAGACATCTTCCGCAAGTACCCCAACCCAGAAGTTGGAGGCCTCCACGAAGTCTTGGCTCGACACTTTCTCAAGCAGGTCGTCAGCGCTCTTCAGTATCTTCGGTCTAACAACCTGATCCATCGAGACATCAAGCCCCAGAATCTCCTGCTTAATCCTGCGCCTACGTACATGGTCAAGCAGAAGCCCGAGGATGTCCCGCTGGCTGCCAGCGAAGGCTCGTTGACACCGTCTGTTGGCGTTGCATCTCTGCCCATGCTCAAGATTGCCGATTTCGGATTCGCTCGTCACCTTCCATCGACTTCAATGGCTGAGACTCTCTGCGGTTCACCATTGTACATGGCTCCTGAGATTCTTCGTTACGAAAAGTACGACGCTCGCGCTGACTTGTGGTCGACCGGTACTGTGCTCTACGAGATGGCATACGGAAAGCCGCCTTTTAGAGCTCAGAACCATGTGGACCTCTTGCGTAAGATTGAGAAGGCGGACGACGTTATTCCATTCGACAAATTGGCCAAAACAAGGGAAGAGCTCAGGTCACTCATCAGTGCTTTGCTGAAGAAGAGCCCACTGGAGCGCATGACGTACGAGGAACTCTTCAACGACCCTGTAGTCACTGGTGAGATCCCAGGATTGGTGAATGAAGACAAGCCCCAAGAGCGTAGCAAGCCAGCCGCCATCGCAGAACTTTCTGAGCTCAGCCGCAAAGTCAACACCGCTACCCCTGACCCGTCAAGTTCTACCAAAACTGCGCGCGAAGTAAAAGTGCAACCAAAGAGATCGCAAGAAGATGTCCCTGGGCGGGCGTCCAGAAAATCTTCAGACCAAGACATGGGGCAGCGGCACGCAGAAGACACTGCCAGACGGAAATCATCTGCCGGCAGCCAAAACCAACCTGAAGCTCAAACATCGGGCCTCAAGCGTCAACCGAGTCAACGAGAGCAGCGTAGGCCGAGCATCGTGGCCCACATCACTGCTCCAGGGCGTCAAGAATTGCATCAGCAGCAACAGCCACTCGCCCCAGCACCTCGAATGGAGAGACGAGCCAGCCGCTCTTCGCCACTGGCCGGACCTCCATTAGTCCGCGAGCCAACCGACGACGATAAGATGAAGAGGGAGCTTGCTGTTCGCGAAGCACGGGAGCGGACTCAACAGGATCTCAATTTTGAGAAAGAATACGTTGTCATTGAGAAGCGAGCTGTTGAGGTGAATGCGTTTGCAGATGAGTTGGACGCTGTTCATGGACATGGTTCGTCTGGAAATGCAGGCGCTATGACACGACGTGCAACCACTCAGGGCCAACCAGGATCTGCCAGTGGTGCTCGACCGGCAAGTCCTTCTCGCCAGATGCAAGTGGCCACCGGTAGATTGCCTCCTGGACACACACGAGTCGGCTCTTTCGAGCGGCGCTACGCGGCATCTCCCCAGTCAGCGACCAACATGCTCACCAAAGCGTTGAATGCGGCCAATGTTCGTCTCTTCGGTGCCCTGGGCACATCTCCACCTTTCGGCAAGGGTGCATCTCCTCCACGCAGCTATGGTGCATACCCAGCGTATCCAGCCCCGGCTCCAGGTACCTTGGCCATTGGAGACGGCAGCGAGGCTAAGACGCCGATGGATGAGGATTCTAAGATTGTTCGCATCATGGAGGACGCCGCTCACCGTAGTGATGTGATCTTTGGATTCGCCGAAGTCAAGTACCGACAGCTTCTCCCAGCAACCCCTTCGTCTCAGGATGCACTCGGCATTCAGCAAATTGGCGCGCAGGAGAACACTGCCAGTGGCGAAGAGGAGGAAGATAAGGACATGACTACTCTGGCCATCGTCGGAGTCTCTGAAGAAGCTCTGGTCTTGTACGTGAAGGCGCTGGCGATCCTGACGAAGACTATCGATCTCGCAGGCTACTGGTGGAACAAGCAAGGCCGTAATGAAGGCGTCACCTCTGACCCTTCGTCTACCACATCTTCCAGTGTCGGCACCCGCATCCTGAACGTGGTGAAGTGGTCACGAGCTCGATTCAACGAATGTCTGGAGAAGTCTGAAGTCGTGGGCCGTCGACTTCAACAAGCGCAGAGACAGCTACCAGAGAACCACCCTGGCCACCCCAACAACCATGCTACTGGGTCGGAAACGGTAACGACTTCGGCAGAGCACATCCGCATTACTAGCGGCGTGACAGCAGAGAAGCTCATGTTTGATCGTGCTGTTGAGATGAGCCGTGCTGCGGCTGTCAGCGAACTGGTTGGCGAGGAGTTGCATGACTGCGAGTTAGGCTATAAGACAGCCATCATGCTTCTGGAAGCTGTTCTTGAGCGTGACGATGAGCCACTGATGCGCAAGCCAAGCTCTAAGAAGGACAAGGCGGGAGATGAGCTCATCAACGGGATGGAGACTGAGGATCGACAGCAGGTCATCAAGCGTGAGTTAAAGTCCAACTTCTTTCCTGTAACCGGCTGACATCTTTGCTAGTCATCGAAGGCGCCAAGGCACGACTCAGTGCACTTCGAAAGAAGATCTACGCCGCCCAGCAGACTGCTAAGCGCGCTTCTGGCAGCGGCTCGTCGACACCAAAACCAGCCAACCCATCACCATCAGCGGCATCGCCTGCGATCGCCAACACACCACCACGTTAACGAAGTGCGAGGACTTATGAACTTTTTGATGTTTTGTTTTTCAGCGGGCGTTTCCAGCACGAGAGATTGTTTTCAACAGGCGAAAGGAGGATATGTGAGATTGTTCACTAGGAAAGAAGGCACGATCACGACATGATCAACACGGCACGAGATTACGCGGGCGTTCAACCATCAGACTGTCTAGAACGAGAGGATTTTCGGTTTTTGAAGAAGGGCGCTACGGAAGGGACATGGAAGGCGTTATCAAGACTAAAGAGGAACGGACAGGCTGGAACAGAACGGCGTTTTGTTTTGTTCTGGAATTTGACCTGTGGCGAAGGAAGATTGATGAAAGGAAGAGAGAGAGGGGGATATGGGGTGTTTTTTGCGGTTTTTGACTACTCGCATTGTCTATGGGCTGGCCTGGACATAACGAAAGAGAGACGAAATGGAAGAGAAAGGGCGCATCTATGGCGCAGGCGAGCTGTTGTTGCAAAGGGACACGACAAACAAACCACGGGATGCATGATTTTTGGGTCTGGGCGCCGTTATACTACTATGATACCACTACCACTGACTAGTTACTGCGAGAGGCTACAGATTGGACTGTGTGCACTTTCAGCGGGTACTTCTTGCTGTACTGAAGGGAATGAAGAGATTTTTGGATTGATTGGGTTTCTTTTTTTTTGAATCGAGTCTCTGTCTTCGCAACTTGTGGACGTCGGATGAGCGGGGGCGGGGAGGTTCGGGTTCTTCACGCTTGCAGCAACCTCACGTCTTCTACTGACTGCCTAACCTACCTCTCCACACATGGCGGCCAAATTGGCCAACTGCGGGACGCTCGACCTCACAGCTGGATGCAACATTGTGACGAGTGGATGATTCCACGGAGGAACTACTCACGACAGTTCTTAGCCCCGGTGGTTGTGCGTGATTGTGGAAATGCTAGACAGGGTTTCGTTTCGGATGTTGGCATTGATTTGAGAGGTCTACGTGAGTGCAATACCCTCGCTACTTCGGGAGCAGCAGCTCAAGTACCCAAGCAGACTACCGTTTCTCTGGATTCCATCATGGGCTATCGATTCTGAATGCGCTCTGTCTTTGCCTTGCACACTGGCCCATGCAACACCCAACCAGGTCGAGAGCTCTGGCGCGTGTGTGACGTTAGGACTACTCGAAGTTCGATCTCTTGTTCTTACCAGAACCTTCCGCCTTCGATGCAGCCTTTGACCCAGCGATCGATCCAGCGTTTGATCCAGCATTTGCTCCAGCATTTGATCCTGCAACAGAACTCATCTTCTGATCCTTCCACCTTTTCCACAGCTCCTCATCGGTCGGCATCACTTTGGGCATCACGAAGTCCGTGTCCGCCTGCTCGAAGTCGACGATATAGCTAGAGTGTTGATTAGCAAAAGCATGCAGCACCTCCGACTTCCCAGGGGCAAGCTCACCACTTCTTGCTTCCCCCGTCCCACAGCACATTGCCGAGATGAGGACTCTTGCTGTCCACTCCGCAACGCCAGAGCTCACGCATGGCCACCCCGAAAGCTCTCTTAATCTCGTCCTTCTGGCCTTCGAAATCGAAATCGTTGTTGTCAACGAGAATGCTCACCGCCGTTCCTGGGAGGTACGTCAACAGGACCCAGCGTTTGTAGCCCTCGTCTGTCGTCTTGCGGAAGTCGTGAATGTAGTGTGGTGCTGAGGTGCAGTTCTTGTCCCTGAGGTCCATCAAAGCGGCCACTTCGTTGTAAGATCGGATGCTTTCCGTGCGTGGTGCTCCGGTTTCCGTGAGTGTTGCTCCGCTGGGAAGGATTAGGTCAACGTCTTCGAAGGCATGATGGAAAAGGGGGAAGGTTGTCACTTACGTGACGAGGAAGTACTTGGCGATTACATCCTCGTTGTTGTAGCGACCGTGGAATACGGCGACCCACTCGTCTTCGTCCTTCTTACGCAGTGGCTCTAGCTCGCTCACGAGCTCGACAGTGTGATTGCCATCGTTACTTTTGACTGTCTCCAGATCTTCTTGGGACTCTTTCTTATCCATGGTCAACGGATGCGCTTGATCGATGGACGAGAGGATCCAACATGACCTGGGCAGAGAGAAGACATCTTATAGCATGGGAGAGGACTTCTCTCATGCTGGATTGCTTGCTGCTTGAAAGACGCAAAACTCTTACGGAACAAGACAGAAGCAGATGTCCATGATTGCTAGCGGTGCATGAAAGAAAGATGAAGGACCTTCAGGTTTCTGGCAATCATGAGTGAAAGAAACAGGAGATCTGGATGGACTTAACGCTGGAGTAAAGTCCAGAAAGACCGTGAGAATTCCAGCAGTTTTTGAATGAACAACAGTGGGAATCCGAAGACTGACGACTTCAAGCCAGATGTTTGCACCCATTTTTCGGGACTTTGGACAACCTTTGTCGCCTGATTTGGCACGCTTCGACTTGCCCTGTCAATATTGGTCTGCCGAGTTGTCAACGCCCTCTTCAGGAGAAGACGAACTTCGAGCACTTGCCACCAGTAGGCTGCAGAAGCCTTCTTCGAGGCGGTGGAGGTGTTCTTGATCTCCACGTCTATTGCGTTAAGCATATCGATCGCGACTTTGCTGGTGACACTGGCAATGGTCTTGAAGGAGTTCAGCTTGACTATGGAGACTTCAGCAAGTGGTACTAGCTGATGGCCTGCCATGGATGGCGAGATGGTCTGCATGAAAGGAATATGATGGATGGGGATCGATGAAGGGCATGTGTTGCAGCGGTTCGAGTCAGAGTGCCTACATCGGGGTCGTGCAAAAATGGAACGTACGGAAGACTCTTCAATTGTGTCGATTGCTGCTCCCTCATTTGAGTCCTTGCAAGTGCTTATTGATATCATTATCTTTTGTGAGAACGCATTCGTGAAAGATGAGATTGACCACATTCAGTCAAGGCCACTGTCACATGTTTAAGAGTCCATGCCGACTCAACCCTCGGCGGCGATCCTGCGGCGTCATGGTCTCGTGCCAGGCGCCGGGGAAAGAAGCTCCTCAACCACGAAAAATAGCTCTCGTTTAACGCGCACCTGCATGTCACCAACCCATCTCTGCTTCCTCAACTTATTGTGGTTTACAGCTAGTAGTTGGAAGTAGGAGCGATATATGCCTCGTAGCTGCTGTTCATTCACTTCGCCTCCCGCTCTGTCGTCATTCTTTCGGTTCAGGTCCACGCGCCAGATCTGCGTTGCCAAAACTTCGGTTCGGAGCTTCTTCTGCGCTTCACCTCAACAACACGGTGGAAAGAAGACATTGGTGGGAGATATTTGCAAGGAGCTACGAATCAAGAAGAGGAGAGATAATTGGACAACAACAAGAGCCATGGCGAGTTTGGCGGTACACTCCAAGAAGCACAAGATGTGCGTGGTGGGCTCAGGCAACTGGGGCACGACAATCGCCAAGGTGATTGCAGAGAACACGCGCGAGAACAAGGACCTCTTCGACGAGGAGGTGCAGATGTGGGTGTACGAGGAAGAGGTGCAGATCCCCAAGGACAGCAAGCACTACGACCCGGGCTCGTCGCTCTGCTCGAAGCCGCAGAAGCTCACGCAGCTGATCAATGGCTTGCACGAGAATGTCAAGTACCTGCCGAACATCCCTCTGCCGGAGAACATCGTCGCCAACCCTGAGATCACGGACGCCGTGAAGGATGCGACCATTTTGATTTTCAACCTGCCGCATCAGTTCATCAACAAGGTGTGCGAGAATATCAAGGGCAAGATCCTGCCGTTTGCAAGAGGTATTAGCTGTATCAAGGGCGTGGCGGTCTCAGACAAGGGATGTGATCTGTTCTCGGACAGCATTGGACAGAAGCTGGGCATCTACGTCGGTGCATTGAGTGGAGCGAACATTGCGAACGAGATTGCACTGGAGAAATGGTGCGAGACGACGGTTGCATACGATCCGCCAGTCATGGACTCTCGACAACCCACGCCAGAAGCCACGCCCTCGGGCTCACCTCACGGCTCCTCAGCAAATCTCAAGGACCTCAATGGCACCACCGCAACCACACCGAAGGGCAAGACCCAAAAGCTCCTCGCCCTCCCCGCCGAATACCCGCCCCTCAACCACAGCAACATGAAGAAACTCTTCCACAGGCCCTACTTCCACGTCCGCATGGTCACCGACGTCGCAGGCGTCTCCCTCGGCGGCGCCCTCAAAAACGTCGTCGCCCTCGCCGCCGGCTGGGTCGACGGCCTCGGCTGGGGCGACAACGCCAAAGCCGCCGTGATGCGCGTGGGCATCCTCGAAGAAACCAAATTCGGCCGGACCTTCTTCTCCGAAACCTGCCGCACCGAAACCTTCACCGAGGAATCCGCCGGCGTCGCAGACATGATCACATCCTGCTCCGGCGGCCGCAACTTCCGCTGCGCGAAGATGAGCGTCAAGGAAGGGAAACCCATCGAAGAAATCGAAGAGCGCGAATTGAACGGCCAGAAACTGCAAGGTACAAGCACAGCCTACGAAGTCAACGAATTCCTGCGCAGCCAGAACCGCGAGAAGGATTTCCCGCTCTTCACGGCGGTCTACGAGATTCTGGACGGCAAGAAGAAACCGCAGGATATCCCGAGTTTGATTGAGCCGGCGAATGAGTAAGGATCCACGAAATTCTTTTTTGCCACGACGACGAAACTGCAACGACTTCTGCTGTGGCGCGGGGCGTTCTGGTGGAGTACGACATGGGGTGTGCGTGTTTTTGACTGACGTTTTTGTGTGTCTTCTATAGGGTGAGCGGAGAGGCGCAGGGGCGTCGAGTTCGCGCGCGATTATGAGAGATGAATGGTATGCGATGGGATGAATGATTGCAATAAGCGATGCGTTTGATGAGAGGCGTGTGTGTATACAATGGCGGTACCCAGGTATAAGCAGGAGGAAGGACACTAAGAAATCTGAATGTGAGTCCGACACCACCATCCTCTCAACTTTCTCACTTCAAAAGTCATGATATCGCATGGAACGAGCCTAGTAAGTCCAAGAGATCATCATTAACTATTCACAGAGACCTGGCTCGGTAGATACATGTACGCCAACTCGCAGACGGTCATCAGATCAGATCTTTTTTCAATCAAGATTTCCTCTTCCTCCACCTAAACAGCCCGTCACAGATCTTTAGAATATCATGTCTCGCGAAGAAGGATCGATTTCGTTTTCCAAAGACATCTGTTCGAATCATCAATGTCAGCGACATGCGCAAGTTCTCAGGTCCAGATCCAGTCAGGAAAGACGAGAAGAGCAGAGAGGAGATGAAGACTTACACATCAACGCCGTCAAACAACAAATCACCACCTGCACGCTCGAAATGGCCAAAAAGACGGGTTTAATCCCATTCTGACTCAACCAATCATACCCAGAAAACGTCAGTCCAAACGAAAAGATATTCTTGAACACAAGCAAACACGTGAACCCTTCAACGGCGATATCGCGATGCGCATCGACGATGTACAGGGCGGAAGCGACGGCGCCCAGGACCATACCGGCGACTTCGAAGGCGAAGAAGAAATCCGGCCAGAACCAGCCGTATTCCCACGTGTTGTTGGCCGTGATGCCGAAGCCGTACAGGCCGATGCCGCCGAGGATGAGCATGGGGATCACGAGGACCATGCGGAATTCGGGCTCGTAGATGCCGCCGTTGCGTTTGGCCATCCATTTCGGGATGCTGTCGGCCATCAGGCCGGCGAGGGCGAAGCCGACGAGGGCGCCTATGAAGGCGCCGGTGTACATGTAGCCGGTTTCGACTTCGTTGAACCAGAGGGGCGCGCCGAGCATGATGGCGGCGAGCACGATTCCTATTAGCACGGTCCAGCCGATTATGGTGCCTTGGATTAGGCAGGCCCAGAGGATGCCGGGGTGGAAGAAGAGGGGGAAGGGGCGGAGGAGGAGGACGAAGAAGGATTCGGAGGTTTTGCGGCCGTTGAAGAGGGCGAGGTTTTCGCGGGAGAACCAGGAGAAGGGGGCGTGGGTGGTTTGGGATTCGGCGCGGAGGGCGGCGGTGGTGGGTTCTTCGGTGTTGGGTTTGTCGAAGGAGGACGTTCCTGACCCTGATTTCATCTCGTGGCTCGTGGAGGGACCTTCTTCGCCCATGCGCGTCCAGGTGGTGTCGGTGTTGAAGTGGGAGTCGCGCACAAAGGTCGTTTCTGGACAGAAGAAGATGACCAGAGGCAGCATGGCGGCGCTGAAGATGGCGACGAAGTAGAAGGTCCATTGCCAACCAATCGTACTCGTCATCTTGCCGACAATCACCGGTGTGAAGAAGGCGCCGCCAAACAGACTCAAATTGCTCAATGCCATCCTCTTGCCTCGCTCATGAACGAAGTATAGATCCCCCACGCTGGCATTGACCAACGCCTCAAAAGGCGCCAACGCAACGCCCTGAAAGAACCTCGCCGCCATGAGCGATTTGAAGTTGTGGTTGCTCCCACCGCCCCATGCCGAGCTGATGACGATGAGGACCGTGCCGAAGATGTACAGATGTCGCTTTCCCCAGACTCTTGCGCTCGCGACGAAGATGAAGCCCGCGACGCCCACGCCCAGCAAGTGGTATCCGGTCAACAACGCGATGTCCGTAAAGCTTCGCCGGAAATAGAGCGTCAAGGTGAGGGTATTGGCCGCCAGGAGCGGGGAGAGCGTCGATGCGATGACAGAAAGGACGCAGAGAATGAAGCAGATGATATCGCGGCGCCAGAGCGGCCAGTTCTGTATCACCATCAGCTTTCCCTCCCTTCCGATATCTCGATCGTTAGACTGACTAGAGGATCTCGCGGGTCATCGCTCGGCTGAGGGACGAGGATCGTGCCATCTTTCGCCTTCTTGACATGCTCACCGTTCGGTGCTGCGGCCAATGGATCGAGGTCTTCGAGCGTTGCGGTTCCTGCGATCGTATGCGATTAGTGTCTCTTCGACTCGGTATTGCGGCTTCTCCTGATTACCGGGAACGTGCTGCAGCTTGCGGTCGTTCAGGACGCCCAGGCCCATGTTGTCCTACAAGCACTCAATCCAAACAGACAGAATAAGGAATAAATGGTACGATATACAAGCAACGAGGTGAAGTGTTCCTTCGGCGGGATTCCCACTTTAAAGCGCGCATCCTTCCTCCACTCTCCAGCTGCTCCCCCAACAGTCGACGACGATCTGGAGGGGCCGCTAGCTTCGATTCGCTGCAGGGACGTGTTCCCGTGGGCCAATGGTGTGCGTCCTCCGAGGCCAAGGTCCTGGCCCTTGCGTTGCCTCCGCTGGGAGCCGCTTCTTTGCTTCATCAAACTTGACAACCTATCACAACATCTTCACCAACATGTCTAAAGCGATCATGGCAGACCGTCTTGGACGCTGTTGTTGTGAGAGATGATGTCTTTCGCCGCGAGACTGGAGAGAGTCACCACCGCTCGAAAACAGACGACGACGACCGACCCAGCTGCTGAAACCACCCTGGACACAATAATCTTGCTATTTCCAACAACCTGGTGCTCCAAGCCACGTGTCGTGGGACTCAATGTACCTTGGAGATGACGATGTTGTGCGGCATCGCCGGATCGTGAAGTTCAGAGCATATGGTACTACTCGGCGGGACGGCATCGCATCTCCCACGACGAGATCATTAGGTATCCTCGTGGACGAGCGTTCAGCTGTTGTATTTACGACACCTTCGAGATCGTTGGCTCGTTTGGCGTACTCCGAGTATGGACGAGGCGGAGACAGGCCTGCCTCAGTCAAAACGAATTGCATAGAATGATCATTGTTTTTGATGGCAAATAAGAATCATCGGTTGATGTTGTCACAGATTCTAAATTATACGAATAGGCTCTTACCTTGGAGGAGGCTCTGGGTCCACGAGTGACGGTAGAGGCAATGTGTCTGGGAGTTTCGAGACATGCGTAACTATTGTGCGGTGTCGATGCTTGGAAAGTGGTCCAACAAGTATTCTACGCCGCTACGAGCGGTGAGCCGAAAATCGCATTCGCTAAAGACCATTTGACCACAAATTTGACAGTGGTATTTATACTGTCGCCGCCTCAAATCCGTGCCCACCTGCGCGAACCTGCTCCTGATCTGTCTTCAGTCATCGTAATTCATGTAAAGTCGGAAAAACATTGAACAGGCTCAGAGAGTGAGTACGGGTTTTATGCGACGGTATAATCCCACCAGCCTCTCGTATACGAACATATATATTTGGTAATCTCTGGAAGCTCGAACGCCTTTGGTCTAGCAAGGCTCAAAGATGGCAGACCTGTGGAGTTCGACCCGGCTCATCTACCGCGGCGTGGACAACGAAGACGAAGCCTTCCTCGCCGACCTCTCAGCAGACGCAGAAGCCTTTTTGAACGTTGCGCCGCTGCTTCCTGGTGATTCCAACTTTCTCGACTCGAAAAAGCTACCCGGCTAACGGGCCTCGAGTCCCTCGCAGCAAGAAGGCCATCCAAGAGTACCGCGAATATCTCCAAGAGCCCGTGTTCCTGCTCTCGGCGATTGTCTGTCTGCCACCGCCGCCGTCTGCCAGCAGCCAGGCCGACACGGCCGAAGACAAGGCCAAAGAGAAACCAAAACCAACACCCGTCGGTGTCATCACGCTGCGGGGAGAACCTCCGAGAACCTCCCACCATCGACACTGTGAGTCCTTGCCGCTAACATCCTTTCCCAAACTCACTTCCTGCAGGCGACATCGGAATCAACCTCCTCCGCGCCTACCAAGGCCAAGGCTACGGCACCGAAGCGATCCAATGGTCCTTACGATGGGGGTTCAAACGAGCGAATCTTCATCGCATGAGCATAGGCGCTTTTGCATGGAATCAAGGTGCGATTCGGTTGTATGAGAAGTTGGGCTTCGTGCATGAGGGGGTCAGGAGGGACTTCTTTTGGCACGATGGGAGGTATCAGGATGCTGTGGACTTGGCGATGCTCGAGGATGAATGGAGAACGTTGTATGATCATCCACAAGACTGATGCCATTCTTGCAGTCTCGATTCATAAAACGACGACGGACTGACAACCCCTCCAAATGTCTTGAACTCACCCCCTTACGCCTCAATCTCTCTTCGACCTCGCCAACCGATTCGCCTCCTCCAACATCTCCCAGCTAATCTTTGGGCCTGTGAATTTCTTCCTCCCAACCGCAAACCACAGCCCCAACACAATCAAAATCATCCCCACAAGCACTACACTCGTATAATTCATCGCCGCAACCGTCACCGGCAGACTCGGCGGAAAGCAAGTAATCACCGTCAGCACCGCCGTCCACACCACCGCAAACGCATTGCAGAACGTCCCGAACCACCCCAGGCTGAGATAGCGTGTTGGAAGCATTCTGGCGCGGCCCCGGACGAGCAGGATTCCTTGCGGGATGGCGTAGGAGAGGTTGAGGAAGAGGACGGCGGAGGTCATGATGGAGTTGAAAGCTGTTGTGGATGCGAGGTAGAGCAGGCCGTAGAGGCAGGCGAAGGTGAATGCCGCGAGGGTGGAGCGGACGGGGAAGTGTAGGCGGGGGGAGATGTGGGTGAAGAATTGGGGGAAGGGGGTGCCGTGCTGGTGAGGTGGGTTGGTCAGCTTGTTGATTGGGACAATGGGGGTGGTGGAGATACATACGTCTCGTGCGAATGCCCAGGCGATTCGGCCTGCTGTTACCCATTGGGCGGGGAGGCTGCCTGTTGTTTGTGAGTTGCAAGGTCACGAATGTCATCAGAGCGCTGATACTTACCCATGTACACCAGCCATAGCCAGACCATCAGAAACGTTGTGACGGCTTTGCTTCCCGTGCTGCGAACGTAGTCAGACGCCATAACAAAGAGCACAAACACGGCTTAACTCACGCTTGATAGACCAGCTCAATGGACGGCAATGGCGACGATCGAACAGCATCCAAATCCGTACTGAACAGCATCAACGGAATAAAAAGCGGCAACGTCGTCCCAAGCCCCAGCGTCATCGTCGCTATCATGACCTGCGGTACGCGACGTCCAGGATTGATAATCTCTTCGCTGATGTGGATGGCTGAAGAATTGTGTCAGCGACGAGG
This sequence comes from Zasmidium cellare ATCC 36951, assembly GCF_010093935.1. Taxonomy (NCBI): domain Eukaryota; kingdom Fungi; phylum Ascomycota; class Dothideomycetes; order Mycosphaerellales; family Mycosphaerellaceae; genus Zasmidium; species Zasmidium cellare. The sequence continues at coordinate 647,774 of NW_022986955.1, forward strand.
TATCTTCAGTGTATTGAGATTCTGCGCTTACCGCCATCAGTCCCACCATACGCATACATGCCATTGCTGATCGCCAGCAACCACGCCGCCGATGTCGACCACCCACTAACACCGAGTCTCGGCTGCGTTAAGTATGAGGCCGGCTGAGTCTCCTCGTGCATTACGCAGGTCGTGATGAGGAACATGACGCATCCGATGATGGACAGGAAGTGCGAGGAACAGGGAAAGAACTATTCAACATCGTTAGCCTGGAGATTGCGATGGGAGTATGCATCTTACTCGTCGAAGCGCAAACTGCGACATAGATGAGGTACGTCTGCCACGACGTAGGCGTCCACTCGGGATGCCAGAAGTTCGCTATGCCGCTGATTGTGATGGCGGCGAGAGACAGCCCAGAACATCTGATTTCTGTTAATGTCATGCTCAGACATGAAGAGCTGGCCATCACTCACGTCACGGTCCACCAAGCCAGGACCGATGTCCACCCAACGATATAAGCTGCAAATCTCTTGGTCTTTTCTGTGGAGAGGACGTAGACGAAGTGATACTGTCCTCCACTGCTAGGAAATGCCGACGCGAGCTCTGCGAGGCCCAGAGAGACAAACCCCTGGCAGAAGAAGGCGGCTAACAGGCCGAAGATGACCTGAATTGACAGGTCAGTCGGGGGCTCCAAGACAAGGGATAGAGCACCTACCGCAGCTGGGCCAACATAGTTGAGATTCTGTCCGAAGCAGCTCTGACGGACAGTTCAGTATCGCTTCTACGTTTATCGCGCTCGACAAGGCTTACAAGATATCCAACCCACGAGTTCGTGATCGAGAACCCCAACCCCAAAGCCGCCAGCCAACTGAACGAACGTCTCATGACAGTGTCATGGCCGTTCGCCGCAAGGACAGCAGCGTCTGCACCTTGTTGAGGGTCGAGGATATCCCCTTCCTCTAGTGTAACCACGTTGTCCAAAGTCTCGCCGTCGGACTTGGGCTTGATGGACATAGATTCAGGGGGTTCGAGGCGGGATACAGGAGCATTATTCGGTTTGGACGAGGAAGCCATCATTGTTGGGAGAAAGCTCGAACAATGATTGACAGCTGTCAACTTATGTGCGACATGATAATCGACCCCATGATGCTCCTATGTATGTGCTCGTGCATGCTACCTCGCCCTCCCTCGCTCAAGCCACGAGATAAGCCAGGACCAGGCGTTGTTACTTTGGCTATCAAGACAAGCATTGCGGAGTGCGATACGAGTGCGGAGAAGTTCCATATCGAGTATATTGACACCTATCTTGTGTTCTGGTTCTGATAGCTGGATGTATGTCCAAAAGGGCCGACTTGAATTTGGGCTGAGACTCTTTCTGCTTTGGGCAGCGGTGGCAGCTGGGCTGTCAAGCGTCCTCGAGGGCGAGATAAAATGTAGCTTAGCTGGAGATTCGGCAGAGAGGATTCGTCGACTTGCATTGCTTATCTTTGAGAACATCTCGCTTTCGAAATACCGTTTTTGTCGTTGGAATGGCGAGCCAGGAGAAAGATGAGAGCCAATTGCAGCTCGCCCGCACGCTCAAGTACATTCCCTGGTGCGAGCAGTACGAGAGGATGGTGTCCGGGATGCTGTAGGAACCCTTCCAACACACAAACCAGTAGTGCACGAAACTTATCTCTATGTTTTCTTACGCAGCTACGACTCCTTCATCCCGGAACTAGAAGCAGCCCGGTTCAAAGCCAAAGCCTTCATCCACGACTACAACCACTACTTCCCCACCGGACCAGATGCATCGTTCCAAACCCTCACAAGCAACCGTCTGGAAAAACTAAAAGGCGTCCTGGGCCACGTTGGCGCCGACGACATCTACATCGACGCTCCCTTCACCATCGACTACGGCTGCAACATCTCCATCGGCCCGCGCTTCTACGGCGCCTTCAACCTCACGATCCTCGACTGCGCGCTCGTCGACATCGGCGCGCGGGTCATGATCGGTCCGAATGTTAGCATCTTTACCGCGACACATGAGACGGAGGTGCAGAGTCGGAGGGATGATGCGGAGTTTGCGAAGCCGGTGAGGATTGGGGATGATTGTTGGATTGGAGGGGGGTCGATTATTCTTCCTGGGGTGGCGGTTGGGAAGGGGTGTACGATTGCGGCGGGGAGCATCGTTACGAGGGATGTGCCGGCTTGGAGTGTGGCGATGGGGAGTCCGGCGAAGGTGGTGAAGAAAGTTACGGCGGTGGAGTAAGTGGTTGGAGTTCTTGGTTGGTTGTTGTCATTGCTATTTTAACCAAGATAGAGTGATAGAGAGGGTCACTAGAAAGATTCACCATGAAGTGATGACCTAGGAGGGAGGTGTTTGTGGTTTCCGGGGGGGGGGGGGGGGGCACAAGAAAAAATGGTAAACAGGAAGACGTAGTACCGCCGCTGGAGCAACTTGAATGAGAAAGGGGAAGTAGGCGCATTCGAGAAGGCCGCACAAGGCAGGCCATATCAATGTTTTCTCCATCTCTCACTACTAGATCATTACGAGATACAAGCCCCTGGAAACAAACAGCGAAAAACTCCAATCCTCCGCCTCATTTGTAACACAGCCCATGTCGCTCATCATTGGAATGCATTTAAGCGTTGACTGGATGGATGTTAGAACTTGATCAGCTCACGTGGTGTCGGGGTAACTTACTAGGGATGCAAGAGACGTTGATGTTCAGGGTGCCGTCCTGGTTCGTTGGGCAGCAGAAGGTGTTGCCAGCTGGGCACTGGTTGTCGAGAGCTGGGGGTTACCGTTAGCATTGTCGATTGGATCAAGATCAGCTGAGAATACATACCGGACAAGAGGGAGACTTGGTCGAGCAAGCAGCTGCCACCGAGGACATTGCCCAGGGTACCGCTGTCGCCGCTGTTGGTGACGCAGCAGGAGATCTCGGAGCCCTTTGCGCAGGTGCCGCTGCCGGAGCTGGAGGAGCCCGACTCAGTTGGCAGGGCGAGGGCGGTGGCAGCGGCGGCCAAGATGGTGACGATGGTGAACTGCATTTTGAAGCGAGTGGTTTGGTTGTTGGAAGAAGCGAGTGGTTTGGTTGTTGGAAGAAGCGAGTGGATGTTTGTGGAATTGGAAGCTGATGAGGATTGGAATAGCAGGACGAGATGCTCTTACTTATACCAATCCATCGACTCCTTTGTCAAGAGGGAGGTCTCATGGTAAACTCCAAATTTACCATCAACAGACTTCGTTGTCTGGTTGAACATGTTGCCAGGCTGAGATCCTGTGGTATTGCTCATGTTGATAGACAAAGACTCACTCGTGTCTTTGGTGAAGCAATAGAAAAACGGCCCCCGAAGTTTGATCAAGGCCATGTGCGGATCCTGCTCTTGTATATGCCATGCGAGATCTAGTAGCGCGTTACTCGCCCAGAGATTCGGACGCGAATGGAGGCCGATCGGCCGGCTGCAGGCCTGATTCAGCAGCGTACCATCGGTAGTCTTGAAGGAACACGTGCAGCACGACTCGTTCTTCGGTTCATCGACGCACTGCAGAATCGTGATCTGTAGTGTATGATCTGGATGAGGCGCAAATTGAATCTCAAGTTCCAGACAGCAAGACGGGCCAAGTGAACATGTTTTATCGGCTCTCAGTCCTCACCAATGACAATGCTGTGGCACTCATAGCAACGATGACAATCTAAATTTGAATACATTGCTGTGATTTCGCATGTCTACTCTTCCAACGAGGTTGCTGGGTGCACATAATAATTCAGTAAGACAGACCAGGCTGTGGACGTGGGCCTCGGTATAAACAGCACCGAGAATTTAGACTCCACGCCAAACCCGCCTCGACCGCACCTCATCTCGAAAGGAGACCGCACACGTCCATCGTCAGCTATCTGAGCATTGGACACGATGTCCACTCGACATGATTCTCCGGCGTTATGGGCCCTACGCGGTTTTCGCCGTTCTGGTCGTTGTGTTGTTCTATGGCTATACTACTAGAGAGCTGCAGCCGCTGGCAGCAGAAGCAGGACAACAGACAACCAATGCCCACGCGTGTGTGGTATCGCCAAGGACCCCTTTGAAGATTGTGCCCACTGGCGATTCCATCACGGAGGGCGAGGGCAGTAGCGATTACAATGGCTATCGACTGTTCCTCTATCAGCACCTCATGGAAGACTGTGCCGATAGGAGCGTGGAGTTTGTTGGTGAGAGATGTATCCTTAATGGAAGAGTCCTACCATCCTTGTTAACACCGCGAAGGGACACGACGCTCGGGACTCTCTCCTGACCCCAGCATCAAAGGTCTGGAGGAGACGGAAGGCTACAGCGGCTGGGACATTGAGCGTCTGCTCAATTTCAGCATGGACCCAATCGCCCAGACTCTTCAGCGCGAGCCCAACGTTATGCTTCTACACATCGGTGCGTGACGAAGATCAGCTGAAACCTGCGTGTATGAAAGCTGACCATGGTGACAGGAACCAACAATGTCGCCCCGCTCCCACTGCGCCCTCCCGACATCGTCGAGCCAGCACAATCGCCAGAGAAGCTCGAGCAGCTAATCGACGAAATCCTCCAACTCGCCCCCTCCATCGTCCTCATCGTCGCTCAAATCATCACCTCGCCGAACTTCGGCTGGAAAGACAACACGCCCATATTCAACGCTCCAATACCGGACATGGTGGACAGGAAGAAGGCGAAAGGATATAAGATATTGACGGTGAACATGAGTTCTGTGGGCACAGAGTGTGTCCGAGATTTTGATAATTCGCCTGTGGATTGCGAGGACATGAATGGTGATGGACTGCATCCTAAAGATGAAGGGTACCGGAAGATGGCGAGGTTCTGGTATGAGGCTTTAGTGGAGGCGACGAAGAAAGGGTATTTCGAGCCGTCCCATTGACAGCATAACAAGTCGTCAGTCCTGGGGAGCTCTCATTGAAAGATGACCAATCTACTCTTGGATGACCGCAGCCTCATGTGGATTCTGGACACCGTTGGAGGTCAGACGCCAAGGGTGAATGCAACCACAGTCTTCTAGGAGGCTTTAGAGAATTCCGACGTCACATCACACTGACTGCCAACGAGCGAATCCCAACACATTTCGTGCACTCACCGAAAGCAAAATGTGTGTTTCTGCAATGTCAACACAATATCGGAGGAGGTCCGTGCGGTCAGGCTGGACACATGTCACGCCACATCTCTTCGCAACCTTGCCGCTCTCTCCCCCTGCAACGGAGAGCCTTCTACAGACATTTCAGAATTCAGTCTTTAGTCGCGTCCCCTTGACGTGGTGCACGGTTTGTGTGTTTCTATTCACCTTCAAGGGAGACTTTCCCTCGAGGTAGATGATTTACTGCATCACCACAAAGAACCTGATATTGCTACAGACCCAGACCAATGCTTCAAACATCAGCAGCCTCATCCGCCTCACGAGATCTTCACCGTCACCTTGCCGAAATGCTTTCCGGCCCACATATACTCATACGCATTTTTGAGATCACTCAGCTCAAACTCAGCGGGATCAACTTTCGGCTTGATGCCATTCGCGTCAATGAAATCATTCGTCTCGACGATCTCCTCTTTGCTTCCAACCATGGTTCCTCGCACGATGCATGACCTTAATAATATATCCATGATTGAAGGACTGTTGGCGAACCCGCTGGCGAAACCGATCAGGCTGATCACGCCGGCTGGAGCGATGGCTTCTAATGCCTGCGCAAGAGTACCTGCACCGCCAATCTCTAGGAGATGTTGGACACCTTCGCCGGAGATTTTCTTAGCCTCTTCGCCCCAAGTCGAACATTCTTTGTAGTTGATGACGTGGTCTGCGCCCTGCTCGCGGAGGAGTTGACATTTAGCCTCGCTGGATGAAGTGGCGATGACTTGAGCGCCCACTGCTTTGGCGAACTAATGCTCGTTAGACATACAGAGACGATGGTCAAGAACAGCAACTTCGCATACCTGCAAACCAAACAGACTGACTCCTCCCGTTCCCTGGATTAGCACCCAGTCTCCAGGCTTCAATTTTCTCCCACCCAGGGCGAAGAATGCGTTCCACGCCGTGGACGCCGCAGTTGTGAGGGTGCTAGCTTGCTCGAAATCGAGACTCTGCGGCATCCTGATGAGCGCGTTCTCATCCATGGTGCTGTACTCCTGCAGTGGCCCATCGACCGCACTACCGAGAATCGTGGGTATCATATGCGGCTTAAAAGGACCAGTTTGATATGATAAAGCCGACAGGCTAATGACTCGATCACCAGGCTTGAACAACGTGACTTGCTCGCCGCATGAGATCACTTCCCCGGCTGCATCAGAGCCGGCAACGACACCAGGCGTGATTGGGAAAGGGTATTGGCCCTGTTGCTCTAGTCACTTGGCCGTCACATCAAGAGACAGCGGCTCGCACGTACCAGAGGAATTATCAAGTCACGATAGTTGAGCGACGCATATCTCCACTTGACAAGAACATCTTTCTGTCCCAAAACCGGCGATTTCCTCTCTGTGAGGACCAGGTCGTCCCAGCCTTTCGTGCCGGTCACTCTCCAGGCTTTAAATGTATCCGCTGACATGTTACTTGCGTAGGGGAGACGTCTTGGGCTTCAAGAACAATTTGCAGCATGCATATCGATCTCAAGGGCGGTATTCGTTGCTCCCAGTGGTTTATAAGCCGTGTTGTTTGCATAAATATATGCAAAGCATACAGCAGCTGATGGCTGACTAACTAAAGCAAGACGAGAGGAGTTGAAAGAAACACGCACACAGAGGCGAAGAGCTGACGAATCTTTGGCGAAAGTATCAGGCTGAGGACGAAGAGGCGTTCAATCTAGACTCAACATAGCAGTCAAAGAAGGAGAGCGGTCAGAGGGACGAGGCCAGCACAGTACCGACAACGCTGGCTGATAAAACGAACTAGTCTCTCGACACAAGGCTGCGAGGCTCCTCACACAATCATTTCTGACGGCTACCATGCACAATCGAGAAGCACTAAAAGCATGTACGACGCTCGACAGATGTATGTACAACTATGGCATCTTGGAAGTACCGCCAACGCCAGCCAGTATGACCTCTTGCCAACGTCTATACAGTCTCGCTCTTTCTCCATCTTTACATGAGCATCAACACGAGTAGAATCACCATAAGGCCGCCTTGAGAAGGGCTCTGGTTGACCCGGAGCGCGGCTGTGTTGGCGCTCGCGCTGGTGGACGTTGACGGTGCAGATGTGCTACTTCCAGTAGCTGTAGCCAGCGTACCCGACTGCGTAGCAGGCGCCCCACCACCAGTAGGAACAGCACTCAGAGTACTCGTCATCTGAGGTGAGCCATTGACGATGCGAAAGAAGCTGGCCCCAACCGGCGCGCTCAGCCCTGCCGCTTGCTGGAAATCCGCCATCACAAAGCCGATCCTGTCCCGTGTCTGCGCCGGTGGGTTGATAGAGGAGTAGGGACTCGGGATGGCCCAGTTTGAGGGTTGTTGGTATAAGAGAATAACGTACTCGTGGGCGTAGTTATCCGTTGGCGGGTCTGGTGCTCTGTAACTCGCTCCTGCAGAGCTGGAGGCACCGCTGGCTGTTGCATCGACTGTCAAGTTGCCGGTGGTGTCTGCTACGAGGTTTGGCTGTAGCAAATGCAGGTATGATCCCGAAGCGCTTGTCGGGTCGACTATGAAGGCGACGTAGTTCTGGTTCGATGAGTTCGATAGGGCGAGGGAGGGAGAGTCCACGACGTCTTGAACACTGTTAGGGCTATTTAGGAACTCGATCTTGGTATAGTCTACGAACCATTTGCGGAGACAAGCTTTCCTGGAGAAAGGGTGATGTTTCCAGGATTGAGAACTACGCTCAGGGGGTTGGGAGACACAACTGAGAAGTTGCTCGGTGTTTGTGCGTGAACCAATGCCAATGCAGCAAAGGCAGCAAAGCTCTCGATGAATTTCATGTCGTTGAAGTACGGTGAAACAAGCTGCTGCGCCCTAGAAAGGATGAGTCTGAAAGGGTGCGATCGTTGTAAAAAGCTTTTCTATGCGTGACTGAACCACCCCAAGCCTCGGCGACGCCATGTGACGGAAACAGGGGCATTATATGCATTTGGTGAAAGTTGTGAAGCCAAGAAGCCACAGCGTGTTGTGCGTTTTCTGTGTGTATCTGCAAGGTACTATCTCCGCTTCACATGAAGCGGAAACCAATATGGTGGATTTTCCGAGCCTCGCACGCGGCTGTGTCCCTAGCTGAATAACACACCCCCATCGACGTCTCTGTCTCGCGCAACACTTCCGTCCGATGACAAACACAAAGAGCATCGGACTCTCCTGAAGATTCTGCGCCTCCACGACATCCTCCTCACGCTTCGTAAACCACCGCATCAGCCATCATCTCCACGTGCATCCCCTCTTGAGCCAAACTCCCGACCCCAACCGTAACCATCGTAGGCCTATGGTCCGGAAACCTCTCTCTCCAGACCTCCAGAACCAGAGGATCATACTTCACATCCAGCAGATAGACCGAGATCTTGTATGCCTTGGCAAGACCTTCTTCGGCTCCAGCAGCCTGCAGGGCGGCATGGACGCAGTCGAAACAGGCGCTGATTTCGTCCCGGACGGATGAAGTGACGAGTTTGCCGGTTTGCAGATCAAAACCTGGCTGGCCGGAGGTTGTGATGAAGGTCGCTCCTTGGAGAGGGATCTTGACACTGTTGGAGACGCCGAAGGTGGAGAAGAGTGAGCCCATGGGGCCTTTTGTTAGGTGGTAAGTAGGTGCGGTCATCTTGACTGTCAGCTTGGAGCAATGTTAAGTGTAAAGCCTCTGCGAGGAGGAAGCCCTTATATGGACTGTTAACGGTTCAGAAAGAGGGCTTTACTACAAGAGGCAGAAGAAGCAGCGTCCGACTCCCTATTGACATTTGAGCCTTGCGGCGCTGGAGCCATTCTGATGATCTCAGTCTCAATAGAATGACTTCATTCTCTCGGCATTTTAGAAGCGTGCCTGCGTACTGTTCGCAACATTCGCTCCCTGAATTCCAACCTCCTCCATGACAGTATCAGCAGCCTGGCCGCCCTGCTCCATCGCACCTTCGATGAACGCTCTCCATCCAGAAGCCCAATCTGCATTAGCCATCAACACATTACCGTGCCGTTTCTGAAGCTCTGGCAAGTACTTAGTGAGATATCCAGCACGATACCACGCTGGGCCGCACATCGAGTACGGGTCAGAGATCCAGTCGTGAAAAATAACTCTCTTGATATCCATTGGGTGGAAACGCTTGAGTGCGGTCTCGAGCTTCTCGGGCTCCTTGATCGGGTCAAGCTTGCCACGGTTATCACCAGCAAATGAGGTGATGCGAGTTGTCTTGCCACCGGCACAGAAGCCGTCTCCGTAGATGTAGAGGAAGTCGCCAGGCCAGGTGCATCCTCGCAAGCCTCGAAGGTCACCTTCGACTTCGGCGTGGATTTTGGTGAGGTAGTTCAGCTGCCCGATGTTGATGGCTTCTTGTCGCAGAGGTGAGAGTAGAGGATCGAAGTGGATGGTCGGCAGCACGGCAAGTGGTATGGTGTTGACGACGCGGTTCGCGCGATATGTGTTGCCATTTTCAGTTGTTACGAACACGATGCAGTCCTTCTCAACGAAAGATTTGATCGGGGTCTTAAAGGAATACTGTAGACCAAGTCTCACTGCATCATCAAATATCCTTCGTGCAAGTGTCGATTGGCCCTCACGGATCTTGTACAGGGTCCAAATGTCTTCGAAGGTCTCTGGGCTGTACCCTTGAAGTGCTTGTGCGCGCAGCATCTCGAGGAATCCCATATCCTCAACTGAGCCGCCACCGCAATGCGGGACTAGCGATTCAATTAAGGCCATCTCGTCAGCAGTCAATTTATCTTTGACTTGGTTCAATCGATCTCGACAACTCAGTTGGTCCACAGCCTTGACTTCCTCGGGCGAGACACGTAGATTTCCGAGAGAAGAGAATGGGAGAGGGCAAATATCTCGGCCCTCATTGCCGTCAATGCTGATGAAGATCTTCCATGCTCTGGCCGTCATCTCACCGGCCTCTTCCAGCGACAGCTTTCGTGTTCCGGAGCCAGTATCCAAAGTGAAGTAAGAGCAGCCGCCGCCTGGAGTTCGAGTCATCGTGACATCGTCTTTGAGTCCATATCGCTGCAGCTCGGCAAACAATCTGCCATGCACATGTGAAATCCAAGTACCGCCCATCTCGAAGGTTGTGCCATCAATCTCGGCGCTCCAGGTCCGGCCACCAACTCGATCGCGCGCTTCCAGCAGTAGTGTCTTCTTACCTGTACAGAGTTAGCGTTTGCGTACAATCAATTAGACCCGAAGCCTCTCTCCAATGCTATCGTTCGCAACAATTCCTAAGCCCTGGATCTTCAAGGGGATGCGGTTGCCGCTCCATTGACGTGTGTCCTCCTAAGGGTAACAGTTTCTATAGGGAATTGCGAACTCACCAGCTTTGACGAGATCTCGAGCAGCTATCAACCCGGCATAGCCCGCACCAACCACGATCGCGTCCCAGACATCGCCATCATTAGCTTGCTGGATTTTACTCTCGGGCTCTATCACAGCATAGGTGTGCAGGCCGCCGACAAGACCGTTTGACTTGGTGTAAATGTAGCCATCGTGCGAGAGACCAGCTTTGTACGACGTCATGTTGAAAGATAAAGGGGCCGAATCTTCGTAGTGATTGTTTGGTCCTCCTGAAGCAAAGCAAGCCGTCTTAATAAACTGTAGTCTAGACCAAGATCAGCTGCCGAGAGCATTGGGGTCGAACGACCAGTCAGCTGAGCTGAGAGTATTTCTCCTTCGAGCAAGACTCCCCTCGAAGCTCATGCGGGCCTTCTCCACCAGACCACAAACCTACAACCTGCTTGGCATGGAGTCCGTTGGCAAACTCTTGGCAATCATGTGTTGCCCGCCCCCTCCTAACGGCCACTGGAGCCATTTTGGGAAGGAGTCGACCCGTCCATCTTTCGAACTGGATTTGGAAGCTCTTCCCTTTCGAATTGCGCAATTGATACGCCTGTATATAGGCGGCAAATATCCAAGTAGAGGTCTGCTGTCCCGTGGAAGCATTAACGGTTTTCAAGATGAACGGCAGCCAGAATGGAACTCAGCAGAATGGTTCTGTTCAAGCACCCTCGTTTGCTGCAAACTTGCAAGGCAAAACAGCCATCGTCACTGGTTCTTCGCGGTGAGTGTGTTGCGGAAAGACTTTTAGAACTCACGCTGACGACAGTCCAGGGGAATAGGGGCTGGCATTGCAGCAGAGCTAGGCCGCCGAGGTGCCAATGTAGTTTTGAACTATGTGACAGACAGAGGAGCGCAAGCTGTCGATGAGTTGATTGCCGCCATCAAATCCGCGGGAGGGAACGCAGTCGCCGTCAAGGGAAGCGTATCGGAGAAGCACGTCCGCAACAACCTCATCAAAGCAGCGGTCGAGTTGAGTCCAAGCAGTCATATCGACATTCTGGTGCACAATGCCGGCAATGGAGACGACAGATATCTGGTCGACCTTGATGAGGAATTTTTCGATATGCAAGTTGGCATTAATCTCAAAGGTGAGGAACATGAGATCGACTCCTCTGCCCGTTGAAAGTGGGCAGTCTAGAATGTCAGCTAAATCATTACTCAGCGCCGGTGTTCTTGACCCAGGCAGCATTGGATCATATGCCCTGCGGCTCTCGAATCGTGATCATCTCGTCTTGTTCGGCGCGAATGGGAGTGCCACAGCAGACGGTCTACGCAGCAAGTAAAGTCGGAACAGAAGCGCTGGCCAGGTATCTCTCTCCCTTCGTCCCAAGTCGATTATGATTCCTGTGCTGATGAACATGTAGAGTCTGGGCGACAGAGCTCGGCCAGAGCAGAGGCATTACAGTCAACTGCGTGAATCCCGGCCCCGTTGCAACGGACATGTATTACGAATCAACGCAAGAGTTCATTGATTCCATGAAGCCTCTGGTAGAAAGCACACCGGCCGAGGCACGAATGGGCGAGGTTCGAGACATCGTACCGTTGGTCAGCTTTCTCTGCTCAGAAGAGAGTCGCTGGGTGACGGGGAGTGTTGTGAGTGGAAGTGGTGGTTTGTTGTTCTTCTGATGGAGATTGTGTGAAAAGGAGAAGCTGGAAGCTTCGGTACCAGCGTCGCCATCTTGTGATTCGAGCTCGTTCACATGCGGCCCGAGTCGGCCCGACAACGACACCATGAGTATACTTGACGACAGTCTTTCTACGTCGATACCACGTCTCGCAATGTTCGACTTGACATACAAGAATGTCAATTCTGACGCACACCTGTCACGACCCCATCTCGATTGAATTAGTACCTAGTTACGGAGTTGTGTAGTTGCCAAGAAAGACTATCCTTGATCCGAGCAGGCGGGGGCGATGTCTCTTCTCGGTAGTACTTCCAGCCAGATTGTGCTGCTCTATGTCCTTCCTCTTTCCAACCCCTCTCACTCCTTTCAACAGGTAACCAGTAGGCAATCTAACACGATGCGAATCCAACCTCAGAAAGGCGCTCGGCTAGGTCAGTACTACCGCATCCGAATTACGCAAAACGGCAGCTCACCTCGAACTCACAGATCCCGCCTGTGGCACCTGCAGAAGACGATGCCGCAAGTGCGACCGTGCTCGCCCATCCTGCGGACAATGTGTGTCGAAAGGCGTCGACTGTGAAGGGTCTGTATTTGCCTAGACCGATGCAAAGGTTTTGCTTATCTAACACAAATTGGCCTAAACAGCTACCCGGCTCGATATCAGTTTCTCCCCTACAGCGCTGCGACTTCAAGTCACCGACGGCAGCGGACTCAGCAGAAGGATCGTGCTGAAAAGCAAACCTCTGCGCCTCCGGCAGAGCAAGAGCAGGAGGGGGACACTACTACTACTGTGCAAGATGCGTCCACACCCATCGTTACTGAAACTGCACTCCAAGAATATACCTTTCCTGCCGTGCCCCTTGCTCCACCAGCTCAAGCGTCACCACTTTCCATCGTGACGTGCTCCTCGGATGTGAGCCCAGCATCGTCGAGTGTCTATGGTCTGGCGGATCTGAACGATGCTCTGGCTTCTGTATGGGTTCAAGAGATGCTACTGTATTGTAAGATATGCCTTCCACGACAGCAATTACTTCATTTGACCTGACATCCAACTTGATAGTTGACACCGACATATCGAAGCATCTGGTGATCTCAGTCGATGCCATGAATAACCCGTTCAGCACGCTGCTGCTGCCACTCGCCTATCAACATTTCGGCGTTCTTCAAGCACTTCTCGGTTTGGCGCTGTGTCACTCTGAGAAAGGACGCAATCACTCAAAGTACGGCGCAATGCCCCTTGCCCTCGAACTCAAGCTCTCTGCCATACATTCACTATCAGAATTGTTACAACGAGAACAGGGCCCTGGTCTCTCTGGGGAGGAGGAAGAGGTTGCGATGGCTATGGCGTTGTTGCTGATACTACATGATGTAAGACCGTCGACAACTCGATCAGAGATGGAGGCTCTAACGGTTACTAGATCACTGAGTCGGGTATCTCAACACATGGAGCACATCTCAACGGTGTGACATCGTTCTGCTCGAGATCCATCGAGAACCCCAACGCTACAAAATCACCGTTGAAGGCGTTGATGTTGACCGCTTTTGCTTGGTACGATAATTTTCATATCAGTTCGGAGAAGGCAAACACTGAATCAACACAGGCTCGACATCCTCCGAGGCTTCAGCGGTTCAGATAAACTCGCCTTCTCCAACGATGTCCGCCAAAAGATCCTCGACAACCGTGAATTCACATTCGAGATCTTCTCCGGTTGCCCCTCGGTACTCTGCCGCCGCATCGGCAAAGTCCTCTCTGCCGGCAAGATGTACCTCGAAAATGAGATTTCCCTCCAGGAATTTGAGGTCTTGCTGGGACAAGCTGAGACGTTCTTCCGGGCGTGGTCTCCCGATGATGAAGCGTACCCGGGCGCTGACCAGGCTTGGAGGTTGCTGGCTAATGCTTATCGACATGCGTGTCTGTTGAGGGTGATGCGATTCCCGCAGCCCCTGAACTCCGTCACGCCTGATCATCCATCTGTCGTCGAATCTGTCGAAGCGATTCTAGATGTCTGCGCTGAGTTGCAGCGACATGATGCTAAGTTTCATAAGCGACTGCTGTTTCCCCTGTTCATGGCCGGTGCTGAGACCTTCTCACCACACCTGCAAGATTATGTCAGTCTTCGGGTAGCTGCTATTTATTCGGTCACTGGGTTTCAACGGGAGGCTATGTCCTCGATCTTACAACAAGTGTGGCAGGAGAGGGTAGAAAACACAAAGGGATGGCATAACGTCCCGTGGATGGAATACGTATGGTTTACAATCCCCGCTCCATTTTTGTGCTAAACTAACATTTGTGCTCACACAGACCTGTTCTACCACCTTACATCGCCAACATGACTACCTATTCCTCTGAGCCGCCGATATGATCAAAGATGGCACTTCGCTTCTTTCTGTCCCGCACTAGAGCGGACTTCCTGGTGCAGCGTCGACCGATTCAGCGCTTGACTTGAGCGCGGAACATCGTTTGATGGGTTGCTTTCGAAGAAGCTCGTCGGCTTGAGCGTCACCGTCATCTTCTCGTTCGGCATGACAGGGAAGTCTTCTGGACGAGTGACGTGGGTTATGCCGAAACTGTGCCAGAGTACGCAGTCTGTCTTTGCGGTGCCTTCTTTGCGAGCCGCTGTTCCTTGGTCAGCACAATCATACTCATGGTGACGATTCCTCTGGTAGTACTCACCAAACTTTGCAAGGCCGGTATCCTCACGGCTCTGGTTCGTGAACTCTCCAGCGGCATAGAGTTCACCGTCTCGGTACTTGGTAACCCAGATGGGCTTCGACGCGAACAACCCTCTTCGAAGATTGAACGTCTCAGGCCCCATCATCATCATCTGGCTCGGCACAGCATGTAACTTGTATCCAACCGGTTTTCCGGAGATTGCGTTGACAGAACTGGGGTTAATGACCTTGAAAGTCCTCGAAGAACTGAGGTCGAGGTCATATCCGCCAGGCTGATCAATCACGGTGCTCTTGACGCGGAAAGCACAACCGAATGGATCGAGCTCCGGCTCGTTGCGAACTGGGACACAGTCGTCGTACTGGATGCTGTTGGGACCGTTGTCGAGGTTGGGATCTACTCTCACACAGAAGAGGTGTTGGTGGTTGACGGCAAGGACGCCTGGCGCTACTGTCGTGCCCCATTCAGAGTGTACACCCGGTCGAATCGGCATCGTCGACACTATCCCCGTCGCCTTCAGCTCGATGTGCAAGTTTGCTGCCTGATCAAGGACGAAAGCGACGATGTACTCGTAGTTCGCGACTGTTGCCGTGCTTTGGATCACGAGTTGGCGGTCTCGAACCATGGACGCTTGGCCATTGCGGACGTTGGTATGTTTCCAGCCAATTCCTTGGTCGACCTCATGCATGCAGACGACGTTGGGCATGTGGACGGGCTCTCCTTCGCCAGTCACACGGATGCCATCGAAGTATGCGATATGGCCCAAACAGTCGCAGCCCAAGGCAAGAGTGTTGGACGTCAACCCAAACCCGGAGTCGCCCAAATCGAATGCCTGCTTGCGATGGTATGGTGATCTAGGATCTCCGTACGGAACCGTCATTTCGCTCAAAGAGACTCTGTAGAACAATGACCGGCCATCGTATCGCACGTCATTCAGAACAGGTCCCTCTCGAATCGTCCATCCTAGCTGGAAAGTCCACTTCTGCCAGGAGATGCAGCGGCCTTGGATGTTGAAGGATGGCCCTTCGGGTTGGGTGATGACGAGTGGCTTGAGGTCATTGCGGAAGTACGTCTTCTCCAGTAGCCGCTCGCTATACTCGACGGGCTCCTTCGGAGTCCATGGCTGCGTCTCGGCGTCGATTTCCTTCCCCTCGCCTTCTGGGAGGCGCTCGAAGTTGACGAGTTCGAGAGTGTGGGCATCGAATATCGGCGCGAAGGGCAGGGGGAGTGAGTAGTGGTTGGCTTCCGGATCGTCGTTGAGAATAGCATACATGTAACACTGGAACAATCGTCGGCGTTCGTTGGCATCGTCGGTGCCGTATGCCCAGGGATCGTTGACGACTTTGGCTCTACAAGAGATTCTATCAGCGCATACAAAGGACAGAATGCTGGTAAAAGACTCACCCAGCTGGAAGCTTAAGTTTCTCAACCTCCTTCTTCACCAAAGGATGGTCATTACACGCCTCCTCGACCTGAGCAAACTCTACCCAGTCCACAGGCCCTTGTACATCCGGAATCCCCTCATCTTCCTCAACCTTCGCAACGGTCACATTCACAATCGCTTTCCGAAGAACCTGCGATGGCTTCTTGTGATAGTATATCCTCGCCTTGCGATGGATTCGGATATCGGAAGCAGATACATGGAAGTACTGGAGGACTTGAGCTTTAGGGGGTTCGAATAGATCGATCACTTTGAATCTTATGTCTGTGCTTGAGGTGATTTGGAGGTGTTTGCGGAGAGCGCTGGCGGCTTGCCGCACTTCTTGTGGTGACAGGGGCTCCAGTGGGTGAGGCATGGTTGGTAGATTGTTGTTGTGAATGATGAGAGTGATCTCTTGAAGGAACGTATTATGAAGCTATTGCTGTTTTGTATACGTGAAGTCAATACGGCGTTCGGCATTGGCACTCTGGAGATATAGCGAGTCATCTCATGGTATGCTAGTGGCGAGTCTTTCTCGAAGAGGAAGGTTCTCCAGCCGCTGTCACATGCTCACACTGGGAGACTGATGCATCTCGCCACCTGGGCCGGAGTTGTTCAAATGCGTCTACGGCGTCAAACGTCAATCAGGCTCGTTCGGCGGTCACTCTGTCCGAAAGAGGAGATTCCAAGAACATGTGTCGCCGCTTTCCTCAAGAAACATCGATTGCTTTTCATTCTGCATATGGTAGCCGCAACAATCAGCACAATATCCAATCACGCACCGACATCAACCGCTCCATCCACATCCTCTCCAACCCCTTCTGCTTACCCAAAGCCTCTCTCTAGTTCCAAATCACATGAATCAACGGATGCGTCGTCGTAATATGACTACTATTCGCAGCATCCTTATCATTCTTCGAGAACGTCAAATAGATGTCATTCCCGCCACCATTGCTACTCGTCAAACCCGGATGTGCTTGCTGGCTATAAGCACCCAGACTCGCATTGCCGTTCGTCCCGTTGTAGAACAAGATCGGGCTCGTCCAGGGTCCTTCGGGAATCGGCGCGGTGGCGACGTAGAATCCGGAGCCGATGTTGATTGAGTCGGCGCCCAGCCACATGTAGGAGCTGAAGTACGACGAGTAGTAGAATGTTCCTTGGCCATTGGTGCCGGCGTTGGCGATGCGGGCTGAGGTGCTGGTTAGGGAGGGGGCGGTGGAGGACCAGCCGCCATTGTTGTAGTAGGAGTATTGGGACTTATCCTCGATGGAGTTGATGGGAACGCGAGCGAGGGCTGCCCCGAGGTTGGCGGTGCCGTTGTTGAGCTGACCGTAGAGATAGGCGGTTTTACCGTCAGGGGAGATTGCCCATCTGCGTTTCGAGTTAGCGCTGTGGTCTTCCAATGTTTGTCTGACCTACTCACCCGTAAGAACCATAAGGAATGGATTGCGCAGGCCAGAAGTTCTCGTTCACAAGTGTCACTGGCGGAAGCGTCTTGCTTACGCCTTGATTCGCTGGGTTGTAATCACTTCGATACAGACTGGTAGCCGGATTCTTGGTAATGGGTGAGAGGTCATTGTTGAGGTACGATTTGATGATCCATGTGTACAACTTGACAGCATTGTTTGACCCAGCCACAGGCAAGGGTGGTGAATCAGGCCAGATCGCATAGCGTGTACCGTTCATACAGTTGCCCGAGTTTGATCCAGCTTGACACTCATCGGGTTGGTTCTTGAAGTACTCTCCATTGTCGTCTCCATAGAGGTAGAGTTGCCCATTCGTGATCAGGGGACCATTGTTGAAGTCACTCCAGGAGGCAGTCGATGAGTAGAACTGCCCGCCCTGGCCGGCGCTGTCGCGACAAGTCCAGAATTCGCGATACTGGACGCGGACTGATGTGCACGAGTCCCGGTTCCAGTATGGATAAGAGGCGGTTGCCACCTGGCTTGCGGCTGAGAGAACTGGTGTTACTGCGCGTTTGTTGATGGACTTGTCGGGCGTAGCGCCTGTCGGCGAGGCCTGAGCGCACTGGAGCAGCGCAAGGGACGAGAGCAACGATGCAAATGTAGGAAACATCGTGAAAAGCCTTGAAGGAGTTGCACTTGCGTTGATGCTGAGCGCCAAGCGACCACCCAGCAGAATCATTTACCTTCTTATATGTTCTCTCGACCATCTCCGCTGCTCTACTTCCCTGTACCGGCGTCTTGAACATTAGCAGGTGTTGTGGAATTCCCATCTCCAGAGCTCGTGCCGTGTGGAGAGTCAAGCAGCTAAAGATGCACAGGACATGCTGGTGTCTGTTTAGAGAATGCTTTCTTGTCTCTTGGTATCCTGTTCCGATATAGCAAACGAAGCCAGCCGTCTCCAGAGCCCACATACCGTGAGGCTTGAACCTTGAGAGGGCGCTTAGTTGGCGGTATAGTGAACTATCTGCAAGTTTGCCTAGGTGACAGCCAAAGACATGAACGCTGCCATCGGAACGCCCACGGTTGGAGGGAGCGTTGGTTGATCTGAAGAAGATAGCGTGATGCATGGAGGTTGTCTCGTGCTCGATTATTCAGCGACTAATGCACAAACCGGTGATCGACAAAGCCCAATTCGGCTTCAAGAGCAGGTGTATGGACTTCGAGTGCCTCTTAATATTGAAAGGATTTACCTCCACATGACAGAGCCGAAGGATTGAACGGCAGGAAGTAAGCCTATTGATAAGTTTTTAAGCCTGAAGCTGTTTCCCGAAGAACTTTTGGGAGGCTACCATGTTACCTCGGAGTGTAATCTCGTTGGCTTCAAGCACTGCACTATCCTCATGTCCATAACCGAACCAGAGTTGGCGTCTTAACTGTAGACATTTGCGCAGCCAGGTTTCCTCACGTATTCGTGGGCAAATCTTGAGCGGAGTCGTGACTGGTGCCGTCTGTCTCCTCGGTCCCCGATAATTTGAAGCACTTTATGGAGCTCGATATTCCAGGATTTCCAAACGTGGTCCAGAAGCCTGCATAATAGCTTAACAGCTTGGCCCTGGGAAGCCACTTCTTCGCTGCAATCTCAGATGCAGCCAAGGGTTGAAGGAGACCGTGGTTTAGAACCGAGTCGTCGACGTGGTTCTTCCCGCTGTGAAATTCCTCTAAGGTCGTGCCAGCCTCTGACCCTGCAGCTGTGTCCGCTTGTTTGCACACCACTATCCGTGCATTGGGATGAAGACTATGAATGGCTTGTGTCTTCGCTAGACTCGTGGAGTGATCCTCGCAACAACGGAGAGGACGAGAGAGATGTTTCTTGTCGAGCCGGGCCTTACGTTCGCGGGATGGATCGTGTCTCTTCCACTGGTCAATGACACCGGCGAGGAGAGTGCGCTTATTTCAATGAGTCCCTATACTGTCAGTGACATGCTGGTGAGTATGCTTGGGCAAATTTCGTCGTGCCCAAAATTCGCAACACGTCCTCTCGAGCCGCCAAGTTCGTCCATAGTATTGCTGCTTGGGAAAGGTCTGTGACGATCTGGCTTCAGAGCACCCAACACAGAGTCTATAATAAATCGGTCTAGCTCGCTATCCAATCGAAGCAACATGTTACTGAACATGCAGCCGACGTGTAAATATAGTTCCGGGGCAATTCGCGAGCAGTAAGTACACGCGCTCCGGTCCTGTTAACGTGGAATGTGTGTACGGTTTTAGCTGGTTCGGATGGCCGTCAGGGCGACCCCAAGACCCACGAGCGGTAGGACAGAACGTCTATCGGGTACTCCCCACCTCAGTTCCTGTCGAGAATGACACCAAACAGTGGACAATCGCATGGAGCGGAATTCAAGACGTGTTGTTGAGAAGGAAGCACACGACATCACCGCACAGACCCCCATCGGCCCGGTTGCCCGTAGACCTTCTTTCACTCCCCTCAAGCTCCAACACCAGCACTACGAAACGTCCCACGACCTACATCTCCCGCGCCAGGTCTGCACTTATTCCACTCCGCCATCCGCAACCGCAGACCTCCCAGGCGAATTCAACAAACATGGCGGCGGCAATCAAGGCTCTCAACGCCAAAATCCGGGCAAATCCAGTCACGGATTACTTTTGGTGAGTCCGCGCGGAGCAGTGATTGGGGACTGTTGTGCTAATGGGTTTGCAGCTCGACTCACTTCTGGGGTATGAAACGATTCGAACTCGAACTGAAATAGGAGCGACAGCTAATACGACTTTCCGCCTGTTAGGTCCTGCTAGCAGTGAGTCCCCGACCTAACACTCCAATCCTCCACAAGAACAACCTCTCTAACATCCCTCGCAGACTTCGGCATCCCTATCGCGGCTGTTATGGACACTCAGAAGGACCCCGAAATGTAAAACCCCTCTCAACCCAACAAAACCCGCCAACCCCAAATCTAACCGTATCCACCACAGCATCTCCGGCCGCATGACCGCCGCCCTCTGCGGCTACAGCGCCGTATTTATGCGATACGCCATGGCCGTCACGCCCCAGAACTACCTACTCTTCGGCTGCCATCTCGTCAACTTCACCGCGCAATCCACGCAAGCGTACCGATTCGTCAACTACTGGTACATGGGTGGACGGGAGAAGACTTTGGAGGGCAAGGCGAAAGAGGGGTTGGCGGTTGCGGAGAACACGGTGGAGGGTATTGCTGGTCAGGCACAAGAGCTTGCGGCGAAGGCGCAGAATAAGGCGGGCGATTTGGCAGGTGAGGCGAAGAAGCAGGTTGACAAGGCGACGAGGTAGAGTGGTTAGGTGAGAGGGGAGGCTATGGATAAGTGGATACTATTGCTGCCCTACAGGTGGGAGCATCAGGTAGACGATTGAGATTCCTATGTCACTCTGCGATACTACTTGTACAGCGAAATGTGAATCCTAGTCAAGACCAGCATGATTTATCCACGTTTCCATGCATCTAAAACATTAACATCAGGGGTATCTCATCAGAACAAAATCGCTAACAGCACATAAGCAACGACCAGCGCCGCCATCGACCTCCTCAAACCCTCACACCTCCCCTCCGCCCCCCCAAACCCAGGCTCCCCATCATCCGCCGCCCCAGACTTTCCAACATTATACCCAAACTGACCCTTCACATTCCCTCGCGGACTGTATTCGCACACCAGATAAGCACCCTTCACGCCATTCTCAGCGTCATTATCACATTGCACCAGACCACATCCAACAGACGTCGTATTCTGCCAGACCAATTGCGTGAAATGCCCCGTTTTCTCCGTGAACTTGCGGTCGTCGTAGCTGTACTCGCTTTCTTCGTTGGCCCAGGCGTCGATTGCCAGGGTGGGGGATTCGAAGTTTGCGGCTCTATATACCAATCAGCCAGATTCTGGGATGGGGTGGATTGGAGAGCACTTACAGATTCTCGCCATAAGGACCGCCTGAGTGTTTCCATACGCAGTTTTTGGCGTAGTTCTGTGCGTAGTTGGCTAGTGTTGAGTTCCAGGTAACGTTTTGTGCTTCGTAGTGTTGGCGGTAGATGTTGGTGCTGTTCAGAACTGCGAATTGTAAAGAATCGCTACTCGAGGACATTGTTGAGCTGGGTTTCGTTGATGGTGAAGTTGATGGGGATGCGAGGGCAATGGTTGTAGGTCCAACGATCGTCTCGGTGGTCGTCTCGACTCCTGATTTCCTGCTCAATGTGAGGGTCACGGTCGTGGTAGCGACGGTTGTGGTTGACGTCAGGGTCGTTGTAGATTGGTCCGCCAAGGCATGATGTAGGTGCAGTGAAATAGCGAGGAGCAGAGCGCGTGCCGGCCGCATGGTAGTGACAAGGATGGAAAACCTGTTTCTTGGGTG
The DNA here is from genome assembly GCF_010093935.1 of Zasmidium cellare ATCC 36951. Classification (NCBI taxonomy): domain Eukaryota; kingdom Fungi; phylum Ascomycota; class Dothideomycetes; order Mycosphaerellales; family Mycosphaerellaceae; genus Zasmidium; species Zasmidium cellare. The sequence continues at coordinate 669,733 of NW_022986955.1, forward strand.
GAATGTAGATCGTTCAAGAAAGAAAGTAACGATATCTGCAGCGCTCAGCGCCTTTTCCTTGTCGTAAGAACTAGAGTGAAGGTATACAGAAGAGAGTGTTGAATGGGAGGACTTGAACCTCGCTGCTGCTGTCCATCACGCGTTTCTTCGTGGAACATCACACGCGCCGCACGACCAAGTCCTCCATCTATGGCTGGGACCAGGCCCTCCTCCATCTTTGTGTGTACGGCGTAGATTGCTCAATCTGAAGCATGGAACAAGGTGCTGTCTCGTTTCAACGCAGGAACAAAGGCACAAAATAGTTGGCTGACGTCGCGACGTTCTCGCCCGCTGAAACTCAATCCGACGGGCAAAGACCCGGCGGCCGGCGCTTCTTCCTGTTGCTCGGCCGACCTGCCGCCAAGCGTTTTAGCGTATGCGGCCGCATAAAACTCTTGCGGGCTTTTGGAATCTCTTTCCTCTCGCCAGATCAAAAACAACGGATTCAGCCACGACCCCCTTCGCGCCCACTCCAAACGGCCGCTTCAGTGACGGCCGGGGCATTTCGCAGATGGGGGTTGCCAGCTCTCTACGGAGGGTGTGAATCTGAAGAGCGACGTCTCCTGGATATAGGAAGCCTCGATGGGGTCACTTCATTGTGAGCTGCATCTGAGGTGTCCGAGAAGGGAGTACATACTTCATCGTTGGGAATGCTGTGTCAATTGTGTCTCGTGTTGTCTGCGCTTTTGTCTGTCCCTCGATCTTCGTAGGCTGGGAGTCTCGTGGCCGGCGAGTGATGATTGATGGTGCCTGCCAGCCATCTGCTGGTATCGACCACAGGAGCTTTCGTGCTCATCAGTACTCATAGGCTGGCATCTGGTCCTTCAGAACTCACAGACTCACCACACACGCCATCAGAATCAATGTGACGAGACTCAAGTGGTGGGCCTTGGACTGTGAAAGTCTCAGCGGTGTGACTGGACGATTCAAATCGCTGATGCCCTCCAACATTGCGCCTGGTTGAGTGATGATGAACGATCAGCTACAGCAGCACCATGCCTGTGCTTGTAAGATACGCATCTTGTTTGCTGCCATTCGAGCAGATGCGAGTATGCGTTTTGATTGTCACCACCACCGTCGTAGGCATGTCCACTACACTGAGTGTACCTCTGATGATCTGATCCCATCATTTGCTACGCGCCAGAGACCTCTCCACACGACGGGCGTTGGGCGTTCATAAACATCAGCTGTTTGTATTCTGTGCCGTCATTGATAGCATAAGTGAGTGCAGTGTACCTGCAAGGTTTTTGTGGACTGCCAATGAGAAATTATACCAAGGTCGAGTGAATGTGGAAAGGAGAAAGTACGTTCACGCGCTTGAGATGTCAAACCATAACGTTTCGAGAGACAGTGGCTATATTACAAGCAATCTAAATTCTTTTTCGTTCGACTTCCTCTCTCACATCAAAGCCCATCCCTCCCGCGAAAAAAGCCCTCCATCTCTGCCCTCTTCTCTTTCCACAACCCCTTCAACACCGGATCATGACTAGGGTCACTATCCCAAAACTTCGCATGGAAACTCCTCCCTCCACCCCTCCAGTCCTTCTCCGTCGCCCAGTTGACGTTCCAACCATACCACAGCGGCTTCCATGGCATGTTCCCCTCCCGACGATGCGCGTAGTTGAGGAGGTTCTGCTCCATGAAGCCGGGGTCGAAGCGGCCGGGGATGTTGAGCACGGACATGTAGTAGTCGAAGAGCATGAGGGAGGGCGTGAGGACGAAGAAGCCGCAGTTGAGGTAGTTCATGTCTGCGGGAGGCGGGAAGGGGTGGTCGTAGCCCCAGTAGTCGGCGTGGGCGGCGAACATGTAGGTTCGGGGCAGGGGGGATTCGTCGTCTTTGATTTCCGCCGGATTCGGGAGGGTGGCTTGTGTGAGGGTTGCTTCGTCGAAGAAGACGCCGTCCAAGGGCCCGGTGACGAGGGTGTCAGCGTCGATGTAGCAGATTTTGGCGTAGTCGGTGAGCTGGAAGAGGCGGAGTTTGGCGAGCATGTCGGCCCAGCGTGCGATGCCTGTGTTGACCCAGTCGGACTTTAGCTTTTCGACGAGGATGATTGTTGCGCCGTCCTGCTTTAGGCGGTCACGTTTACGCTTGGAGACGTCGCGGGTGCAGAGGACTAGGAAGTCGATGCTGTTGTTTGAGCCGGCGGATTTGGAGTGGAGGAGGGTGTAGGCCAACACACGTGTGGAGACGAAGTAGCCATCGTCTGCGTCGTCGATGGCGGCGGATTCTTCGTCCGTCTCTTTTTGGCTTGGGTTGGCGTTAGCTGCTAGGAAGGTTGCATAGGCGACTTTGTGAGTTTTCAGGATCTGTTGCTGGGTTGTTGTGACTGCCTTGACTCCTTTGTGATGTGTAGGTAGGAACTGGATCTTATGGTGAGTCTGCTTGATGCTGAGGGTGATGAGTGCTGAGGCGAGGAAGAGGAAGATGCAGATACCGATGGTCTTGGGGTTTGCCATCATCGCAAGAGCATTGTTCGTCGGTTCTTGGGGGAGGATTGGAAAGAGGTAAAAGACACATTTTCAGGAGACGCGCTGGTGGCATTCCAGTGCGACGCGAGGCGGAAAGGGATGCATGAGAGTTGCCCTACCAGTTCGAGATGGACGTGCAAGGAGACAGGAGTATAGGCAATATTCTGCAAAGGAGGCGTCTGGCTCGTGGAAGAGGACTGGAGGTATGCCGTGGTGAGGGACCTCGTACTCCTCCGTTGAGTCTTCGCCCATGCCGCCGACTGGCTTGTGATACTGGCCTCCAACAACGTCGCCCGCGAGAGTCTATATCCATTCAATCGACGTTGAAGTTTTCTTTTTATGCTTTCAGGCCTTCAGGCATCTGGGACTAATAAAAGATGGAGATGACGGGTGCGTGGCATGGAGGACCCTGGAGGCGGATGGTGAAACTGGATTCGGGCGCTGTACACTGCCCAGTACGGCGGCTTCTGTACGCATTTGTCGTCTGTCATCTGCGCCTGTGACTGCTTCTCCTCTCGCACAAACAAGATCTGCTCAGCATGAAGATTGATGGACGAGGCTGGGTTCACGTCGGCCAACACATCACCAACACACTGGCCCCCGCGCTAGCGCCGCTCTAGAGAGCTCACACGTCGCAGGCTGCTCACACCGAGCGATGCCCATGCGAAACTATCCAAACCCCTTCGACCCAGCCCTCCCCCAATGCTCGACCATGCCATCCTCCCTCGACGGTGAGCCTCGCCGCCGCCGGAGACACGACCATGATCGCGACCGCGACTCGACCAGCTCACGAGACAAGCCGCACCGATCATCGCATAAGTCTGCCAGTTCCAGCAAGCTTCCTTTGCACAAGCGAAAGTCTGCCAGCCGTGAGCGGGAACGCGAGCGGGACTCGCCCAGGGCGTCCGCCTCGCCCATCAAGACCAAGACCTCTTCTATCGTCGTCCCTGAAATGGAGAGGCGCGGTAGCGGCGAGGTGCGGCCAACTACATCGTACCCCTCCTTCAGCAAGGCCCACAGCCGCGAGGCCGTAGGCAGCAGAGAGGACATCGCGGCGAAGACGCTCTTCACGCCAGATGCGACGGACATTAGCAATGACGGCGCGAAGAGGAGGAACTCGTCGCCGGCGAAGCCTGGTGCGCCGACGAGGGCCCCGCCCAGCCCTCCTCTTACCGCTGAAGATCCGGACATTAGGAGGTCGGGCAGCTCGAGGAGTATGAGAGAGGCTGCAGAAGACGTCAAAGTCAAGATGGAGAGTGGGAGGAGAAGTACAGACAGCCCTCGAAAACACGGCATGAAGGCGGCCAAATCAGGGACGAGCCTGCGGAAAGAGGCACGGTTCGATGCATCCGATGTCTCGAGTATGCCAGGTGCATTCCCAGAGGACGAGGGCAAATCTACACCAAATAGCAGCTACAGGCGCACAGCGTCGACAGCGTCACAACCTCCGTCTACCCTGACCGAAGACACGACTGACTCCGATGCCACCTCCATTGCACCAGAGCGAAAGCCCCATAAGCGGCCAAACACGACCCCTCCAGATGAAAAGTCGCCTTCGAAAGGGACAGAATCTCGGCCAAAGACGCCAGCACAAGATGAAGTGCCGATACCACCTCAAGCACGCGCCACGCCAATCATCGACGTTGGCATTGCCAACAAGACCAACCTACAGCCCATGAACACGCCCATGACAGCTAAACAAGTCCCACCACCGCCACCGCCTCCTCCCATGACCGAACCGAAAGAAGCGCCAAGAGTCGACTATCTCCTCAAGAACGGTGGACTGCCTACCCCAGTGCCAAAGAGACTTGTCCAGCCGCCAACACCGATACAAGCCTACAGCGTATATCAGTCACCTGCGTTGACGCAGGCAGCTCCATTGGAGGAGTACGCCAAGATCTTTGGTACTGTTCACAAACGATTGGACGACTACATCCAGGTCTTGAAGAGCAATGGGTCTTTAGCAGTCGCAACGGGTTACAAATCGGTTGCTCGGCGATTGCTGGATAAATTGTCCCAGGTCTTTGCTCGAGACATTTCGTCTCAGCGATGCGACTGTGTGGTGTGCAAGACTACGCCACAGCCGCGTCTGTCAGACGAGGAAGAGAATGGTGTTAGCTGGGGAGAGATCCTGGAATTCGTAGCTGGGCGCCGCGAGCTGCCTCAATGGCCGCCATTCACCATTCAGCCAGATGATAGCGGACTTGGGATTTCAGGTACCACCCAAGCACCAATGCAGAAGCTGGACATCGATGTGCCTGAAGAATACAGGGATCATTACATTCGGCAAAACCAGAAGACGAAACGTGCTGTGCAGAGCTGGCTTGCACAACAGCCTGAAGTACCTTCAGCTCCGCCAGAGGAAGCGGACGAGGATACACTAATGTTTGCAATGATGACAAAACTGACCGTCCAGCAGCGCAACCTCTTCATCGCGCTCATGCACGGTCAGAACTTTGTGTCCGAAGTCAGGGCGCCTACCCCAGCAGAGCGACCTTCGACTTCTTCGAATGCATTGAGACGAGCGAAGAAAGCTCTGCAGCGGCTTTACCGTCTTGAACGGGCCCCACGAGACTGTGAAGCGGCGATGTACCTTCTCAACAACCCGCACCTACACGGGATGCTTGCCACATTGGCGGAGGTGAACGAGGCCGAGTGGGAGATCCTCACCTCGGGCAGGTTTGATGGCTTCTTGTGGTCAGGGGCAGAGGCGGCGTTCCCTCCATCTGCTTCACATTTCGCCTCCATGGCATCCCGCGGGCCATCCCGTGGGCCCAACGCCACACCATTTTCACGAAACACAACACCTTTCAGCGGAATGAGCGCTATTCCATCTCGGCATGGGACTCCTTTCAGTCCAGACCTTGGCCAACCGCCGTCGATGTTCCCTTCTCGAGGTCCAACGCCGGGCTTGAACGGGTTGGGGGTTACAGCGCCAGGGCCTGTACAACTGGACGAAGACACCGAAATAGCAGTTGCTGCCGAGCTGGAACGCAACCTCTTCTTGGACATGGAGCGTCTGGAAGATGCGTTTGAGATCTTGCATGGCCGCGCAGAGCTGGTGCGACAGATGCTGCGCGAACGTTCAGCAGGTCTATCTGCTCAAGCCCAACTGCGGCGTGGAAGCGGCGCGGCGGATCCCGTCGGCGTACGACTAGACACGCCTGCCAGTGGTGTCACCGACTTCGAAGAGGAAGACGATGATGGGTTGGCGGATCTTGCCAGTCTGGCGCCTGATGACAGCGCCTCGCAGATCAGCGTGAACCGAAGACATCGACACAGGCGTGAGCGCAAGACGCCCAACCCTGAGCCAGTTCCAGAGGAGGACGAGAGCGTCTTCGAAGAACATGAGAGGACACGGAGAGAGCGTAATGGACGACGATCGAAGTACTGATGAAATGAGAACACGGATACTATACGAAAGCGAGCGATGCAGCATCTTGAGCAGGGGTGCGAAAAGCGAGAAGTGATGTTCTTGTGTTACCGAGCATAGCGGAGGGCGTTTAGGCATTGACACGAGCTTGGTATCGACGGCCGGGTATGAGACTACGGTCGTGGACTATTGATGATGCTAGGGACTTTTGATATGAGATGATGAAGTGCCTCGCTGGCCAAGAACGAGATAGATGCCGCTGATGATGATGAGATGAACAAAGCTCGTAGAGTTACGGACGGCATAAGTCTCTACATTCTGACGCCCAGACCTGTCGCCTACTTCCCTGTGCTCCTTCGTACCTCGTTCACCCTGTATACCAAGACCCCGTGTGGCTCAGTAATGCAGTAATATTACAAACGAATCGTCCGCAGAGCCTCCAACGTCATCGACAAAGCACAGAAATCTCACCTTCGGACATCTCACTCTCCTCCCTTCCGTCTTGGAAGTACACCTGCAGCATACACACGGCGCAGCGGACATTGACCACCGCAGACATTTCCGCAACGGTGCATGATTGCGCTGGCTTGCCCAGCCAAATGCATAGCCATTGCCATGACTGATCCGCCCTATTCCGAGGAGTGCGAAGTTTGATTCGCGCCCGGCTTTCGCGACATCATGGCGAGAACATGACGTAGCATTCACGCGACGACTGGGACATTGGGGAGAGACCGAGTTTGTTCGGGAGCGGTGATGGTGGTTTTCCCTCTTGCACTGCCTCTGAGTGAAGTATTTCTCTCTCATATACATTTCTTGAGTCGGAAGCAGGACGTCGCCTCGCGCTTTTCGTGTTTTCTGATTTGACTTCACGTCGTCTGGCTGCTGGGAAATTTGACTTCCTGCTCTCAGGGAAAACAACTGCAACATCCGACGCCTGTCCGCCCTATACTGCGATTACATACACACTGTTCCACGACCATCCGGCGCGATAGAGCAACAAGAAGCAGGGTCTGCAGATAGTGCGCGAAGATGTTTGGGTTATCATACTGGTTCCTGCCGCTGTTCGCGGGATGTGTATGGTTAGGTGCGTACCGTCGCCAAAACAAACATCCCTCATCAACCCATATCGCTGACGACCATGGATGTGTACAGGCACCCTCCTCGCCATGCTGGGCCGCTGGGTCGCCATCGGCAGCCCGCACTACTCCACCTTCAACGACACCCAACACATCGCATACATCTCGGACATTGGCGCGACGTCCTGGGGCAAGCCGCTGTTCATCGCCGGTAGTGCGGTATGCGTGGTGGTGTTCGACCTGGCCTTCGTCGCGGAGCGATGGCTGCGACACAAGGGGCGCTTGACGCAGAACTACAACAACACCGAGAAGATCCTGAGCATTTGCGCGACCATCGCGGCGATTGTGGGTGCGCTGGGCTTGATTTTCCTCACGATTTTCGATACGAAGAGGTATCCGCATGTGCATGATGCCATGCTGATTGTGTTCATGTGAGTTTTCAATAAGACACCTGCGACTGATAACATACCTCAATAGGAAGACACTGACATCCTATTTCACAGCGCCGGCTACATCGTCTCCGCCATCTTCATCTGCGCCGAATACCAGCGTCTCGGAATCCACTACCGTGACCAACGCATCCTCGCCGCCTCCTTCTGGATTAAGCTCGCCTTCATCTTCATCGAAGTCGCGCTCGCCATCGCCTTCGGCGTCCTCGGCTACCAAGACCACTACAACCGCGCCGCCGTCATCGAGTGGACCATCTCCCTCATCTACATCTTCTACATCTGGTCCTTCATCATCGATTTCCTGCCCGCCACTCGCACGCGGCACGTCAACGATCGCTTCCCCGCGCCGCTGAGGAAGCAGGATGATGAGATGGGCATGACGACCCAGGCGCAGGGGAATATGATGGGCGGCCCCGTGTATTCGAATGGAGGGCATTATCCTGATGAGCAGGGGGTTCCTTCGAGGAACTTTTAGAGACAAGATAAGAGGGCGTTTTGGGGGGCAGACATGGATAATTTGTACAGAAGAATTGGGAATGTTTCGTTTCTTTTTCTCTTGGGAATACAGCACGTCTTAAGCTAAGCTTTGGCGTTGGGGGATGTGGGAAACTCATGAAGCATTTCGAGGCGGGAAATGAGGTTTGGGATGAATGATAGTGTAATGCTTAAAAAAGATTGAGATAGAGAATGATGATGTGAAAAGACAACATATTGACGTGCCTTCCTTTCCGGGAAGCGAGTGGTGGGTGCACGTGCTTTCACGATTCTCGCGTGGTTTCGTTTGCGCTGACTTCCATGTTTCGTTTGTGTTGTTGTTGCTTTACTTCATCTTCCATCTTCCGTGCGCACAGGAAGACACACCAATCACGCCTGGACTTGCAGTGTCTGGCTCGCAGTCGGAGCTCTTTTCACTGCTGCTCACTCTCCACTCACTGCAGAGGACCTGGCGCGCCCGCAGCAGCACTCGACTGGGCACCACCGACGCCGTGAACGCATCGATCCGCCGCAAATCCTACGAGAACAAACGACATCCAACACCTCCGCCAGCCATGGCAGGCCCACGACCCGAGAGCAAGGACGACTTCCTGCAGAAGCTCGGCGAGAAGGTTTCGGATTCACAACATGCGGACTTCACGATCGTCAATTGTGGACTGGAGTACAAAGTGCACAAGCTCGTTCTTGGTCTGCATTCCAACTACTTCGATCGGCTCTTCAAGAGTCGCTTCATGGTAAGAGTGTTTCGCACTGCGAGTGGCAGCGCATTTGCTAACGTGAGGGCAATAGGAAGCTCGCCACAACCGCGTTGTACTTGAGGAGGATCCGAAGATGGCTGTCAAGTACATGATCGATTACTTCTACAAGTTCGACTACGAGGTCGACGTCTCCGATGTGCCGTTTGACTACGAGCTATGGGTCTCGTCACACGACCAAAGCTACCGATCCGATCTCATCAGCAGAATTGCCTCGGACGATGTTTCAAAGCCCCCGTATGCAGCTCTAGAGTCTGCACTCGAAGCCCATGCCTTCGTGTACACGCTCGCCGACAAGTACGACATTCCCAACCTCAAAGTCCTCGCCAAGGAGAAGTTCCGCGACGAAGCCTTTTACTGCACTGGGAGCCTCGAAACGCTACATTTGTTTCTGAAGATCGTGCCGTTCGTGTACGAGCACACTGCGCCGGGCGAGACAGGCCTCCGATCGTGCATCGTTGAGGCCTGGCGTGAGAAGGCCGACTGGGTCAATGGAGATCTTGGTGATCAGAACCTACGCGACCTGATCGAGAGACTTCCGGATCTCGGTACGGACCTCTTCACGAGCATGGTGGAGGTTCATCAGCCACCAAGTAAGACGGGAGGCTGGCGTGCGCGGCGACGTGGTCAGCCTACTGGGACCTCAATGCGAGGAGGGCTCGTGAACAGTCGTGGCTATCTACGCCCATAGAATGCGACGGGTCGACAGCAAAAGCATGGAGGACATGATGGAACGATTACTTGGAGTAAGTTGAACACGTTTCAAGTGTACAGTCTGCGAGGCAGATATTGGAGGCAAGGAGTTGTTCAGGTCTGGGGAGTGTAAGGCGTTGGAGCATTCTGTGGCGACTCTGGCATTGCTTTTTGGGCGCTGAGAGCAGCGTAGAGGCTCGTTTGTAAGAGGCTTTTCATTTGAATATTAAGGGTTCCTTCCTATTCGAGAAGGTGCGGCTCACTGCACGTGATTCCCGCGTGTTAGCGCCATTTGCTTGCCGCGCTTCGCTTCCTCCAACTTCTTGCAGCTCATGCACCCCCACACTACACATCAAAAACCATCCACCATGAAAGACGGAACGGTCGAGATCGACGGCGCCTTCGTCGCTCGACTTACTGAACTTCGTGACGAGCCAAGAACAGCCGACTTCACCATCGTATGCGGCACTGACAAATACAAAGTACACAAGTTCCTACTTCACCTTCACTCGAAGTTCTTCGATCGCCTTTTCAAGACAGACTTTGGGGTTAGTCCACCCGGTTTCAAACGCATGCCGTGTTTATGCTGATAACGTTCACCTCGCCGAAGACCTTTGCCGCCCTGTTCGCTGCATGATCGAGTACTTCTATCACTTCAACTACATCTTTGTCCGCAGCGACTTCCGCGGCCCACACATTTCTGATGATCAAGTTGCTCTCTGTGGACTTCCACCAAGCACTGGCCAAGACCAGGGCATGCCATCGGAAGCTCAGGCTCACGCATATATGTACACTCTCGGGGAGAAGTACGATATCGTCGGCCTGAAGAGGCTCGCCAAGGCCAAGTTTGAGGCAAGTGCTATATGCATGCTCAACTATGGCATCGGCAAGCGGTCTGAACTCGATATCATGTATGTCGAGGATGACGGCGACTCTGAGCTGGGTGAGTCAGGCCAGCTCCGGCCATACGAGAAAGCATTCCTGGACCTCATTCCATACGTCTACGAGAACACTGCACCGAACGAGATGGGATTGCGAGATTCGATTGTCAAGGCTTGGGGAGCGGCTTCCGAAGGAACGAAGATCTTCATGCCTAGGCAGAAGTGGGCGGAGTTGCTGGAGAAGTATCCTGAGCTGGGCGTTGACATGGTTATGGGCTTGGGTGGAAAGACCACGGATCGACATGAGGATTCGGAGGTAGGAAGCTTGAGCGGTAGCTTCATCGAGGGAGATGAGTACATGTAGAGGATGGGTTTGAGGAGTCAGCTCAAGGCCAAGAAGGCTCGAAGTTTCACGTGCTAGCGTCTCTTAGCGCAACTCTATGCCACGTCGCTTAGCTTTCCGCTCGATTCTTTCAACCAAAGCCAAAGCCAAACACACCCTTTTCTCATCTCTCTCACACAGTCACCGCAAGACACCGCGATCATGGCTGACACCTCAACCCTCCAGTCGCACGCCCAGCGCGACTTCCTCAACGCCCTGACCCAGAAGAGTACCGACGCCGAGTCCACCGACTTCACTATTATCAACGGTGGCCAGGAGTTCAAGATCCACAAGGTCATCTTGAGTCTGCACTCCAAGTACTTCGACAGGTTGTTCAAGAGCGAGTACAAGGTATCGGGTTACCATGGCTGTAATCTACTCTCATCATATACTTAACAGAAGAATCGAACAGGAGACCAGCCAAAACCGCATCTCGCTCATCGGCGACCCACCCCTCGCCGTCAGCTGCATGGTCCAATACTTCTACCACTTCAGCTACAAGCCAGAACCAGACACCTACACCGAGCCCAGACCCTCCATAAGCCCAACTCCAACGCAAGCCGACCCACTCCTCCCCTCCCTCGTCCAAGTCCACGCCTACATCTACACCCTCGCCGAAAAATACGACATCCCCGGCCTCAAACGCCTCGCCAAAGCCAACTTCACCTCCACCGCGCACCACATGCTCCAGTGAAAATCCCACAACGCACCGTACCCCGGCCAGATGCAGGCTTTCTACGACGTGATTCCGTACGTGTACAGCAACACTGCGCCGAACGAGATTGGTCTGCGGGAGTCTGTCGTGGAGGTCTGGGCGGGCGCGAGGAAGTTTGTGCATGAGGCTGCGGAGAAGGGGAAGTGGTTGGAGTTGGTGGAGAGGTTTCCGGAGCTCGGGGCGGATATGATTACGGGGTTGGTGGGGGATGTTGAGATTGGCGGGGAGGGTTACGATGCTGTGAGTTGCTGTGGTGTGGCTGGGGATGATGATTGGGCGGTGGACTTTACGGATCGTGGTGGTTGGGCGAGGGAAGAGAATGATGAGTCGGATGATGATGAGATTGAGTATCCTGAACTGATTGAAGTCTGAGTGTCGACGATGAAGGCGGAAGATCAGCTCAGTCTTGAGCATTTTGGAGGTGAAGCGGACGGCTCGATATTTGGTGGAAGCTCATAGACTTAGCCATGATAGCTTTCGCGAGCAACGTGCAGCAAAACTCCTGCAATGGGCGTATCGAGTTCTGTGACGTTCTTTCCTATTCGAGAAGCCGTCAGCGTTTGCACACGCACGTGCGTCTCGCTTGCTAGCGCGAACTCTTTTGTTCGTGCGTACAACAAAACCCTTAGACTTTCTCCTCCTTCAACACCAATCATAAGCGCACTTCACACGGCTCAACATGGAAACGCCTGTACGACCACCAACCGTGCCCCATGACTACCTGAAGAACCTCGAGAAGCTGGGCGCAGATGCTGCGTCATCGGACTACACGATCGCCTGCTGTGGCAGCGAGTTCCAAGTCCACAAGCAGGTCGTGAGCTTGCACTCGGAGTACTTTGCGCGAGTCTTCAAGAGCCAGTACAAGGTGAGAGCCGAGAGTTGATTGCGACTCCGTTCTGAGTCAAGCACATGCTAACGACGAGACTTGACAGGAGAGCAGCACCAACCGCATTGACCTCGTCGAAGACCCAAAAGCTGCCGTCGAGAGCATGGTCCAGTACTTCTACAAATTCGACTACGCCACTGCACACATCGAGACTGCTGACTCGATCGACCCGGACGTCGTTCTCAACAACCTCACCTCTTCCGATGCTACGCCCTGCCCCGACACCCAGCTGAGTTCGGACCTCCAGAGCCACGCCGACATCTACACCCTCGCCGACAAGTACGACATCCCCGGCCTCAAGACCCTCGCAAAGACCAAATTCGAATCTCTAGCCTGCCTCCTCGCCGCCTCCGCCGCAAGCCCATCCGCCCATCTCCTCGCCGACTTCCTGAAAGTTATTCCCTTCGTCTACACGCACACAGCACCCAACGAAGAAGGTCTCCGCTCCTCCATCGTCAAAGCCTGGCGTCAGGCGCCGGAGGCCATCAGCGCCACGCTTGGCGACAAGCGGCTGCGCGAACTGGTGGAGAAGTTCCCAGAGCTTGGCCTGGATCTTGTCAAGGGTCTTCTCACACAGGCCGACGTCAGGGCGCTGGCACGAGAGGACGAGGATCGAGACGAGTACGAGGAGGATCTCCGCGAGCGCCGGGCGGCACGGGAGGCTCGTAGAAATGCACGGGCAGAGGCGATTCGTTGAGCCAATATGCCGCCGACGGAGGGCGCCTTCGAGCAAGGCGTCTTCTCAGACTTCATACCTTCAAGTACCACCGGCTACGGGGTCCTCGTTCCATCCTTACCGAACGCCGCAACCTCTAGCCGTCGTCCACTGGGCACGCGGAACGACATGTACGGCTACAGCCCGACCCTGCGTTCACAAGCGCCGCGCCATTTCTCAAGTCTATTCGCGACGGGCAACCAGGCGGCTGGTGGCAACTCTTCTTGATAGTCGGGTTGGATTCCATGAGATGATCGAGAAGAGGCATTGGAAAAGGATACGGATGGCTGAGGGGCGGGAGACTGGCTTTCGGTGGATGACTCCAGTCGTTCCGTGGCGGACATTTGGCTTCTTTGAGCCTATCTGAGATGAGTGCCATAGCGAGATACTGAATGAACAGGAGAATTGAACGAGTCATGCCTCTCCATATGCGATCGTTAGCGCCCTCTCTGTGAGCGACGTACGCACCAGACAGCGCTGTAACGACGAATGCGCCTTAGACTCTCCACAAACACACGCCATGCTCAATCCCCACACTACATCTCCCCTTCTCACTTCTTTCCAAAGCCCAGGAACTTCTTCATCTTAGCCTCCAAATCTCCCTTCCCCTTCCCACCACCAGCAGAAGGCTCAGGGGCATCCTTCTTCGCCATAGCAGCCTTGTGTCCCTGCTCACCCTCCGCCTGCCGCGCCTTCAAGTCGACCTTGAGGTCCTGCGCTCTGCTTCTGTACTCCTCCTTCAAGCTCGGTCCCTGTCTCGCCTTCGTAGACGCATCTGGCGCCCATAACAAGTTGACTAGGACTTTGCCTTTGAAGCCGAGATCCCGGACCAGACGCTGATTCGATACGTTGGGGACGGTTTGGTGACCTTTTGGTCCGGTGTAGCGGAGTTCGAAGGGTTCAGGGGCTTGTGCGAGGGTGCCCATGACTTTGGCGTAGAGGTCGGCGGCGGTGTCTGAAGCTTGGATGGTGGTCTCGATCATGCTTTGATCAGGGTAGCGAACTCGGACGGTGACGTCTTTGACGAGTGCAAGTTTGGCTTGACGTGCCTGCTCCTGTTCTTCGAGCTCCTTTTCGGATAAGAGGCGGGTGTTTTTGCCTGCACGCTCGAGTGAAGCTTGGTGTGCTTTTGCGTGTTCGATGCTTGGCTCGAACGCCGTTGGGTCGTCGGGCTGAAGGGCTGCGGCAGGTGTTCTGGAGGAAGGCGGACGATAGACGGAGATGCCATTGACCACGTTTGAAGGAGGTTCTGATGGTTGAGGTTGGGTTTCTGCTGAAGTGGCGAGGACGTCGTCTTGTACGGGTTGCGCAATTGGTGCATCGGTCATTGTCGCATCCGGCTCTGCTGGCTCGGGACCTGCATCACCTTCCTTAGGTACAGCGGCGTTGTCGGCCGAACCGTCAACTTGGCTTTGCAGGTTTGCTGCAGGCGCGGCGTGAGCGCCTTCAGCCTGTTGGGCAGGTCCTTGTGATGCGCTTGATCCAACTCCAGCGGGCACTGTGTCTACCGAGCTGAAGAACTGCCCAATCTCCTTCATAGCCTCCTCAAGAGGTTGGCCACTATTCCTGAAGCTCAGTCGAATCAACACGCTGCCGTTGTTCACACCGAGCTGGGCTAACGTCTTCTGCAGGTCTGCGAAAGTCTCGAGGTTCCTTCCAAGTACGTTCAGAATTGGCTGCTCGTACTCCAGTCGTCCTGAGCCGGAAGACTGCTTCGATGGGACGCCTCTTTGGGTGAGGTTCAGCTTCCGTGTTGACCCTCCGGCGACAGCATCTTCGTACTTCCTCAACACCAGCCATAAGCTCGTCGTGCTTGGGAACTTGTCGCTCAGTCTGATCCCGCCTTCACTCTCTGGTAGTTGCAATGCCACATTGACCACACTTGGTGATCGACTGCCCTGCACAAGCTGGAGCTTGGCGCCTGTCGTCAGCCCGGATAGCCTGAACGGTTGTGACAGATCCACGGTCTTGTTGTTCTGTGTCTTCAATGTGTACGCCTCTGGATCCCATTTCCTCGCCTTGCAAGCCTCCTCCAGTACCTCACGCAGGTACTTGCCAGGCGAGACCTTAATTTGGGTCCTCTTTAGCGCCGAGTCCAGCACGAACACGTTCCCGCTTGCCATCGTGGCAGGGACAATCGGTGCTGTGAATGTTTTGAAGTCTTGCTGGAGCTGACCAGCCTCGAGTCCTCCCAGCTGTCTTTCGGCCTAAGCTCTAGTTGGGCGCGTTTCCTCGTTGTCTTTGCTCCCTCTCTTCCCGTACTTGCCTCCTCGACTCTTGCCAGGTAGCGAACAGGTATCGCGACAGCTTCCGACCCGTGCTCCAGATCACAGGCGCGCAGAACAGATAGCTCAGCGTGACAACGATAAGGCGCTCGCTCTTGGTTAACCGCAGACCGTCGAGGTTGGAGTTGCTCATCGCTAGGTGAGTGAGTGGTCGAGGAAACACGTGGGGTTCAGTGGCGAAGTGATATCATGGCCGGTGGTGTCTTGTGTCAGCCGCAGTGATAGAAGAATGAACAGCTTCGATGCGATTCCGTGACTCGATCTGGTGCGATATTGTGCTTTCAGGCGCCAGAAGTTGACGACTAAAAAAAGAAGGAGTGCTTGTGCTTGTGCTTGTGAGGCTCGCAGCTCCCCACTTCACGTTGCAGCAACGTGCCTGGCCCCACCAATCCAACCCAAACAACTTCCAATTTCTAATCGGCCTCACCTCTCCATCCCACAACACCACCGCCACCATGTCGAAGACCGTCGCCGTCACGTCGCCCTCCCACTTCACCCAGATCCTCCAATCCTCGCGAATCGTAGTCACAGACTTCTGGGCAGAATGGTGTGGACCATGCAAGGCCATCGCTCCCGTCTACGAGGCTCTCAGCAGCCAACTGTCCCGTCCAGGTCAGATCACCTTCACCAAGGTCAACACCGATGAGCAGAAGGATATCGTACAGACGTACAACATCAGCGCCATGCCCACGTTCCTCATATTCAAGGGAGGAAGAGAGACGAAGCGCATTCGAGGCGCGGACCCCAAAGGACTCGACGCAGCGGTGAAGCAACTGGCACAAGAGGCGAGCAGCGCGGATGAGGGAGGTGCAGGTCCATCAGACGGCGGCAGTAGCGGAGGACGCTGGACAGGCGCAGCAGCACCCAGAGGGTACACCGAAGTCACGGAGCAAGTCGACATTCAAGGTCTGGACTTCCTCAACCTGGACGGCAACGCAGGGGACAAGAGAGCAGTTTTCGCTCCGGAGAAGCCGTCATCATTAGACGGAAAGGGCAAAGCATCAGAGAGCAGCAAGAAGGACTGGATTGAGAGCGACACGGACGAGCAGCTGATGCTGTACGTGCCCTTCCAGTCAACACTCAAACTCCACTCTATTCACATCACCTCGATACCCTCTGGCTCAGAAGAAGCCATGCGGCCCAAGACTCTCCATCTCTACAGCAATCGAAGCCACGTTCTGGGATTCGATGAGGCAGAGGACACGCCAGAGACGCAGAAGATCGAGATTCAGGAAAGTCAGTGGGACGAGAAGACTCAGACAGCCAAGGTCGAGCTGCGGTTCGTCAAGTTCCAGAACATCAGCAGCTTGACCATCTTCGTGGTGGATGGTGATGGCGATGCGGAGAAGACGAGGATTGATCGGTTACGGTTATTTGGTGAGAGCGGCGAGAAGAGGGCGATGGGCAAGTTGGAGAAGATCGGTGATGAGCAAGGCGAGTAGCGCGTGCCATGGATTGGCATGATGGTTACATGGACGCCTGCACAATGCGTGACTACATGAGGATCGTAGTCGCTTCAGTAGCATGAGAAAAGCATCCAAAACATTGCATGGAATTACGAGATGACAACCCCAACTGCAATTTGCATCCTTTCACCAAGCATTTTGCTTCTCAACACATTGTTCTCCATAGGGACAAGGGTCGAGCTTTCTCGACCATACCCACCACGTCGAAAGTCTACACTAAGCTACTGCTTCTTGCCGTTGGGTACCGAGCGAGTTGAGCCATCTTCAGCATGATAGAGACCGTACTGCTCTGATTGTCACTTCGAGCAGCATGTGGCCATGAGGCATTCTATATCTCTTCGTGAGGCTGATTACATCCTTGGTATGGCAGCACCAAAGATGGGAGTTTCTCTCGATCTACTCTTATCGAGGGGTACTCGAAATAAGTGGGCGGTTCCGTGCAGATACGGCTGGCTGAGATGGATGGTCGAGGCCATCTCAAGTTCTGCATGCGCCGGTGAATTCGTCCAAGGGTGAGATATCGACTGTGTTCATTACTACCCAAACAGGTCTTCACGTCATGACACGATTTGATATATGCGGGATAAACATGAGCTTTCAATGCACTTTCATTCTGCAGTACGAAAGCCAAACCTGAACAGCCCGGCCTGGTGCTGTCCCACTCTTCGAGCCACAGCGCCAGATTTTCGTGAAGGCACAGCAAAGCAAGAAAGTCGGAAGGAAGCCGATGCCGTTATTTTGCGCCTTTGCATGCCCACCCACAAGTCATCTCATAGCAACGTGTTCCCAGCCTCCCACTTAGTGAACGGTTCTCCTGCTCTCAGCGATGACCTTGGTCATCTCGTCGACCTTTCTCTTGGCACGGCCGAAGGTACCGAGTCGCTTCTTGGCCAGCTTTCTCGCGCGCTTGTCCTTGGAGTTACGGAGGAGTTCGATGACACGACGCTCGTATGGGGCGAGACTGCGGAGGTGGTGGTGTTAGTGTGTGATGTCCTCTTCTGAGAGGCTTGGCGGACGTCTTCGAGACGTACCCAGAAACCTCCTTCACGACATCCCGAACAAAAGCAGTCCTCTTGCTCAAGTGTCCCTTCATGCGCGAAACACGCGGCTTCGGCTGGCGGGGGGTGACCTTCTGTATGGCGGATGTCCTGTTAGCCCACACTGTCCAATTTCATCGTTTTTGCCGTCCTGGCTCTTGCTCGGTCGCGGGTGGGGGAATCGGTGAGAGACGTACGTGGCCAGCATTGATGCCAACGGCAATGCCGGACTTCTGCTTGACTTCCTTGGGCATTGTGGGTGGTGTTGTCGATGGGAGGACACTGCCTTGAAAATAACAAGTCCAAGTCTGCGGGCGGCGAGGTGGAAAGGCAAGCCCGGAGAAATTCGCTCCGAAGTGCGCGCCAAGAGCTGCTTCCAATCAGCCAATCAGCGTTCAGCTCAGCAGACATCAACATCAACGAGAACACATCATTTTGCCAGCAACCTGAGCATTCTTACCAGCTTGAAATAGATCCGTACATGCTTTGATATAATATGTGATCATTTTGTTCGATTGAGGATCAATATGCAGTCCCTCACAGGTTTCTCCTCCTTTGGAAAATATGGAGCCAGAAAATGGACTAAGGGTTCCCGGTACAATCATACAAGACGTGATCCTCCTACCACATCTTGCATCTAAAGACTCTTGTCACTCTGAGATGAAGTGAAGTGAATGAATCCGTTCCACATCACGTGCTGTCACATGCTCGGATGGATAACCGGTTTCTGCGGGTCTTCAAACCGATCCCGGCTAAGCGTCATCGAGAGACGAAAGCTTGGAGCTGGGATTTGACTTCGTCGAGACTTTGCTTTGTCCCACGACCTTGACCCCAGCCATTTACCCTGATCGCTGTGCCTGCTTTTTCAACAACTGCGAGGAAAGGATTCTCAGTTGTTGCTGCTGTCCATTATGCGCGGCGAACAATGAGTCGGCATGCGGTGGATGTAGGGCGGAAGGGTCTACTACACCTGTCTGGCGCGAATCACATCCTCGCCCTGCCTCTCATCCGGACGAACCCCATCTCCACGACTCTTATAAAGGCTGCGGTGCGAACGCAGCACACGGCAACTGCGCGGCCTGTTGCAGGACTCCTGAGCGCCGCACGATCCTCACATCGATATGCTGCAACCACGAATACGTTGTCCAGATGGCCTGGAACGGCGTCACCGGAGATAACGAGCCTGCGATTCACCAGGACATTCCACTCACATCTGCAGATATCGGAAGGCTCGAGTAGGCCATCTATCAGATGGTTGCTGCAAAGAAGATGGAATAGTAGCAAGAAAGGCCCTGTTGAAAGCGCAGCGGCGAGGGAAACAGAGAGCAAGACGATAGCATCATCGCCCAAGAGCCAGGAACACACCACACATAGCACAGGCCACAGCCTCTATGATCGCCTGCCACATCTTCATCGCCCGACTAAGGAAGAGTTATTAGCTGCTGCGACCGGCTTCTGGCACCGACTACAGATTCGTTTCAAGTGGTTCTCAATACGAAGCGTACGGCCCTTCAACCATGAAGAGATCTTTGCGTTCATGAGCTGGATCTTCTGGGGACACTTCCTCTGGCTTATCATCGGCACGACGACTTTTGTCAGCGTAACGATCCTCATTCTCAACACCGTATTCGCTCAAGAGACCATCGCTGGGTCCATCGGCAATTACTTGACCAGGAGCAGCGGGCTGAAGGTAGTCTTCGAAAGCGCTGTTGTTCCAGACTGGTCTGATGGAGTCATTTCTTTCAAGAATGTGTTCGTTAGCCGACGACCCCAGAAGGACAAGCGCCAGAGAGCTGTCACCAAGGGATCCTCAACGACAGCTGCGGCGGCTGCGGCTGTAGAGGCTCGAGCAGAGAAAGAGAAGCACAAATATGGACAAGCCGCAGACGCTGCAGCAGACGGCGAAGATGACGGCAATTACAGCCAGTTCGACGTCACGATTGACGAGGTTCAGGTCTCGCTGTCGTTCACCAAGTGGTTCAACGGCAAAGGCTTGTTACACAACGTTTCAGTCACCGGCGTCAGAGGAGTGATCGACCGCACTTCAGTACAGCCACGCACAGGGAACGAAGATCCAAAGAGCTATCGTCACGAACACAACACGGGCGACTTTGAGATCGACAACTTCCGCATGGAAGACGTGTTGCTCACGATTTACCAGCCAAACGACTTCCGACCCTTCCAAGTGAGTGTCTTTAGTTGCGAGCTACCAAGATTGCGGAAGCAGTGGCTGTTCTACGACTTCCTCTGCGCCAACAACATCCACGGCAGCTTCGACAACTCCCTGTTCAGCGTACATCCAAGACAGGTGCATAGCACCACTGGCATTCCTTTGGTTGATGGCCACGAGGAGGACAGCTCGCAGTGGAAGAAGCACAGCCGCATTCGCATCGACGGGCTCAAGATTGATCACCTCAACCGAGGCGTGGAAGGTCCATTCTCCTGGATCTACGAAGGGAATGTTGACATTGTGGCAGATGTCATGATCCCGAATGACGCAGACGGCAGCATTGCCAAAGTGATGAGCGACTTTTACGACCGCATGGAAGCGACTGTCACGCATCAGGTGCAAAACGGTCGACAAGCGATCACGCAGCAGAGTGACAGTGTCATCAATAACCATGAAACATCACTCAATCACCTGCAGGAGAAGCCTGAACCACAGGCACCAGAGGACCCGAACGATAACCGATTCGTTGTTTTCGACATTGGCATTCACCTCAACGATGTGCGCGCTAGCGTGCCTATCTTCAACAAGGACTTATCATACGTCAGCAATGCTGCCGTCAGGCCGATTGTGGCGTACATCAACTCCCACTCCCATCGATCATCAAACTTCATCCCCATCAGCTGTCGAATCGTCAAACGCCTGAGCGAGTTCGACGGCTCATGGACCGTCTTCGACAGCGGCTTGCTCGACGACTTATCCCAAGAGACCTACGACGCATTTCTCAGGGACATCACAGACCGCAAACAGAGACAGAGGCGGATCAAAAAGGTCGGCCTCTGGGCCGCATCGGTCGCCGCCCAGGCGCTCTTCATCGGACTCGCTGGGCAATTGGCCTAGCACCGTCCAAGTACGACAACGATAGAGCTAGAAGCTCACTAATCTCGACCCTTCCCCGCGAGGAAGAATTCTGTGTACAGTTTGGCATGGGCATTGAGGAACAGCACCACAGCGCGGCGTTAAGGACAGGTATCATGGGCGTGTAAAAGTACATTGGGATTCTGGGTTTGGGAATGGGGATTGTGACTATACTCCGTCACAAGTTTGGGATTCTGGGCGGTGTTTTTGTATTATTTATTAGAGATGCTGACGACGCTTATGGCCTGACTGTACACTTTCTACCCTCCTCCACTTACCAAGACCTTTCATTCCGTTGAGTCAATACACATCAGTGCGAGGGGCCTCTCCACGTAACCTAAGTAAGATAGAAGTAAGTCTGATAAGGCTCGCTGATCATAGTGTTTCTATACTGGCGGGCAAGAACTCAAAGCCTGATCTAGGTAACAATCAAATCGTATTATACTCTACCTAGCGCCGTTTTCTTCCCGGGCTACATAACACATACTGACTCTATAAGCTAATAGGCTTTAGTACCGGATCTCGATTTAGGAAGGAGCAGTAAATACATTAGGAGTTTTTGTCAGATAGTTCACTCAAGCCTCCACTAGCTAGATAGTTGTCGTCGTGGTCGTCGTCTGAGCACTCTCAGACAACAGCTTCGCAAGCGCAGCCTTCTTCTCCGACTCATCCTGGATCTTGTCAATCTCTCCAACCTTCCTCTTAAACTCCGCCTCCTGCTCTCTCTTCTTCTCCTGCTCCTCGTGTTCCTCAGGTTCTCCAATGGAAAGCCCAGTGTCGAGCTCGACCTCCACCTCGGAGTTCGTCTCGTGGAGTTGTTTCTGCTCCTCTTCTGCCGCCTTCCGCTCGGCCTCCTTGTCGATCTTCTCTTCTCCGATTTGCTGGCCGTTCTCGTCGAATACGGCTCGGTAGTACTCGACTCCGGTCTGTTCTCCGTCCGCGTTGTAGATCGGTTTGATGAACTCGTTGGTGGCGGAAGTTCGGGTTCCGGTGTACTTGAGGGGCTGTGTCGATTCAGTATCGTTTAGACACATCAACAAATATGTGGGCGGTACTTACGCCTCCACGGAACATCTTCGTAAAAGTGGCGACCCTATAACCGGTTCCACCGTATGAGACGACGAGTGACTGGTCGGTCTGCAGGATTTCATGATCAGGATCTCATCGTCATCGTCGTGATGTACATAATATACGCACCTCGGATGCAGTGTATGTCGCCCAACCCTCACTGTTGCTTTTCATCGAAGTCGACGCGCTAGCTCCCCCCTTCGCGATGCCCGTGGCTCCAACGTTCAAACCGCCGCTCGTGTCCCGGCTATGGGCACTCTCCATCTTGATCTGGCACTCATCGGTCGACCAAGTCCTCGAGATAACCCACAGTCCATACTCGGCAATCTCCTCTCGATACTGACTCTGCACAATACCCTTGGCATTGGCCTTGATCCAGTCTCCAATGGTCGCTCGCGGCAACTGCGCGAAGCTATCCTCCACGATAATATTCT
Source organism: Zasmidium cellare ATCC 36951 (assembly GCF_010093935.1). Lineage (NCBI taxonomy): Eukaryota > Fungi > Ascomycota > Dothideomycetes > Mycosphaerellales > Mycosphaerellaceae > Zasmidium > Zasmidium cellare. The sequence goes on from NW_022986955.1 coordinate 692,036, forward strand.
TGGTGATGAGCGCCGCCTTGCCCGTCTTGCCCCATTTATTCTTGGCCTCAGCCGAGACGTCAATCGGAGCCGCGGACAGGGCTCCGGAGACACCTGCCTCGAGTCCGAAGGAATGCTCCGCCTCACTGCCCGAGGACGTGGTCTCCCATGTTGAAGTTTTCGAAGGCGCCCGGGTCAGCGTTGGGCCGAAGCGCCCAAATCCGTCCTTCTCGGGACGGCCAGGCTCGGACAGGTCGGTGATTTGGTAGAAGATGCCGTTTTGGTCGAAGCATCCCACCGCACCCGGGTGGCACTGGGCAAATGGCTGAGGTCGGTATAGGTAATACCCAGAGCCATTGGGCTTCATGAGGGCGGCATACTCTTCGTGTACGGAAGGAGACATGGTGATATGGGTCAATGGGTTGTGCAACGAGTCGGTTTGCTGTTTCAGTGGACCCCTTTCCTGAGGGCGCCCGCTCTCATATCTGCGTAGCCAGCGCTGGGAGTATGGAAAGACGTCTCCTCAGATGCACTGGTTGGTAGACATGAGATCACGGATGAAGTCATGGTCGCAGGGATGGTCTTCGATCATCACCAATTTGGGATATTGCACTCTGGTGTCTTCAGGTTTTAGGTCCACGCTTGGGAGCAATAAAGTGGACTGTACCTAAGTAACTGGGAAGGTAGAAGCTCAGGAACCGGTCTTTCTCGTCCATATTAGTCGTCGTGCGTACGAAATCTGGCCTCTAGTCTGCCATTGCGATGCTGCTGCCAGGTAAGAGCGAAGGAGAGCTAGAGAAGAAGAAGGCGAGGGCAACAGTGGCACAGCGCGATGATGGACGTGCAGATACCTAGCCAGTGTGATGGTGCGCTCACTCTGTCCCAGAGCTTCGAGAGAGCGCTGAATGCGAGGTGGGTACAGCAGTTCTCTCGTCGCTCGTCGCAAGGCACGAGATTGGATGGTGATGGAGGAGGAGACGAGGTCAAAGGGCTAGTTGGAGCTAGCAATGCCGTGTGGTGGGTATTGACGATCTTATCTTATCTAGGATCTAGCTCGACACAGCTCCCAACGTCAGCTGCTTCTCTGACCTTTCTTGGCCGTCGACAAACATGTATTTCAGCACTCAGGTAGCACATTGCAAGAGAACGACATCGAGACTGCATATTCGTCTTGAGTGTTCTCCTGGTTCGCCTGCCTATGTCGTGACCACGAGCCCCGGCGGCGATGCTAGCCACCGAAGCAGCTGCTAGTACGCAAGACAATAACACCATCCCACGCGCGATGCACGCTGTTACTTGAGAGCTGGCCAATGATAGAATGCCACGAAAGGCTTAAACAAAGTCCCGGGTCTTTGAAATTGCCTTGAAGCACTCAATATGCTCCGTGACCGGGCATGAGAACTGACGTCCCGCTTTAGCCATGTGTGGTTGAGTAACAACGTGACATTGTGCTGGTGAGAGAGACTAGGACGCTACCAAATTGTGCCATAGTAGCGAGTATAGAGCGTGCCCGTTTGGTACCAGCAGCATCGACCTTGGGGTTCATGTCCAATCTTGTTCTACTTTGCATTCAAAACATTAGAGCAAGGTATTTTTACCGCCAACCCAACGATCACCTTGATTTACAATCGGCCCCTTGACGGGCATTTCTGCCACCATAATCCCTTGAAAGACCGGAAACATGGTCATTTTCAGCAACATGATCCCAGACTGCGAGGGAAAGTGTCCGACGGTTGAGCAATACATGATTCTCTTCCAGTGACCAATGGGTCCTCATTGTAGGGGGTGTTGGCCCAGATTGCCAGGAAGATGTCCTGCGTCCTTGCAATGGACTTCTTCAATCTACTCTTCGCAGCCGACCGTAGCCCGTTCAACATGATCCACGCGTAAATTGAGCTCTGGGCGCTGTTCGGCGAGCGCCTTAACTACTGCATCCGCTTCGCATACATGCAGGCGCTGTTGAAGCAGCAGCCTACCTACTTCCACGCATTTCCAACTATTTAGATTGCTGGCAGTCTCGATGCCGACATGACCAAGATTGATAACGGAACCGCAGAGAAAAGTCCATCTACATTACCAGCATGTCGCAGTTCATCACCGCTTACGCTGTGAGCTTCTACCAAGATGCTCGTCTAGCCTGCCAGTGTACTTGGCCTTTGCCCAATGCAGTGCCCAACACCTGGAGCACTTCACCAAGATCATGGACAAGGTATGCAGTCTGCTACTAGCCTCGCCGCCGAGTACCTGCACAACACTCCGCTAATACACTTCTTCCTTGCGGCGGATCACATGAAGAGCTGTTTCGACAGAGGTCGCAAAAAGTAGCTCCCGCTGTGATCAGAAGACACCAACAGCAGCCATCCAACTGGCTTTCATACCAGCAGCCGTCTATATATTCAGTACGCTGGCTCTATGGTCAGGGAGCAGACACATTTCGCACTTCTTCACCTTCTTCGTTGCTGCATCGACTTCCTACGGCATTGCGTATTGGTGGGGACCGAAGCTAGTTCTTGCTGATACGTTGACTTCGGCACAGTTCTTTACTGTTCTCCTTGCTATGCTGGTGGGCGCTCAGAGAGGTGGTCAACTATTCACGCCGGAGACTGATGCTGCCAGGGCGACGACCGCTGGTGCTAACGTGTTTGATCTGATTTCGCTCCTACGACGAAGCTCACAGCAGCAGCCAGGAATCGGGCATCTCAATAGAGGATGGCTTACTGCTCACCACAAGCACGATCACCATAACCGTCAAACCCGTCCAAGTCGCCGACTTCGTCGACTCCATCGTCTTCCGCGACACCACCTCCCTCGTCCTTGAAACGAACATGATTTTCGACGCCTCTGTGGCATTCGTGCTGAACTTGGTTGCTACGGCATGGGCCACAGCGACACAGTCTAACATCCCAAAGCAGCCCACAGTGCCAGAAATCCACGACACCGTAGCCTCCATCCCAAAAACCTACTTCACTCCTGCGCATTTTCGGGCAACCACCGCCGCTCCCCGGGTCTCCTCCTCGTCTGAAAGTCGATGACAGGAGACGCCTGGGGAGATTAGGCGGACGGGAGAAACGACGGTGGTGATCATCACCCGTCGATTGCTTACGGTTCAGAAGGCGCATGTGATTTTTTGCATGGAGGAGGGGAGGGTTGTGGCTTGGATTGGGGAGCGCATGGAGATTTGGCGGGTAAAATGAAGGGTGCAGGGCGAATGATTGGCAGCAGAGTTCGGGGTGATGGGTAGAGGACGATGGAATTGCAGGTGGGAGGAATGTCCTTTGATTCTTTGTCTGGTTGGAGAAAACCGTATCAAGTATGCGTGGTAATCCTGGCCTCTACCTCCTGCGATCTCTGTCCCGATCGTGGTGACGGTCTCTATCATCCCGGTCTTTATGCCGTCTAGATCGTTCACGGTCATAATCGTCGTTTTCTCTTTCACGATCCTTCCTCCGCCGCCTTTCCTTCTCCTTGCGGCGATAGTACTCTTCATCACTCTCTTCATCATGCCTCCTACGATCAGAATCACGCTCGCGTCTGTGATCGTGGTCCCGGCCAGCGTTCCTTTCCTTCTCTCGCCTGCGATCTCTCGAATCACGCTCCTCACTCTCATCTCTCCGCCGCCTCCTCTCCTTGTCTTTCTCCTTTCTCTCAAATTCGTCTTCGTATTTCTTCCTCTCGTCCTGCTCTCGCTTCTTCTGCAGCTCCTCCTCCGTGTACATCTTTCCTGTCTTCTTGTCTCTCAACAGGACAGGGTTGTAGATTTTGATTTCCTTGCCACCCTTGGCGCCTTTGCCCCAAGCGCCCATCTCCTGCGCAAGCGCTGCATCTTCTTTGGCTCCGATACCCAGCAGATTCGCTCGTCGTTCTGGGAGTTTGTTGATGTCTTTGGGCAATTTCTTGCCTCTCTGCGATCCAATCCCCTCGCCGTCTTTCCAGCCCATGCCACGAAGTAGAGCAGCCCCGAACTGTTCTACGGGAACGCGAGCGTAGTCGTCCAACGTGGCTGCATCTGGCGCAGAGGTGTAGTCGTGTTGAAAGGCGTCTCCTTCCGTCATTGTGCCCTCTGCAGCCGGTATCGTGAGGCTCTTATTCGTGGTGGTCTTGCCGAGAAGCGCATCCATAGCCAGTTCATCGTCTGTCTTCTGACGTGGCGGCTCGGCCTCTTCGCCATTTGCGTGGCCGTTCTGGTCTGTCGCATGTCCGTTCTCAGCCATCTCGTAATCACCGTTCTCCTCCGCTCTCTTATATGTGTTCAGCCCAAACTGAGGCTTCTTCGCCGCATCCGCCGCTTCGACTGCCCTCATCTTCTCTTCCATGTTCACATCGTTGCCATGAGTGGGCAATGCGCTCTTCTGCCTCTTGCGCTGATTGGCCGCTTCCCTCCAGTCTCGATTTGACATCTTCGGAATCACCAGCGGGCCGGTGTCTTTCTTCTTGCGACTCTCGTCGATTGCGCCGCCTGCTTCGCGATCAAAGTGCGAGACTTTCTCTTCTGCGCCAAACTCGGCGCCTGCGTCTTCTTCATCGTGCAGGCTGGAGTGTGGGCGCTTGACGCCGTTTATGGGTGGTGGCCCCTTGCGCTTCGCTCCGAGGGAGAGCGATATCTTGCTGGCCATGGTGTTGGAATGGTCTTTGAGCATGAGAGGTTGAATGGTGAGTCTTAACTTTTGGGCAGAGGCCGGAGAAGGAAGGTCTGCCGATTGACGTCGTGCTTGGCAGTTTTGGGCGTTCATGTGACAGCAGCGACCAACCTGGAGAAACCGAGAACTTGCAGTCGCAGGAAGGCTGAACAGACTCACTACGACGCAACACTCACATTAGGCCATGCGTTAGCCATTTCTCGTGGCAATGCCATCTCTGCAAGAAGTCGGCCACACCGCGAGGCTCAGCATTCTCCGGCTACTCGGGTACAGCTGCATACCCGGACCGGCTAACGCATGACTTCTGCATCTCACCGCCAGGATGAGATCATGATTCGCTTCTGAATGTTTGCCTGACTTCCTTAATCCAACGACATGTTGTGGTCAAGAGTGACTGCACAGTATTCATCTTGCTCAAACAACCACAATGCGCCGATCACATACCAACGTGAATCGCAAGATGTTTGAAGGCGCCGGGCTGTCGCTTAGCGCGCAAAACGGCGATACCAACCACGACACATGAGAGCACCGCCATCGATGCCCAACTGCCGTGATAAGGCTGCCGACTTGTGACCATATTCAGATCTCAAAGTCCACCACGACAGCAAACGTTCTGCCACGAGTCAACCAGATCGAAGAAACCTGCACGTTCTGCTTCCTCCGAAACGAAGATTTCCGACACGAGGCATGGCTTGCATCTATAGGCCGATCCCGCTATTGCATGAACACGCGCAACATGCCTGATGCTGGCGTGCATCCAAGGCTGGAGGATAGGCTTTCAAGTTTAATCCAGTATCCAGCGAGTTGCAGAAGGTTTCGACTGGGACGGCCATGATAGCTGACGACGAGGTGTAAGCGCGATCTGGTACCTGCAAGAAGCCTGCAGCCAATGACAGGCCAATCCTGGTCCAAGAGTCTATATGACAGGCGCCTTGAGTTCCGACGATGTGGTTGCACTAACTCAACCTCATCTGAAGGCCGACGTGAAAAGGGAGTGTGGTTCCTCGTTTCCTGGACTTTCTCGCTCCTCGTTGACCTCTGGACGTCGCCTTACAGCTTTTCAACGCCGAAGAACGCCAGACCAGTGGGCAGCAATGGACCAATGGATTACCGAGTCAACATCGAGACCTGGTCGAGCGTGCAGGGACAAGACGAGTCGAACCAATATTGGGCCCTGGTCATACATTCAATTGCGTCCAAGGAGCCCGAGAGAAAGTGCTGACAGCACAAGATAAGCCAACAAGCTATACGCAACACATTCTGTGTGTATCGAGAGCGAACATGAAGTGCAACGACGGCGATTATCAACTCACCTGGTGCTTGCGTGCAATCATTGCGCACAGGATGTCCTTCAGGGTCGAACGACGTACGCGATGCCGAGCAGGACCCGACATGGCTGTTTGACCTTGCCGTAGCCCCCACACACGGTGTTTTCAAGTTGACCTCCTTGTGCACAGCTTGAAGAGAATGCGGAGATTCCCCTGCGCTGCCCCAGATTCAGCGTGCTTTTGAATAGATCCCAGACGCTGTGATGTCCGGATCAGGCCGAGCAACGAAGACCCCATCTTGCTCTGTGCATCAGGGGAGGTCGTCGATCATGGTACGCTACTATGGCTCCCGTAGCCTCTGGGTTCTGTCCTACAAGACATTCCTTGTGAACGTGGGCAGATTCACACCGTCCTTCTTCGAGTTACAGTACCTTTGTAACACTCTTTCAGATGTTCCGAGATTTCGGCTACCCAAGCAAGTCCTGTACCTGCATCATGCATGACCGATCTACGATACCCCAGCATGAGATACGACGTGGAAATGAGAACATTGGGCCTGTACTTGATTAGCACAATACCTGGACCACCTTGGGAAAATTCAATGGTCAACGTACTCTCCAAGGCTTGCCAGGACCGATCTTATGGCCTCGATTGGAACAGCACCAATGATGGATATACAGTGCCCAATTCATGACAAGGCCGCCTTGATCCGAAATCGCGACGGTCATACACGACCAAAGGAAAGGACTGGCTAGTTGGAGAAACTACAGAGCTCGAAAACCCATGGCTACGGGCATCAGCAAACTCTGGACTTTCGGGCTGAAGGGTCCAGATTCCAGAATGTCGACAGCACTGAGCAGCCGTTTACGACATCCCAACATCGACGAGCAACACGAGAGAAAGAGCTGGAAGCGGCACCGCTGGGAACGTCGCGAGTCCTTCCGACCCTGAAAATGGACGCGTTGAGGCCAGCGGGACTCGTCTTTGCGGACCGAAAGTATCTTACCTCCGCCATCGCGACGTTGAATAACACCTTTCCATGTGGCGAATTAGCATCGACAATCTTCTGCAGTTGGATCTCACTTGTCTCACTCTGTGGCTACCTGAGGAAGGACAGCCATGGCGGCATCCTCTTCCAGTGGCAAGAAACGCCCGGCTGGTGGTCGTCAACGGTCTACGATCCTCGGCTATGTGCAGTCCAAGTACCGCGTCGCCGATGCTGCCCATTGTTGTGATGACGGGCTCGAGCTGCAGGTACATTTTACAAATGCAGGTACGCGGAGCAAAAAGGAAAACAAGCGTGACGAGCATTCGAGCTTGTGCATGCTGCACAGGGCAGGAGAGACGTGTAGACTTCGACGCTGGGCGAGCGCCGCAAAGTCTGGATGCTGGACTAGACTTTTGCTCTTGACGATGATGTGCGAAGGTCGAGTGCAGTGACCGTTATTGGTTTGGACTTCCTCGGCGACGCGCTTTTCGCACTCGAGTGAGGCGTCCCATCTTATCGTCAGCCTGAGGCACAGTGGAGCCTACGATCGTCCCTCGCGGGTCTGTCCCGTACACCCGCATGTCTCACCAGGACGAGATGGACCCCACGGCTCCACGAGCTCGCCACCTACGACGTCAGGAACAGCCGGCGATGGCACATGAAGTGGGAGAGCGAACAATTACCACACCGAATGGGTCACGCTGCCATCACCAGCACGAGCTTCGTGCAAGCGAAGTTGAAGCGAATCTCGACAAGAACACCCACGAGCACGTGCGATGCGAGGCCCTGGATGATGGACAGGCACGATTCATGAACCCAGGCTTCCAGAAAGTGCTGGTGTTTGTTCGGTCATTCGGCTCTTGAACAAAAAGTCCCCTCCACCTTTGAACCGAAGTGGCAACAAGGAATCCCAGCTGCTGATCGCAGGCATGTGAAAGTCGGGGTCGCAAGGTTCCCAACGCCCAGCTGTCAATCTCGGCCCTTGGCTGTGCCTGGCACCGTGGGCGATATACCGCGCAAGGTGGGAGAGCTAGAGAAGGATAGCAAGTGCGAGGATTTTGGACGGGTTGTAGGTTCGCTGCATCCCAGTGCCGCGGCGGTGATGTGGATGCTAGTCGCAAGCCACCGTCACCGAGAGCTTGTCACCGGAAAGGAAAAAGACATGACGATGGAAGATCGTCGTCGAGGTGGGTTGGGAAAACGCCCAATTTCGTTTAGGGTCGATCGTCCGCTGGGCGGAAGTGCTGCAGGAACAATTCTCGTGAAGAAGCGACGGCGGAAAGTCTGAACAATTCCCCGGGGGTCCTACGTCGGTAGCTCGGCACTACGGACGGGACTGGCGGATCAAAGTCAAAGGCCCAGATGCCGTGGACGAAAAAGCAGAGAGCAGCAGCTCGTGATGATGATGAGAGCTCCTCCAGCAGCTCTTCTCGGCAGCTGTGCTCGCAAAAGGGCTGTGTCGCGTTCGCACACGAACAGGAACAAACGAGGCAGGGCGGCACAGATTGTTGTTGGGCAACGCGTGCCGGCTAGTTGAACCCGGACGAGCTCCCGTATCTGTGGGTGTACACCCGAGGAAGGGCTGGCTGCCGGCGAGCCAAGTGTATTTTGATTGACAAGTAACGTCCAGCCCGCATACGGTGTTTGACATGTGAGAGAGGGAAGAAAAAGGCCAGATATACCGACCACTTACAGAATAGATATTTTCTTTTTGGGCCCTGATAAGACCGAATGCAGAGTCAAGGACGGCTCCCAAGGGAATCTGACAGGCCACAACCAGCGACAGCGACACCTCCTGCAGCGTGAAATTAACATGTCGGCCTCCAGAGCGCACTCGTCGCTCCTGCAGTAGTTCCGCATAGGGAAGGGTGCCTACGCAAACTAGGCGAAGGCTGTGCTACATTCGGTGGGAGTGCCTGTTTGAAGGTTTTCGCTGTGCTCGCCGTGGCTGCATACAGTACCTGTACCTGCCGTTTGAGTTTTGTGGACGGCATAAATTGTGCATTAGCGGGGTTTTTGCAGCTTTGCACACGCGCTTCTAAAAATTCACGACCAATGCCGAGGCGTGGACGCAGCCCAACTGTGCCTGCACCTCTGGCTGGCTGCGCTGGAGCTCGCTGGCGCCGACGAACGACAGACTGACAGACAGCGACACTGCGGCAGCCGACGTCCGGCGGTCGTTCGTCTGCTTGTTTGTCGCACCGAGATGCGCTCAATATGGACACGTCTTCTCGAAGGTCGATCGGCCTTCTAGTTGATACAGAGCACCGGTAGACCGCTACCTGGCAAGTGGAGCTGGTATTTGTGTGCTTCGAGAAGACGCTGCGTCAGAGAGTGAAACAATGGCGTGGGGAACAAGTCGCCGATGCATATCCACCAATCACGACGCCGCGAGTCTGTCCGGTGGCCTGGCGGGCGGGCAGCGACGGTACCTGGTACCTGCGTTAGGTGCTGCTCGTGTGTTTCAACTCGTCCGACGCCAGGCCGCGGTGGGAAGCAGCAGCAGGAGCAAGAAAGTGATGAGATTTTTCCTCGCACGCGTCGATTTTGACTCGCCTCTCGCAGCTGCGTGGCCACGGCCGCCGCACTCTGATCAGCCGTGGAATGGTGCGACCTACCCACTGGCAGGCGCTGCAGTAGCGAGCACCAGCAGCCAGCACAGCGCAGCACACCACACCACGCCCGTGTCTTTCGTTCGCCGCGACCGTGAGGCCACACACGGCGTGATGGCTGCGCAGCGAAGCGCTATTGGAAGAAAGTCCTGACACATGTCTGCACCGGCGCAGCGAGCGGTCCAGCGAATCCCGAGCTAGGGTCTCGACGGTTGGTGATGATTGACTTCCGGCACAGGTTATCGATTGGAAGCGAAGCCGTGGTGATAGGCTGACCGGTGGCGTTGGCAGTCTGGCCACACGGCCTGGCGATGCCGCGAGTGGGCAGTGAGAACGACGAAGAAGACGAGTCGCAGCAGAGACAAACGACCAACACTGCGCTCACGACACGGCAGGCAGGCCTGGGCTATTGGATTGCACTATTGACGGATCTGAGCAGAAACATACACGCTGCAGCTTTGCAGACTGACTGGCCGTGTGGCCACCGGCGGCTTGAGACAGCTGCATCGAATAGTCGTCGTCACTGTGCAGCTGTGCAGAGCGCGTCGCCGGGTCCGAGGAAAGCGGCCTGTCGTCGTTCGCTGGACCAGCCCAAGCAGCGACGCTGTGTTTGCAGCTGCACCACGCTGACTCTAGACGCGACTGTGTACCTGAGATGCTGATGGCGGATGAATCGAACAGACATGCCGCCGCAAACAGCCCACGGGAGTGCAGTCGGCGGTGGTGATTCATGGGCGGTGCTGGGATGGGATGATACAGCTGAGGATGAGACGCAAGAGAAGAGACCTGTCCGATCCCACACTACTGCTGTCCTTTCCTACTCGACCTGCACGACGACGTCGAAATCTTGTGCTGCTCGACGCGCTGGTGTGTGTCGCCTTTCTCGTATGCATGCATGCACGGTCAACGACTTGTGGCCAGCCGGCACCGCACACCAGCGACCTGTACCTGGGAGGAATGGAGCAGCAGCGGCGTGGACGTGGGTGGATGCAGCGGCGCAGTAGCGTGGTGCCGGGGTGGGCGTACCTGCATGGCGGTGGGACGCTGTCGTTGGCTGCGTGTTGGGCGGGCATGGGTCTGGGATGCGTCCCGATGTGCCCCATGAGCCAACTCGAATCGCGCACGCACTACCGCCGCCCTAGCTCTTGTTCCTGGGCCTAACGCTTCTGGGGCTCGCCGCGCAAGTCTGCTCGCTGATCTGTCTTTATCGCCCGGCCGCCCCCATCCATCAATTCGCCCAGGGTTTATCTTAAACTTGGTCGTCGTTCTCTTGTGCCTCTCCTCTATCGTCATCCGTCGTCTCTTCTTCTTTCATCGTTCCCTTTAAGGTCCACATCCGATCTGTGCTTTCGTGCAAGACCCGGACGGCCTCGTCACTCCTTAGGAACAATCTTCTATGCTACACTAACTTCCTGTACCACCATCAATCGAACATCCTCCGCCTCGGCCTCGATCCTCAACGACCACCACTACTACGACTCTCGTCATTCCTTCCTAGTCATCTCCATTGGGACCTCTGTATTGTAGCTGGACCCTTGTACAGTGTGACACTATAACCGCATAATCCAACAACGAACAAACGATCAATCACCTCGTCCATCGAATGTGTCGAGACGTCTAACAATCCAACCACAACAGGAAAATCCAAAACATCAGGTCAGTAGTTGGTAGCGATGCGGTCTGCAAATCTACCAGCTCGACAGCATTTGCTGACCTCCCGCAGAAAATCGACACGACACAATGGAGTACGCGCACCAAGCAACTCCCCCAATGGGGCAATCACCATTCTTCTACTACAACCCAGAGCCAAGTCCAGAAAACCGACAACATGGACACTTCACGCCGCACCCACAGCACCCACACGGTCTGCCAATGGCCATTGTGCCATCGAGTCCTCAGCACGCGATGCACTTCCAGCAGCCAATGTACCACCGCCCACAATCCGCCGGCATTCCCGTACATTACCAACACCAGCACGCCTATGGCCCAATGCTCACCCCAGATGCTTCCCCGCGTCAGCACCAGAAGCCCACATTTATGGTGCCGCAGCCGCTCCCACAGCAAGACGTTCACGGCTTGATGGTCGACACTGAATGCCACTACTTCCCAGCGACGCCCACGCTCTCTGCATCGGGCTCATTCAGCTCAGTCTCGACTCCTCCGTCGACATGCGACATTGTGCCAACTCCGGTCAACGGTCAAGGCGTGTTCTTCGCCAAGCCACAAATGGTTTTCCAGCCAGCGGTCAAGCAGGGCTGTGAGGAAGAGGTGTTCCAAGAGGTGCTGGCTGGTGGTGACTGGACTCGTCCGGGCTCACCTCCCATGACGCCAGTTTTCCTGCACAACAACTCGGTGTCTGCTGCGAGCGGCACGTCGTACGAGATTGCGACTGGGTCTACCCAGGTCTCTCCTTCCCCGTCCCCGGTGCCAAGAAGCGTCGCTTCCGAGCAGGACGTGTGCGACCCCCGAAATCTGACCGTGGGCAATGCCGCTGGTGAATTCACCAACCTGGCGACGCTCTGCCCCGGTGACGACGAGGAACACAAGTCGGCGTTCAAGGGCGACTTCGCGGCGCCGCAGCACGAGCCGCACGTCCAGATTGCGGCCCCTGCTGAGCTAATCAGCTACGGGGGCTACCCGACTTTCGAGCCAATCTTCGAACTCGACAACGAAGACGACTACTCCGGCATGGTCGCCTACTCCCAACCCGAAGTCCACTACAACGGCAGCAAGCGCCAACGCCTCGACCTCGTCCCCGGCCTCGTCGAAGACGACGGCTTCTTCAGTGAGGAGAGCTTCAGCGACGACGAGCTCGCTAACGCCGGTTACTCCCCGCCAATGTCGGAGTTTTCCATCCCTGATGACTCTGCCGCCGCGCAGAAGAAGTCGCGCAAGAACACCAAGAAGAGCGAGCCCGCCCATCACCAGCACACCGCCCAGACTACCCAGCAGACCTCGACGGCTCCCACCTCGACGGCGCCCAGCACCACCTCCGAGGCCGATGCCAATGACTCCGGGGCGCCCACTCCCGCCAGCAACAGCAACGTGTCGCGCCGCGGTCGCAAGCAGTCCCTGACTGACGATCCATCCAAGACTTTCGTCTGCACGCTTTGCAGCCGCCGCTTCCGCCGACAGGAGCACCTCAAGCGTCACTACCGCTCTCTCCACACCCACGAGAAGCCGTTCGAGTGCTCCGACTGTGGCAAGAAGTTCTCCCGCTCCGACAACCTGTCGCAGCACCAGAGGACTCATGGCGCCGGCACCATGGTCATGGGTGTCCTCACCCAGCCAGGCGAGCCTCAGATGCAGCAGCCCATTGAGTCAGTCAACGGCGGCGACGCTGGCAGCTTGATCCGACCCAAGCAGGAGCAGCAATATCAGCAACCTCAGCAGCATCAGTACCCTCAACAACACCGCGTGAGCCCTGATGCCCATGAGCTCGGCTCGATGCTCTTCGATGTCACTGCCCAGGTCGCTGGCTCCAGCTCAAGCAGTGTCGGCTACTCGGATGGCGACTTCTCCCCCAACTCTGATCGCAAGCCCGCGAAGAAGAGGAAGAGGGAAGAGTAGAGCTTCCCGGACTGGGATGCCTTCTTACGCCTTCGGTCAGGACGACTTTGATGTCACCCATGCATGATGGTCGACACTGCCTTTTTCTTTTGATCGATACGAACCTTACGTCGTCACGCCTGGGGATACCACAATAAAATGGGACATGGGATGGGTGCAGATGAGGCGCCACACAACGGTACTATCTCGAGGGGTCCAAGAGGGTACCACTTCACTTCAACACCACACCTTTCTACTTCGATTCAAAGCGGCTTCAAACAGGACGAAGATTCTCGACCTACTACCTTTTTTGGACATTCTTACTTTCGCTACTGTACAACTAATACCTTTCTTCTGGGGACTGGAACTTTATGGGCATGCTTTTGGTTTGGGGGAACTTTTTTCAAGCTTCGAACCAGACTTTCACAAGTCGGCGAGGCTGCTTTTCTGCATGCATTGCGTTATGCGACTTTCTTCGTCCTTGCTTTGCGCCTGCGAAGATTTGTACATTACTTTTTCCTTTGTGTGTGGTGTGTGTGTGCTTTTGCTTTCTTCTTTCGACAGTTCAAGACGTACGATGGGAATGAGGCGAAGAAGAAAGCTGTCTGTACGTTTATACATCTGCTTTGCCTGCTTCTATCACCAACCACACACAACTACCTGCGCTGGTCGAAGGGAAGCGGTGCGTTGGGGAAGAGAGAAGAAAAAAGCTGTCTGTCTTACCACTACTACTACTGTGTACCTACCTGTATCATAAGACCTCGAACCAAAAAAGCATCTGTCGTTTAACATGATCAACTTTCATCATCGTCAGTACTGCTTCCTTTTCTTGAACTTCGTAACCGTTTCGCCTCTGCGTCACAGGTCTTGAATCGCGCCATGCGTTCTGGATTCCAACAGCCACCGCCATGATCGAAAACGCTCACAACCAGACGCTCAAACATCCACTTCATCATCACCTATCGAGACTCAACTTCCCTGTTTTGCAAACCAACGCCTTCGTTCATCAATCGTTCCTGGTTGACTCGAAGGGCTGTCAGAAGCAAGCCACCATCTCACATCTCACATCTCACACACTGACACTCCCGTTTCCCTGTCAACTGCATCGATGGCCAATCACAAAAATGAGAAATTCAAGCCCCGAAAATGTCCTTGACGAGACAGACGCACGCCACGCACATGTCAGGAGAGGAGAGACGTCCGCGAAGGAGACAGGAATAGCAATGGAGGCGGGCTGCATGCGACCTGTCAGCGACAAACAGGGAGAGAGAGATCGGTATGCGTGTCCCAAACAGGAGAGTGCGAATGTCATGCACAAGTACAAGCACAAGTAACAACAAGTCCTGACTCTTTTCGGTACGGTCATGACTCTTCTCGGTACGCACACGCAAGACTGAGATTGTGATGGTGCGGGATGCATACATACAAGCTGAGTGGCTTGTGGGGCCACGCGATGGCTATGAATAGAATGTAGAAGAGAAAGGATAGATCTAGCGACGGTGACGATGTACGCTATAGGAGAACAAGATAGGCAGTAGTAGTGTTTGTGGAAGAGGATCACAGGATGTCCAAGATCTATGGTACACACACGGCAGGTTTTAAGGTTCTGTCAATCTCAGGGGGAGGGGTGGGACCAATCAGGTTGTGGAAGTGCATCAAGAAGTTTGGTGTGGCTTCTGGGACTCTTCCTTTGGCGAGTGTGGCTTGTCTCCACAATTAGGATGGGACGGCTTCCGTGTTTGTGATGATGTTTGCGAGACGTGGATGGGGATGGGGGATGCGAACTGGTTCGTGGTTTCGGTGCCGAGGGTTCGGGTGGAGGAGGAGGATCTTTTTGTTCGTGGTCGTGGTTTTGGGGATGGCGGCTGTGCTGTGGTTCCTTCGAAGTGGAGGATAGTGAGGTGAGAGATAATGGTGGGACGGCAGCATGGTCGACTGTGATTGTGATGTTGTTGAGAGACGCGTCGAGGACGTGATGCAGCTGGAGAGTCCGACAAGCTGCTTTGCTTTGTGCGAGTCTCGCTGTTGGAGGACGCTCTACCATCCCCAGTGCCATCCTCCGCCATGTCCACCACCCCTCCCCTCCCCAAAATCCACAATCACCGCACTACTCCTCGGCACTCCCACACTCAATCTGCCTCTCGAGACGCTCACCTCCTCTCCACGGGTAACATTCCGCAGCAGAACCGGCCTACCATTCTCCCGCTCGTAGTTATAGCTAAACCCATCAAATGTCACGCCCGAGATCGCATCGCTACCATTCGCGATAAGGCGTTGAATGCCGAAGTTTCCCTCGAGGTATGAGGGGAGTTGGAAGGAGTAGTTTTCGGTGGGGCGTGGGTAGGTGTTGATGTATTCGGCGTTGTAGTCGGTTGCGTTGTAGGACTAGATGAGAGGGGAGGGGGTTAGATTGTTGGGGGTATGCGGGAGTGGGAGGGTGGAGGCTCACCATCATGTTGATTACGATTATGCGGGCGAGTTTGTTGTTGACGTAGGCTGCGTAGGCTGCTTCTTCCTCGTTGGGAAGTGGGAGGTTCACGATGCTGGGTACGGACTTGGTGATGTCGCCCAGGAAAGCCGCCACGGCGACGTTGCCGTAGTAAGGCGCTTTGGTCCCCTTTGTCGCTTTGTCGGTGTCGATGGGCTGCCAGCTTTGGTAGCGGTAGTTCGTGCCCATGTGCATGTGCACACGTTGGATGTTGTTCGTTGCACACCATAGGTTGAAGTCGACGCCCCAGAGAGCGGCCCCGAAGGTGTTGGAGAGGCCTGGTCGGCCTTGGTTGTAGAGGGAGTTGGTTTCGCCTAGGATGAAGGGGAGGTTGGGGTTGATGTTGTCGGGGAGGGCGGCGAGGCGGCGGGATTCGTTTAGTTGCTTGGCGATTGAGGCTACCGTTGAGGAGTGGTTCATGAGGGTTCCTTGGAGGGTCACGCCAGGGGATTCGGCTCCGCTGATGTAGCTGCGGCTGTTAGTGATGATGGCAAAGATGTGGTTACGCAGCACCTACTTATGAGAGCTGATGATTGCGATGTCCTTGTCGGCGTCCAGTCCATCTTGCCATGCCACAATCGGATCGAGACTGTTGGTACCTGTGCCTGCAAAGGAAGGTGCATAGTATTTGTAGGCTGCATCAGTCGCAAGCTCAGGGCATGCTGTTCTCATAGCAGTACGGATCTCTCGCGAATACTTCAGCCACTCATCCACGTAGTCCTGTTCATTCCAGGTAGGTGGCCTCACGTCTCTCTGCCCGGAGGTCTTGAAGAGGTCTGGTTCGTTGCCGAGTTCCCAATATAACAGCCGTCCATTCTCCAGAGCTCTACAGGCGTACGGGGCAGAGTCGATCAAGCCTTGTCTTGCTGTGGTGCTGTTTCGGCCCAAGTTGAAACCATGTACGTACTTCGTGCCAGGCCAAGTATGATAGCTATCAAAGAAGGCCGGTCCAATGGTAATGGTCGTTGGGTAGTCTTCCGTGATTGCTGGATCATAGATTCCGATGAAGGCCTCTGTTTGTGATTTGTTGAAGACGGCGTAGTCTTGTGTGTTGCCACCGACCCGGATATGAGGCTTCGTGCCACTGATTCTTCCGATGTTGTTGAGTAGATTGTCGGAAAAGACGTTTGGGTTCGACGTATTTCCAGCGAAGTCTACGAAAGAGCTGAATTCAATCGAGTACGAAACGAAACCTTCGCATGGAATGCCAGCTCCAGCAGGAGGCGAACCGCGTACGGAGATGATGGGTCCTCCATGCTGGCCTCCACTGGGTTGATATGTTGTTGCTACAGCAGACACGGCAAGCGGTATGATGGCCGCCAGCGACTTGGAGAGGGCCATACTGAAAGTTTGATACTGGAAAAGAATGCTGTACGTGGTGAAGTCGTTTTGTACAAATTTATACTTTCCTCTACCACCACCTATCGATGTAACATTGTTCCCCGCATTATAGCAAAGAGTTCCGGATTGTGCTGCCGCTTCTGCATGTCGTTGCCTCTTCTTGCCGCTTTGCGGAGATGTGCCTGCTGATCAATGCGGAGTACCTGGAGACGGATGAGTGTGGGCATCCGTGGCAGCCACCATTTGCCGGCTGAATGTCTGTTCAAAGGCCGACACGAACGTGGAGGAGATGGATGAGTGAGTTGTTGCCTCTGGATAAGTAATCTGGAATCGGGAGGGCACTGGCTGCATTGTACAGGCAACGGACAGGTCTCGTGTGCCAAAGCATGAAGCAAGCAACGGAGAGGTCCTAGCACTTGTGATGCCATCTTCCCATGGCAGAGACGAATCTTGTGACAATAGACGAGACATGCGCAGAGAGATTGAAGTCGAGGAGGTGAAGTCGAGTGCGCCGTCACCGCGAGTGCTCTGACCTCTCCTCATTGGTTGTCCAGGCAAGCGGACCGAGCGCTTTTGTCTTGGCGGTCGCATATCACGAATTTTCGGCCTCACGTCCAATCTTCTTCCTTCTTCGTGCGGCGGACGCGATCAGAAATTTCCCCAAGTTGCGCATACACCTCCTCCGTGGTGACTCTTGCAGCGTCTATCGCGTCCAAGAACAAACATATTGCATCATTGGTTCTGCCAGCCACCTCCGACTCGACTGCCTCCTTTGCGTGGCCTTGTTGGCGCGTTGACAACCGAACAACTTTCCACGTAGCTATCATCATCCAGCTGAGTCAGTACGGGCTGTCGTCTGATACTCTGTAGGTGTCTGTCCTTCATTCGCTTCTCAGACCTCGCTCGCTCGCAAGGTCAGCTGCTTTCAGCATTGCCCTAAAAGTGCATATGCAGCAGATCCGCATGTACCCTTAGCTCACAGCATGAGTAACCTCAATGTCGTCGCCCTCATCTCAGGCGGCAAAGACTCTTTCTTCTCCATCCTCCACTGTCAAGCCAACGGCCACAATGTCGTAGCATTGGCGAACTTGCACCCTCCTCAGGTAGAGGGAGCTGGGCAGGCCGACGATCTCGAAAGCTACATGTACCAGACTGTCGGGCATGCGGTCATTCCCCTCTATGAACAAGCCCTCGGACTGCCTCTTTACCGGCAGGATATCATCGGCGGTGCCGCGAATCAGAACAAAAGCTATGGTGTGACCACAGAGACTGCGCAGGACGAGACTGAGTCACTCCTGCCACTTCTACGGAAAGTCCTTGCTGCTCATCCAGAGGTCAACGCTGTGAGCACTGGCGCCATACTCTCAGATTACCAGCGGACACGAGTCGAATCTGTCGCTCTTCGCCTTGGGCTCACACCTCTCTCATACTTGTGGCAATGGCCATCGCTACTACCTCACACGCCATCGTCTCTGCTGGAAGACATGGCTTCCGTGGGCCAGGACTCCCGCATCATCAAGGTAGCTTCTGGTGGGCTAGACGACAGCTTTCTATGGCAGAATGTTGCCGACCGACGGACTATTGCACGACTCATGAAGGCTACAGGGAGGTTCGGCTCGCCTGGAGATGGTGCCGTGCTCGGAGAAGGTGGCGAATATGAAACCTTGGCAATCAGCGGCCCTGTTCCCTTGTGGAAATACGACATCGTTGTCCCTCCCGAAGGAGTTCACATTCTGTCTGGCGAGGCTGGCAGTGCTTCAGTACAGATCAGCCAGCCGTGTGTCTGCCCGAAAGCTGGAACAGCACCTGCAGCTGAATTACCCAGACCACCACTTCTTGAAGACCAATTCCAAGCCATGTATGAGGCTCTTGTGGCGCACAACCATGAGCATACCGACACGCCTTCAGAATCCTCGAAGCTAGAATCACCTACTGGTGGTAATTCTGAAACGGATGACTTCGTGCTGCTGTCGAACCTGACTGGCGCAGGCCACACTCCAGCCGAGCAAACAAGATCAATCATGGACAGGATCATTGCGCAGCTGGGCGGCAGGAATCAGGGTCCGGACAATATTGCCTACACTGTCATCACTTTGCGAAACATGGGCGACTTTGCGGCCGTGAATGCAGTATACGGGAGCTATTTTGTCAGTCCAAATCCACCAGCACGAGCAACAATAGCTTGTGGTAGTGTGCTCCCAGCCGATGCACTCCTCTCCATCAGTGTCACTGCCTCTCCGGATCCAAGGGAGGGCTTACATGTGCAGTCAAGATCATACTGGGCCCCCGCGAATATCGGGCCATACTCTCAAGCCGTCAGATTTTCCGACAACTGTGGCTCTAAATCAATGGGCGGTGCCGTCTTGATAGCAGGACAGATACCCCTCATACCTGCTACGATGGACCTACCGAAGCACTCGCATCCTTCTCGCACTCAGAGTTTTGCAAGACAAGCAGTCCTCGCATTACAACACCTTTCTCGCATCAGCCGGGTAATGAAGGTGAGGCGCTATTCCTACGCAATTGCACTTATCGCGTGTTCAGGGACCGAGCTCGATGGCTTGGCTGCGAAAGCAGATACAGTCAGACGTGCTTGGAATCTGTTCCATAAACCACCGCCAAGCACTCAGACGGAAGACGACGATGAAGATTTTGACATCTGGCACCAGAAGTACGGCGCCGAAAAGACGCCATGGCTGGCACACAGCTCAGGCACGATCGAAGACGACGACGAGGCCCAAATAGGCGTGCCACCACTGGTTGTTATCTCTGTTGACAGCCTGCCACGGCAGTCAGATGTCGAATGGATTGGCAGTTGTAAGACTGTGATTAATCACGATGAGAGACCTCCTCTACACCTTCAATGCCTACTAGATGCCTTTCGAGACCGCATTCTGCTGGGATGATGATTGGTCGCAAAACAATCTCCGAAGCCCTAGGCAAGGCTGGATGAGATGCGGCTGGGAATGCATCTGCCCTATAGATCCTGCTACTCTGCATCCAGAGCGGTACCGTGGGGAACATCCGGCGGAATGAAGAGGATTAGAATCGCATTTCGAGATTGCGAAGTCACCGCCGTCCAAAACGACCCCCCAAATCAACCCCACCTTGAGGCTCTAGCTGCATGGCGCTTGCCCTGCCCCGCTTTCTTCTCGGACGACATTGCGTGGTGTCTCATATTTTGCGAGAAACTGGTTGGCTAGCACAAAGCCTAATCATCATGCTCGAGTCGGACCCGTTGACGCGCCTGAAATCCCAACAAGGCGCCTATCTGGTAGGGCATTGAGGGATTAGTCGAAAGATGTCATGGAGTTCGAATCCGCCTCCAACCGCAAGCTCGGGTACGAGATGATATCGAGGGTCATACAAGGCCCACTCTGTGGAATCTTAGGATCACCCGCGTGTTGCGGTGCGCGGCGGCCGTGTAACCGCAAACGAACCCGAGGCAATGAATCCGTGTGGCATGGCTTAGGAAAGAGTAGGTCGCTAGCTTCGATTCACAGGTAGGACTTGAAAACCACAGCTCCTTCTCATCTCTTCTCACTCCCTCTATCCCACTCTTGCTTTTGCTTTCATCTCACTGCACAGACTACAATGGCACCTGATCTGAACGGCGTCGCCGCAGGCGGCAAATTCGACTACTCCCAGCCAGGATCCTCTGGGTACGACATCAGGCAGGACCTCACATGGAAGTCAGTAGACCGAGAAGAAGCGTGAGAGCTCGAGACAGCTGCTAACAAGAAACACAGAGACCCGAAGAATCGCAAGCTCAAAGTCCTCACGATTGGAGGTGGCGTCACGGGGATCTTGATGGCATATCAGATCCAGAAGCTGTGCGAGAATGTTGAGCATGTGATCTATGAGAAGAATGCGGATATCGGTGGGACTTGGTGAGGAGATGGTTGTTCTTGATGTTTGGAGCTTTTGCTAACCTATGCGTCCTATCCAAGGCTAGAGAACAGGCATGACGTTCGAATCCACACATGCTACCACCTCTAACACACTCGTAGATACCCCGGCTGCGCCTGCGACATCCCTTCCCACGCCTACACATTCCAATTCGCCCTCAACCCCGACTGGCCACGCTTCTTCTCCTACTCCCCCGACATCTGGAAATACCTCGACAAAGTCTGCAACACCTTCGACCTGCGCAAATACATGACCTTCCACACCGAAGTCATCGGCGCCTACTGGGAAGACAGCAAAGGCCAATGGCGCGTAAAACTCCGCCAGTCCAAACCCAACGAAGAGCCGCGCGAGTTCGAAGAGCACTGCGATCTTCTGCTACATGGCACGGGGATCTTGAATAATTGGAAGTGGCCGGATATACCGGGTTTGAGGGATCGGTTCAAAGGGAAGATTATTCATACGGCGAGGTGGCCGAGTGAGTATCAGACGGAGGAGTGGAAGAAGGAGAGTGTGGCGGTGATTGGGTCGGGAGCGTCGTCGATTCAGACCGTGCCTACGATGCAGCCGCATGTGAAGCATTTGGATGTTTTTGTGAGGACGGGGTGAGTTGGTTGAGGAAGGAGGTGATGTGGTGCTGACGGGGATGACAGGGTTTGGTTTGTGCAGATTGCCAACAATTACGGGCAGAACAAGGAGTATGACCAGAAGGAGAAGGATGAATTTCGCCACAACCCCAAGGCTCTCGTCGCTCACGCAAAGGTCAGCCTTCCACTCCCCCAACCACACAAAACTCCACTAACATGATCGCCCCACAGGACATCGAAGACCAAGTCAACGGCCTCTGGGGCGCCTTCTACTCCGGCACGGAAGCGCAAAAAATGGGCCAAGAAATGTTCAAAGCCCGCATGGCCGAATTCATCAAAGACCCACGCCTCCTCGAAGGCTTCACGCCCAAATTCGGCGTCGGCTGCCGCCGCATCACGCCCGGCGACCCCTACATGCTGGCGATCCAAGAACCCAACGTCGATGTGCATTTCACGGCCGTGGCGAGCTGCACGGAGGACGGGGTCGTGGGCGAGGATGGGGTGGAGAGAAAGGTGGATACGGTGGTTTGTGCGACTGGGTTTGATGTTAGTTATCGGCCCAGGTTTCCGCTTGTTGGGAAGGGGGGCGTGGATTTGAAGGTATGTGTGGCCGTCTTTGAGAGGGAATGGGGGTATGTGCTGATGTTTGTTTGTGCGCAGGATAAGTGGAAGGTCTGTCCCGAGTCATATCTTGGTCTGGCGATTCCTGAGTTTCCCAACTTCATCACGTTTGTGGGGCCGACGTGGCCGGTGGAGAATGGAAGGTCCGTACTGAGCTTCTCGAGATCGAGCAATGAAGGACTGAGCTAACAGAACATGAATGGCAGCGTAATGGGTCCTCTTCACACGGTCTCAGATTACGCTATCCAGATCATCAAGAAGATGCAGAATGAGAATATCAAGAGCTGGGCTCCGAAGCAGGACATCACTGACAAGTTCAACGACCACGTTCAGGTAAGCAAGCCCTCCAGCACCACAACCCCCTCGCCTTCACACTGACAGTGATTCTACAGGAATGGATCAAACACACCGTCTGGAAAGAAGACTGCCGCAGCTGGTACAAAGACAACAACACAGGCCGCGTAAACGGCAAGTCCCCCCTTCCCCTCCCCCTCCCCCTCTACCACCCTCACTAACATACCCCTTCCCCTCACAGCCGTCTGGCCCGGCTCCTCCATGCACTACCAACAAGTCATCGAAACGCCACGCTACGAAGACATGGAAATCTCCTACTTCGACAAGAACCCCTGGGCGTGTCTGGGCATGGGATGGACGGTGGAGAATCGCATCACCGCGCAGGGTGGGGCGGATTGTAGTCCTTATTTGAGTTTGGGGAATTTGGATCCCAAGTGGTATGTTGCCAATGGAGGGGATGAGGGGGTGCTGAGGGAGCAGGTCGAGGAGGAGAGGAGGGGCAAGTAACAGGTGGTAGAGAACATTTCAAGGGGGTTGTGCATGAGATGGGAAAGTACTATGTCGTAAAAGGCACTGCTTTCTCTTGATCGATCCTAGTCGCGATCAATTCGTCTTGGCTTCTGGAAGCGCCAAAATCCTCCTCCTCCTCCTCCTGTCTGACTATCAGTCTCGAGATCTTCTCCACAATCTATTCCATCTTCATCTCTCACATTTCTCCAGGCGACGACACCCTTCTGACCTCTTTCGACTCCGCATCCCATTCCTTGTTGCTGACCTTGGCGTAGGAGTAAGGGGGTCTAAAAGGTCGACCTGCCTGTCCAGCTGCCTGATAGCCACGTCCAAAAGCGAACAGGCCCTTTGGCAGGACGTCCAGCATTTCCGTCGCCTTCGACATCCACCTCCCGTCTTCCTCAGCCGCAGGGAATGGAGGTAGCGAAGGACGGTTCCATGCCGGCGTTGCTTCGACCCTACGCCGGTATTCGCGACCCTCTGGGTCGAAGAGATCAATGCGGTCGGTTGTAGTCGGCAGGCCAAGAGCGTCGTTCAAGTCGCCCCCGTTGATGATCTATTGAATGAGGTCTTCGTAGACCTGCTTTCCTTGGATCCAGACGTCCTTTGCCTTGGCCCAGGCCTGCTTCGTGATCCGGTCATTAACCAACGCCTTGTAGTCTGTTTTCGACTTCCCTCGTATTTGAAGCCACGACACAGACACGAACCACTCAAAGCCGCGCTTACTTCGATCCTCGCGCAACCTCTGCCCATGATCGCGTTGGCACTGGCTGCTCCTTCTCTCCTGTCTCTTCCTTCTCCTGCTCTACCGGCGGGATCTCCATGGCATCGAGCGCGGCCAACATCTCAGTGGCCACGGACTTCCAAGCGCCGTCTACCTTGACCGTGGGAGTGAACTGCAAATCAGGACGATTCCACTCAGGAGTGGCTTCGACTCTCTGCCGGTACTCCCTGCCTTCTGGATCCATGAGATCGGTCAGGCGAGTCAAACTGGGAAGCCCTTGGTTCGCGTTGAGCTCCACCTCTGTTGCGATATTCTTGAGGAGAATGTCGCGGACTTGCTCGGCCTGAACTGCCACCTTCTCGATGCCCTGACGCTTTTGTTCGTCTAGGGCTTGCCTTACAAGGGCTGCGTAGTTTGGCTTAGCAGAGTCGATAATTGGCGGGGGGTGGTATGTCGTGGAGAGTTCGCCAAGCAGAGCGCCGGATCCGGTCTTGACCTGAAAGGCCTCATAGATGTTGCGCGCGTTGCTCAAGCCAGCTCCACGCACACGCCCAAGCCACGATGGTAAGCCGTGCTCGCTTCCAACAGCGGCGCCAAATCCAGGAGGTGGTGTAGCGTCCTTGCATCGTGAAAACTGCAGAAACTCGATCAGAGCCTCCGCATAAGTGGTACCAGCTCGAACAATCGGGTCGGGGTAGTCCTCCTGGAAGATCCTAGCGCATGTGGCGGGAACCCAGAGCGCCATAGGGTCCATCGTCTGCTGAAGCAGAGCCGCTTTATGCTGATCAACCCCCTTCTGATCGTCCTCCTCCAACGGTGCGTAGATCGACTTCGATGGAGCAGCTCGGGACAGTTTCCCACTCTTCACCAGAGACCTGTTGATCTTGACACGCTCGTCGTGCTGCCAAGGTGCAAGGAAGGCAGATGCGACGACCGAGTCGTCCATCTCCCGCACGTCGTAACCTCTCAAATGCGCATATTCCTTGCAGAAAGCCTCTCGCTTGAAGGTCTTGGGGTAGTCGTCGAACAAAGGGAGGTTGCCGATGGACCTAGAACCTGGTATGTCTTGCGGTCCTTGCGGAAGTGCCTTCTTCATGAACTCTGGCGCAAATTCAGCGTGTGCCCAGGAGTACACCTGGCTCGCAACGAAATGCAAATCGTCTCGGGCGAACAGCTGCTCGAATATCATGTTGACACCGTAGCAGTTTCCAGTCAAATATGCCATGACACCGTCGTTCAACTCCATCCCTGGGTCGCCGAGGCTCTGGTAGAATCGGTCTTTCGCCAGCTGTCCATACGGGGCCTGATCCTTCATGTGCTCCAAGATTGGATACAAGCGGTCTTTTCCTAGCAGGAGGCCGAGCAGATTCGCATAGTTAAAGTAGTGGCGATGGCCAGTTCATGGACACTTGGTCATGGGAAAGCCATGGAGGAGGGCGAAATGGGTCAGGAGGGCGGCAATGTCGATGTTGCCGGTGTGACAAGGGCAGGACATATCCAGATCGTTGGTGCCTGGATCGTGGATCTCACACTCACGATCTCCCTTGGGAAATATCATGTGCTTCGGCCGCTCTCCATTAAGGTACTGATTCTTGACCCGGAAGGTTGGGGTGATCGTTCGAGGGCTTAAGTTCTGACACCGATGCGGTCGGTAAAGGAAAGGCTCACGCTTGGTGCCCTGGTACATGTGTGCGATCGTGTTTTCGAGCACAAAGAAGTCCGATTGTAAGTTCCACCAGAGCTTCATGATCTTGGCGTTGAAGATGGTTTTCTTGAGCAAAAGCTCCAGCGCTGGCACTGTGTGCTCGTTGGCGTTCTCCAACATGTGCAAGATGTTCACAACTAGAGAGCAGTTTTTGCCAACCGACAAGGTAAGAACTGAGCTGAGCTCTTCTACCTTGCCGTCTGCGATCATCTGGTTCTGCTGATCCTTGGATGTGCCGTCGACGAGGTCCTTGGGCAGTATGACGAACTCTGCGTCAGCTGCGACGTGAGGTAGCGTCTTTCCAGGCTTGCCACTCGACGAGACCTTGACGTCTCTCTTGTGATTAGGAGCAAGCTCTACAGACTTGAGGAAGATCTCCAGAGCGGGCTTCACGTGTAATGGGTCGTTGACGACGGTAACGAAAGTATCCATGCGGCAGAAGTCCTTTGGAGCGGACACATCTTCTGGCTTCGAGTGGGCCCGAAACCCATTGAAGCACTTGATGGTCGTTTGCGGACTCATTTCAGGCGCTCCTTTCTGCGGAATGACTTTCTGTAGCGACCAACTGATCTGTTGCATCTGCAGGCCGGCAAACGACCGATTGGAGACGGCGAATCTTGGTTGGGTCTTGATTCGCTTCGTCGTAGTTTCCAGATGTTCCAGGAGTGCTTTGCCTGATTCGTCAAGCAGGAGAGCTGAGTAGCGGACTGCCAGAGGGCCACTGGCTGGTGTCTGAAGCAGTGCGTGCGAAGTTCGAGCCGTGGACGATCCAGCAACACCGCGCAACTCTCTAAGCTCCCCATCACGAGTGATCGAGGCGTAGATGCGTACTTGCATCTTGAGAGCGCTCGCCACGATCCAGCACAAGTGTGGGTTGGCAGGGACCAGGTCGGGGCAGTCGAGAACGGTGAAGACGTCCATGCCTATCTGCTGTCGAAAGGATGCTTCTCGCTCCAGATACGAAAGATGTAGAGGGTAGCTGGGGTTGGATCGTACGCGGATTGCGAAATGCAGAACAGCGTCGTGAATGTGCCGGTGTTTGCTTGGATCGCCAATCACCTGCCGTGCGAGGGCACGGTACATCCAATGACCGTCTCTCTTGCCCGACTGCAGCAGGCTAACTAGAGACTTTACATCTCCCTCATGATGGACATGATGATAGCGAGATGCTGCGGAGGAGTTAGTGCTAGCCATGAATGCGGCTTTGAAAGAATGCGTTGCGAAGAATAGGCGACGAATCGAGCGGGTGTCAACAGTGTCTCGGCAGATGCTAGGTTCAAGTTGGGGAACTCGGAGATCTGTAGAGAGCGACTGGTCTGGAGTGTTGTTGGCAAGATGGCGTGTAGGACAACTTACCGATCTATTTGGAGGCCTAGTAACAACAGTCGACTCTTCACGAGTTGCGAGTGAATGCGTCGCGCGCTCGTGACGGGAGGGGACCACATCGTCGCGAGGGGGAACACGCTGTCGCGAGGAGGTGAATATAAAGAATTGGTGAATGTCTTTGTTAGTATATAGCCCATCTTGCCTCTCCTTTAACCCAGAAACAAAGGAACGAACAGAAAGGGAAGAAGGGGCCCGCGAGGCTGCAAGGACGGTAGATGAGTTGAAAAGGCTGCGAGCAACGCAACAGGGAGAGCGCCATACCTAGGTATAGTCATCTGCGTAGCCATCGTTTGCTGGACTGTGAGACAATTGCCAGGATCTTTGCCTGGCGAGACATGCAGTATGCATAGCTCTCGCACCACAGTAGATCACTTTGCCCTGCCGCCGAACCAGAGCACAAATTCATCGAGAGCCGTAGTCATCCTGGCGTTGCAATGTCCATTGCGACTCGTGGAATGAGTATGACCAGGTAACCCTTTGTTACGATGTTGTTCGTGTCCACGGAGCGGTCCTGATATATGGCAGTTGGACGAGGCCGAGGAAAGACTGGTTCAAGAAGCCATACGCGGACTTTTCATTCTCTCTACCATCGAGAGTAGATGGTCTTTCGTGTTCTTTCCGCGGAAGTAGCAGTCTTGTACTGTAGAGTGACAGCATCCCCAGT
Organism: Zasmidium cellare ATCC 36951; assembly: GCF_010093935.1. Taxonomy (NCBI): domain Eukaryota; kingdom Fungi; phylum Ascomycota; class Dothideomycetes; order Mycosphaerellales; family Mycosphaerellaceae; genus Zasmidium; species Zasmidium cellare. The sequence continues at coordinate 719,295 of NW_022986955.1, forward strand.
TTCTAGTAAAAGTTCCGACATCGACGAATCCTTCAGAGATCGCAAATCAAAGGCATGATGATTGATAGGCCGCTTCATGAAAGAAGACGCGCAATGGCAATTGTATTGTTTCTTCTTTGAGACGTGAGGCCGCTGGAGAAAGTGGAGTGTGAGGTTGGATTGAGTTAGCGTGTCACATGCCAAGACGCTAGTCAAAGTCAAAGGCATTCACTTCACGTCTCGCTGACGTTACCATTTACATGTTTTGTGCCTGGTCTCTATCTGATCAGGGCCTGAGGCTAGGAACCATTGGAGTATCATGTAGGAGATTTCCTACTGAGATCAACACGGGCGCCAATAGAAAAGACACAGACTGAGCTCGTCGAAAGTCCATTAGATGCCGGCGCATCCTTCGAAAGCCCCTGTTACGTGTTGCTGCGCCTCGTTGGAAGGGATACGATATGTGGACAACATCCTTTGATATTGATGATCAGGCAACAGAGAATGGTACTTTCCAATGGTACATAGCTTTCACAACGTGTCTCGAAGCAAAACGATTGAAACACCATTGATCTCACCTGCATCTTTTGATCTTTCCAAATCATTACATCCATCATGAAGTTCACAACAGCCCTCTCCGTCCTCGCGGCTTCCGCGAGCATTGCAAGCGCCAAGTCGCTCCTCGATGATGTCCCCAGCAAGATCACGGTCGGGGAGACATACAACATCGAATGGAGCTCGGACGCCAAAGAGGTACGTGTCGGTCAATGCCTTGAGGTGTGGGTTCGTTGTCTAACGTGGGCTCAGAAATCCGAGCTCCTCCTCGTCCACAAGACCGCCTCCGGATGGGAACCCACCGAGACCTTCTTCAAGAACAAGATTACGGAACAGCCCGGAGGAAACTACACCTGGAAGGTCGGCAAGTCGACTCCCACCGGCGAGTAAGTCGACGTTCTTCTTTGCTTGGGCCGTCGATATATGAGGCTGACGAATACCTGCAAACAGCGGCTATGCTCTTTGGTTGAGTGCAGCTTCTCTCAAGAACCCCGGCACCGGGTACGCCGACCTCAGCAAGTGGTTCGAGATTGTGGCTCCAGAGATCGACGCCGCCGCTCCAGAGGGCAGAGAAGATTTGAAGATCTGAGGACAGGTTAGATCCGCAACGGCGTCTTCTCTGGCAGGGGTTGAATGATGTCCATGTCTTTCGTTAAGCTTGCATATGTCTCTTTCCGCATGGCTGCCGTATCTAATAATGATGCTTCAACCGCCCTTCAGCAATTCATACCACCTGCGAGATATGCGCATACGCCGTACCGAGAAGAGCTCTGCTTTCTCGGTGTCTCCATCCCAGTGCCTGATGACCCTCTGCGAAGCTATGTCCGTTCCCACTAGAGATCCGCCTTGGCCTGCTTATCGTTCTCGCCCTTCCCAAGAGCGTGTAAAACGATCTTCTGGTAACCCTCCACAGCATCATACAGATCGTCGACCTTCAACTTTTCATCGGCACTATGGGCAACAAAGATCGTACCAGGGCCGTAGAGATAGCGCTTCTGTCCTTTCAGCTTCTCTAGCCAAGGGATGTCAGTGCCATAGTTGACAGTGATCACTTCGAATCCTGGAACGTCTGCATCGATGTCGATTGGCCCGTATCCTTTCCCGCCAAAGTCAAGCTCGACAATGTCTTCGGGCTCCATCTCGCCCTCCAAGAATTCACGCACTGCATGATGGACTGCTTTGGTAGCACCCTTCTGGATCGTCTCTGGCGTGCCTTCTGCAATGCGAACAGCTATCTTCGCCGTGGCAGATTCAGCGATGACATTTGCTGCAACTCCGCCCTCTATCTTGCCCAAGTTGAACGTCGTGACGCCGTATTTGTCACTCTTTGGGAGCTTGTCTCCAAGAGTAATAACGGGCTCAAGTGCTCGCACCAAAACCTCATTGGCGCTTCGTCCCAGCCAGGGATATCCGCTGTGGCCAGACTTACCTTTGGCAGTCACGACCATTTGCATGGTCCCTTTGTGGCCTGACACAAGCTTGCCTTCAGTAGGCTCTCCGAAGATGACTGTTTTTGGTTTGATCCCGAGATCGTTGGCTTTGCGCATGCCAGCGCCGCCAACTTCCTCACCAACGACAAACAGGAGCGAGACATCGTCAGGGCTGATCTCGCCTTTTGACAAGAGCTTGTTGACTGCGATGATTTGAGCGGCTACACTGCCCTTGTCGTCTACAGAACCTCGACCAAAGATGGTTTTGTCTGTGTGGTTGTAGTGATAAGGCAGGAATGGAGGGACCTGACAGAGATCAGCGTGTGATTCGAGTGAGAATGGTATACATAGCTTACAGTGTCTATGTGACTGGACAAGACTACGGGAGCATCTCTGACCTTGCCCGGCCAAGCAAAGACATTGAATCTTTCTGGGTCCTTCTCGACGATCTGCTTCTCGACAGTGTAGCCTTGAGACTCTAGACTCGCCGCAAGCCAATCACCCACTTCCTTCTCATTGCCTGAGATGGACTCAATCTGGGTTAGATTCTTGTGCAAAGCAATCAGATCACGGGTGACAGATAGCTTCGTCCCAGCCACCTCGACGTCGCTCAATGGGTGTTGCTCCGCAGGCAGTGTAGACGCCCAGCATAGCGGCGACAAGCCCAGCGTGATCAGCCATTCACTTCCCCTCATGATGTCGACGGTGAGTGCTTTGTAGGTAGAGAGGAGGAGGAAGATTGGTGCTCGTTGAAAGACGGTCCCTCGCCCACGGAACGCGCTAGCGCCCCACCAATCCCACGTCGAGTCGTCCAATGTTTTGAAACTGCCCTGCGGTGTTTACAGCGTATCCTTGCGCCAGACAACCGCCAGCTCGAATTAACCTCGCCGCCCCTTCTCGCCCGTGACACTCGCACCGCATTGTTGTTGTGTTTCGTCGCATTCACTCGGGCGGCAATGTGTGGCCACGAGCCTTGACTCCCGAGCGGCAGCGGGCACTGGGCGGCTCTTTCTTGATCCCTTCCTACATCGGCATTGCATCTCGCTCGCATGGCTTGCACGCGATTCTTCGATTAGCTGGGATACTGCGAGAAGGAACTACGACGACAACATCTCTGCCTCCCCCGGCGCCGGCAGCTAGAACTTGCATCCCTTCACCTTAATTCCAGCGCTCCCCCACTCGAGGACCTCCCCGCGCGAACATATCTCAACATGGCCACCACAGAAAGTGCCGATCCTGAGGCACTGTACACCAAGCAAGCATGCATAGGAGGAGGAAGCTTCGGCAAAGTCTACAAGGGCGTCGACAAGAGGACAGGGCAATCCGTGGCTATCAAGATCATCGACGTCGAGAATGCAGACGACGAGGTGGACGACATCATTCAAGAGATCTCTATCCTGTCAGGCCTCAACTCGCCATACGTCACCAAGTACTACGGATCATATCTCAAGGGATCAGACTTGTGGATCATCATGGAATACTGCTCGGGAGGTAGCTGTGGGGACATGCTCAAGCCAGGCGTAATACCGGAGGACTACATATGCATAATTGTGCGCGAGCTGTTGTTGGGACTCGAGTATCTCCACAGCGACGGGAAGCTCCATAGAGACATCAAGGCCGCCAACATTCTTTTGGGTGCCAATGGACAGGTCAAGCTTGCAGATTTTGGAGTGTCTGGCCAGCTGACGGCGACTATGACGAAGAAGAATACCTTTGTCGGCACTCCGTTCTGGATGGCACCCGAAGTAATCAAGCAATCTGGATACGACCACAAAGCAGACATATGGTCTCTTGGTATCACTGCGCTCGAATTAGCGCTTGGCGAACCTCCTTACAGCGACATACATCCCATGAAGGTCCTCTTTCTGATTCCAAAGAACCCCGCACCCATCCTCGAAGGCAATTTCAGCAAGGACTTCAAGGACTTTGTATTCAAGTGCCTTCGAAAAGAACCGCGGGAGAGACCGAGCGCGAGGGAGTTGCTGAAACACCCCTGGATAAGAAGAGCGAAGAGGACGGCGTATCTGACCGAGCTGATTGAGAGGCACGAGAGATGGCAAGCCACGCACCGGGAGGATAGGGATGGCGACGATGACGATTCGTTGATCGACTCCCCATCACGAGATCCAGACGAGGAAGATCTTTGGGACTTTGGCACTGTCAGACCTGCTGGACGGCGGAATCATGGGCCCGGACTCAGAACCATGAATGAGTCCGGGATGAATTCACGAAGCTCACATGTGCCAACCTCACCAACGAAGCGATCCGTCTCGAACAAGGAGAACGATGCATCCAGTAACGACGATCACGAGAACAACGAAAACATAGAAGGTAGTACCATTCGCGGCGGTGGTGCCATGCTGCCTCCTCCATTACCAAAGACACCTTCGCCCACCAAAAAGCCAGCCCCGTTGCAGTCTCCTGGATTCGCCGCGAAGACGGCTCTCCCAGCATCCCCGGTGCGAAAGCCGATTGCAGTTCAGACACCACCACAGACACCACGCCACGAGGAAGTCGTATCATCACCCAAACCTCCAGCAACACCGCAGACGCCACGTTTGCTCAACGATGACTTTCTGCAACAGTCCATTGCTAGCGACATGTCACAGTACATGAAAGGTTTATCACTTCAAGAGAAGCCAATCTCGGCACCGAAACTACAACCCGCGACATCTATGCCCTCGAACCTGGACGGCGCTGCGTCTTCACGCCAGCCACAGGCGAACGGTGCGTCTTCCCACGTGGCGATCCCATCGAGTCAATCCACGAACGAGTTGTACCAAAAGCCTCTTCCCAGTTTTGCACCCCCTGCACCTGCGGCGAAGACCGAGCAGCAGCGACCACAATTGCCGCGAGTCCAGAGCGAGCAGCCACGCTCTTCCATTGATTCGGCTCGGAGCGAGGCATCCACATCCGCGTCTCGTCCAGCGACCGCCACAACAGCCTGGACAAGCACCGCCGCTAGTCTCCAGCCCCAGCCAGTCTTCGATGTACAAAATCAAGACCTGCAAGCCGAGCAACCAATCACCGCCCTGAACTCGGTCGTGATCCCAGCCCTGGAAGCAGCACTGCACCGTCGAAGCTACCAACTCTCCCTCTTGCAGAAGAAGCACAACTCTGCCGCGAGTCGAACGAGCAACAGCACGAGCGATAGAAAGCAAGCAGAAGAAGATCTGCAACTCAAGCGGGAGGCGCACGATCAGGTCCGCAAATGCATGGGCAAGGTATCTCGGCTGTTCAAGGAGATCGACCACTGGGACACGGTGGCGCCTGTGGGGATGGGCGATGGCGTCGAAGGGCTGCTCGAGGGCTTTCTGGAAGAAGTCTTGTGTCGCGTCGAGGCGGAGGATGCTTGAAAGGGGCTTGCTGTGTGGGAAAAGACGCCGCGTTGTCTTCGTTCTGCTGTCATACGCTTGATGGCTTTTTTGGGCGGGTTCCTCTGTTCTGGGTTATGCTCCGATCGACATCCAGGTTCATCGTTTGGCATTAGGGAGCATTGGCGTTGCAAGGACCACTGGGCGGCAGGGATTGAGTTGAGATACAGACTGGGACTGCTTACTGACGAGAATGGTCTTTTCTTTTGTCGTCGACTCGAGCAGGAAAGCAGACTGCTTGCTCTGCTCAGTGTTTTGTTTGAAGATTGCTAGAAACGCTCATATACCACCGAATGCTGTTTGCGTGACGCTCTCCGTGTGCTTTGGACTTGTGCTGTGTGTACCTTCTTTGCTGTTTCCTCATCTCGTCGCCTCTCGTCGTCGTCGGCGTCGATATCATGCAAAGCAATGCAGAAAACAAAAAAGGCCTCGCTGATGCAAGATCTCAACCCCTGAACCCTCGTTGCTCATGCTCTGGCACACCATGCTCCCCGTCGCTCACGTCCATGCCCTCCCCACTCCACGAATGGAAAAAACCAAAGCCCCTTTCCTTCCCATGCAACCCCATCAAAGAACATGCAAAATCAAAGCCCACAATTAACAACCCCCAACCCCCTCTCCCTCATAACCCCCAACCACTCCACGCCCTCCACCCGTTCCCCACCCCTCCTCACCCTCTCCTGCTCCTCACAAACCGCCTTCAGTAACAACCTCGTCCGATACGTATTCTGCCCAATCCCACTCCCCTCAAACGCCCTCACCAACTCCAGCGCCCTCCGCTTACTCTCCGCATCGAGAGACACCACCCCGGCGATGAAGACCGGGAAGACAGTTTTGCGCCGCGAAGTCCCCGCGGGGGTTTGCTGCAGGGTGGCGGAGGCGAGGGAGAGGATTGCTTTGCAGCGCGCTTCGGAGTCGGTGGTCAGGGTGTTTTGGGTGTAGGAGGGGAGGGTGCGCTGGGTGGGGAAGAGGGAGGTGCGGGCGTAGAGGATTGACGTGTGGTAGAGGAGAAGGGTGGTTGTGAAGAGGGCGGCGATGCGTTCGGGGAGGGTGGAGGGGTTTGGGGGGTCGGAGAGGGGGCCGAGGAGGTTTTCCGGGTAGGACTGTTGCCAGAAGGTGTGCAGTTCGGTTTGGAGCTGCGCGGCGGTCGATTGCCAGCGGGCCCAGGTTTCGGGGGCGACGGCGCCTTTGGCGGCGGTGGCTTCTTGTCGGAAGGTTTGCGCTGTTTGGGCGAGTTTGGCGGTGCGGAGGAGGATGCCTTGGTTGAGGTGGAGGATTGCTCGGAAGATGTTCGGTTGGTTGGGGAGGAATGCGGCTGCGCCTTGGGTTTGGGTGGTGGAGAGGCCGAGGATTTGTTGTTCGAGGGATGGGATCATGTTGTGGTTCATCAGTTTGCGCAGAAAGTCGCAGTTGCCGCTGCCTAGGAGACAGGCGTAGACGTCTAGCTCGCAGATTGACCAGAGGGTATACGCGTATGGCTCGTTGCCGGTGCTCTCTCTTCGTTGCACGGCGATTCTGCCAAGATGGTTCAGATGCTCAGCCCATAACGCGGTCCCGCCATCGTCTGATTGCATTGGTATGCAGATATCGTAGACGAACAGCAAGAAATGCCGAAAGAACACCCCATCTGACAGCAAATCAGGAGGCGAAGACCTCGGAGTCGCGGACGCTGCCAACGCCTGGTGGTAATGCTGCATGGCCTCCTCGAGTGACGAACGTCCATTATATGTCAGATGTAACGCACTGATGGCACACATCGCGTGATGTAGAGGTGGAAATCGCGTCGCTTCAAACTCGAGCACGTCCTTCGTCGAACCCTGCGAAGCAACGCCAGGTCTCGAATCCTGCTGTGGCTGCGCCAGTCTTGGGACGATATATTGGCGAAAGTGCGCGATCAAATGCTCGTCTGACCGTACTTGCGGTGTGTGAGGTCCTGTGCTGATGCTGGGATTGTATGGAGGCGTCGTGATCGATAGCTGCCCAAGAGCATCCGGAAAACTCGATCGCCGGCTTTCTGTCGCTGCTGACATCGGTCCAGTCGAGACAGGAGACGCATCTTCAAACTTGTCGAGCACCACCACCGTTGGATCTGGCACTGTATTCGATCTTCCAAGGCCCGGCCTGCCGCTGCCACGTGCCCCTCTTGCTGAAGAAGAGCTGGCACCGCTCATCCGCCTGCTCTCCTGGGGAGACGTCGCCGCATATTCAGGTAGGTCATAGAAGCTCTCAGGCGTGACGACTACTCCATACGTGCCAGGTCGCGAAGTACGGGCTTTCGTTTCTCGATCTTCATCGTTGGTGAGCGTCGAGAACTCAGGGAGGCTGTCGAGCTCCCCGGGTGCCGTGCCGGAGCCGTGTTCGTGACGAACAGTTGGGTCCCACACCGCATTTCCAGCAGTGCTAATGTTCGAGTATTTGCCTTGTGTGGTGGTCGTGGCATCGTTGAAGTTCCAGCGGTGGTCCCAGTCGCATTCACGGTTCAGTCGTGTACAAGGTCCGCAGCGCTAGAAATCCCAACGGTAGAATCAGTATGCGGTGTCTCGGTTCAACGAATGCTGTACGTACAGGGTGCTGCTCGTCGCCTGAAACAATTGTACCATCAGCGTGATTCCGAAGTTCAACCACTTTATACGTACATTTGACCTTGCGTCCACGACAAGTCCAACATCCCGCCCTGGATCGATGCGATAGCCGTGGAGGTCGGCCGGTAGAGGACGAGGATCCAGACGTGCGCTCCCTCGTCGACGAAGGTCTTGAATCGCGAGGAGCCAATGGCGGAAGATGACCACTGCGTCTCTGCTTGGACGACGACGACGACGAACCCTCGTCACCGCGGCGGTCTTGCATGGTCCAAGATCAGAACGAGCGGAAGCAGCCGAGCCCCAAAACCAGCAAGGCAGCGGTTCAAAAGAATCGTGAGGCAAAGATTCCCGACGGGAGCAAGCCAATGAGTGAGCAACAGCTGTTGGGGGTATGCTTTGAAAGTGGGACAAGTCTCGCGATCACACTCTCAGCCGCTTTGCTCGCTCCAGTTGTCACCAAATGGTAGACATGTCAAAAGGATTCGGCCCGGTGCTGCGTTCTGTAGTGTCGTTGGACTTCCGGATGGGTTAGTCGTCGTGTCGGTATATAACCAAACTCAATATCAGACATCACTGCCGAATCAGGCCAATAGACTCCGCAAGACAGATGGGAAGAAGAGAAGAAAAGGGTCAATTCTCGTTGGTGTCCAATGAAGGTGGATCACAGCGATGCAGCCACGGACAGAAGTGGGCGAATGGCGGCGGTGTCTCGCATCAGAAAGCGGGCGCTGCGAGGTATTGAGGATGGCTCCCTGAGGGTGGGTTGTTAGTAGCACAAAGAAAAGAAAGGGTAACAGACGGGCTGCGGCGAGGGACCAGCTAGCTGCTGCTGTTTGCCTTTGGACATTGGCCGCACCCGTATGGCCAACACATGCACGTCCAATGGCGCAATGCCTTTGAAACCAACCTCGCTGGCTGCGGTCGGTGGCTGCCACGCGGGTGATCAGGCATATCACCATCCCAGTGACTGATGAGCGGCGCCAGGCCAATAGCGAGGCGGAGGATGCTGCTTGTAACGTAGTCTGCTGCGCCTGCTCGCCTGGGCGCATCCCACCGGAGTGGATACTATTGTCAGGCGACATGGTGCCTATCCTCAGTGGGTGAAGTGTAGAACTCTCGTTCGCGAGGGCACACCGAATTGTAGCAAGTCTTGCGTTAGCCCTGCAGTTGTACGCTACGGCGTAGTCACCGGCATACGCTGGCTGTCGTATGGCTTGAACCTACTGCTGAGAAGGCGAGAGGTGAGCTCGGGTAGTTGGTGTTGGTGTCTTGACACAGGATCTAGGGTCTGAAGTGGTGAACATCCGACCACCGGCGCCTGGCTCCGCTGGCCGCAAGCGCATCCCAAACACAAGCTGTTGATGCTGGGGAAGTGGGTCTTGGGCATCGTTGGATTGCGGCGTACCCATATCCGCTTTCGTCAACGTAACAAGTATGATTGATCCCAAGTAGAAGTCTCTTACTCCGGTCAGGACAGCGCTGCATGCCGGTGACCTTTGAGGCGTAGGAGGCGCCTTCTAGCTTCGCATCTCGAAGCTGTGGCGTGGCCGTGGTCGGGGGATGTGGTACCAACAATGAGGCGCATTAGACGACCGTGGCAAATGCTCCGCCATAGGGCACTCCGGGATCAGGCGTGGTCTCCACGGTGCCAGCGCAGAGTTTGGCATGAATTGCCTGCGCGGCGTTACAGCATTGCAGGAGTAGTTTCACGTTAGCAGCAGAGAGATGCGGGCGAAAGGCGAAAGTGAAGAGTCTGGAAAGAAATCCGAGAGTTTGACAAGGCTGCTTTCCGGGTGTGTGGGAGCTGCTCGCGCTAAGAAGGGCTGACACCGAACCTTACCGTCGGGACAGGGCGGCAGCTAGCATCCTTCGAACTGCCGAGGCCTTTGAACCGACAACATTCTTCCTATTCGTCTTGTCGTCTGCATCTCAGTATCAGTGCGATCGCTTGTGCAAAAGCCACACCCAGATTTCTTCGAGTCTTGATATTCCTCATTCGACGCGGCTTTGCCTCCAAAGCTCCGAGACACAGTACCATTCACAAATATCTTCCGAGCTATGCTTTCGGATGGCTTTTCCTCCAATTTAGTCTTTCGTGGCTTGCAGAGACCGCTGCTCGGCCACGTGGTCCACACGTGAGGATTGCAGAAGGTCAAACGCCACTGATGCCTCAAGACGCTCTCACTGCAGCCGCCAGACGGTCTCGAACGGCCGATGACACTTCACTCGAGATTAGCGCCCGAATGTCGCCTTCCACCTGCGTAGACAAAGACGGTGACATCTTCGTCAGAGCGACGAGGGCGTCTGCTCTCGTCAACCGGATGGCCTCGATCCCAACAACCGGTCCGAATAGCAGCGACTTCAGCCCCTGGATGCTCTCTGGATCGAGCTCGACGTGACGCTTTTCTTCCTCGATGCGTTTGGCCATGCTTGCGAGGCCTTTGTAGGCGCTGCGCAAGCCTGCTTGTGTGGCGGGTTTGGAGGAAGCCACCACGTGGATCGCACGCGACGATTGACGCTGAAGCGAGTCACTCTGCATGGCAGCCGGATTAATAGAAGCGAATACAGCTTCGATGGCGGCGGCGATGGTTGCATCCTTGATGTCCTCAGCCTTACGAATCTGATCTTTGTTGCCGCCATCGACATCCATCTTGTCCTCATCAGACTCGTCTGACAGAACAGGCGCAACAGCTTCGAAAATGGCGTCGCTCATATCACTGTCGGTGCGAGTTCGAGCAATCCGCGCCAAAGCCTTCATAGAATGCTGACGATAGGGAGCGTTCTGGTGTTTAGCTTCCCTGATTGCGATCTAGCGAAAACGTTAGCTGAAAAGGACGGGCGCTTGATCAAAAGCAGAAAGCACACATACCTTGTTGATCGCAGAGCGTACGCTGTCATGCTCCATGTAGTACGGCTTCCCGGTTTCGACGAACTTCACGAAGCCCGACAGCACATTCTCCTTACCCTCCCAGGTCTTCCCACCGAGCGCCTTCTCGATCGCCGGCCATAATGCCGCGCCAGTGGCGGACGACATCTGAGCTTCGCTTGACGACACTGCAACAGCTGCGTCAGCTACAGCACGAGCAGCAGTGTGTTTCAGCGCCCACTGTGGCGAGTCGAGATGGGTCATGCACAGTTCCAAAATCTCGGAGAGATAGAGCTGAACTGCTCTCGATCCCGCGACGGCTTCGCTCCACGTGTCTTGGAAAGGTTCTTTGACCTGATCATGAGAGTCGTGCTTCGCCACGAAAACGAAGGGAAGCACAGCGCTAGCGAACGAGTTGAATTTGTCACTCGCATTCTTCGAGAATGCAAGCAAGATGTCGCCAGATGTGATGCTTCGTCGTGGCGTGACAGCTTCACGGTCGCCTTCAGATTCGAAGTACAGCTTCTTCGCGAAGGCAATCAGCCTCAGTATCTGCTTGTCGGAAGCACCGCGAGCGAGGTACCCAGCCGCGACGGCGTATGAGCTGGATACGGTCTCGTTTCGATCAATCACGACTCTCTCGATAAGCTTGAGCGCATCATCTGAATACGGCCTGAATAGCACCATTTGCCTGGTCGATAGCGAGACGAGAACCCGACTTGCGCCGACCTTGGAAGGTAGTCCAATAGCACTCTTCATGGCGTTCTCAAGTCGGGGCCACAATGCCTTCATGGTATCATCATCGAGAAGGTCCAAGCATCGTTCAATCGCTTCCATCAAGGGACTCATGCGGACACTCGACAACCGCATATCGTCAATCTTCTGTTCGGTAAGGTCATACTTGGCGGCGTTCATGTGGATGTAGTTTACTGCTTCTGGCTCAAGATCGCTCAGAGAGCCGATGAGTCGCTCCACCAGTTCTGGAATGAATGGTCTGATGGTCGCGCCATTGGCCTTCTTGATGATCTCGAGCAGTGTGGTGATGGAGAACATCTGGATCTCTTTGGCACTCGACTCCATTCCAGAGGGCGAAAGCAAAAACGGCAGGACGTGCTTCAACATAGCAGATGCGTTCTTCGTAGAGGTATGGTCTGCTTCCAGCGATCTGGTGAGGACTCCTGTGAGAGTTCGTGCGAGAGACGCCGCGGAAGCACGAACCGACTCCTTGATGTCGTCCAGGACTCTGAAGCACTGCGTCCAAATCTGTTCCAGGTATTGCTCGTACTTCTCCAACGGCCTGCCTTGCACGAGGTCTGCAATCGCTGCACAGCATGCTTGCCGCACCCTCCACTCTCTGCCGAGGATACTCTCAAGCAGGTCTTGCATAATGGCGTCGAAGTACTTGTCGATTGTTGCGCTCGAATCCGAGACCAAGGCACTCCAGATATCGTTCATCGACCTCTGTACGCCACTATTCGGATCAAATCGATATCTGAAGAGTTTGGGGTAAAGCTTTGGATTGTTCGCCAAGTAGCCATCAACGCTGGAGTCGGAGAGCACTCTACTGAGGCCAAAACGTCCGAAAGCAGCTCGACTCGACCAAATCGCGTTGGAGGAGGCCATGGACATGAACTTGTACACCAAGCTGGAGTCACCGACTTCGGAGGCCAGGCTCATGATGTCCTTGTAAGTCGAGACAGATCCATCGCCAGTAGGAAGGGCACCTGGTTCGAAAAGTTGAGTATCTTCGGACACATTGCCGGCGAGCTGACTCTGCTTGTCGGAAGAGAATGAAGTGATGAGTTGGCGTACGAGGTCATCCTTCAAGTTTCGATCGCCCTTTTCGTACACCAAGCCGAGACCTCGCGATGCAGTCTCCTGAACCAGCTCATCTCTGTCGGATAGGCAGCGCCTGAACGCATTTTGACAAGCTGCCAGCTTGTCTTGCAGGTTCTCTCCACAAAACTGGACCAAGCACAGCAGCCACATCACTGCTGCCTTCTTCAGAGAAGGCTTGGTGTTGGCACAGTCTTTGAGAGTTTGTTCTATCAACTTATTGAGTGTGGTCGATCGTAGTTGGCTGGACGGCCAATCTGCCTCGATGTTGACATCCAGCTTCGTGGCAAGGGCATCCGACTTCCATCCGCTCGCTACGTAGCTGAAAGCCTCGCCGACTGTGAAATGTACTTCAGCTTGTCGAATCTCATGAAGCTTGTGTAGCTGGTCGGAGATGTGCTGCAGTTCCTCGTCGTCTTCGGGTAAGAGCATCGATAGTTGACCAAGGGCCAGAGTTGCGATCTCATTCCCATCTTTGGCCTTTTCGTACAATCTGTCCGTCACTGTCCGCATTTTAGAGAACTCGTCGATGCTCTCAACTGAAAGGCAGCCAAACATGCTCATCTGGCCAATGGCAACATGGCTTGCTTCGCGTAGGAGGTCGTCTCTGGCATCAGCAAAGATCTCAAATAGTGTCTTTAGAAACTGTTGGTATTCCGTCGTTGACGGACTGCTTTCGTGACGATATAACCACCTGCTGAAGTAGAATCCAAGAGCAACGACTGCTCCATGGACTGAGCTCAAGACCGCTCCGAGTGCAGTACTCCACGACTGTGCAATGCCCACCAGTTGGCTGATGCTGGCGGCAGAGTCTGACTTTTGGTGAGACGCAAGGATGCCGAATGCTTGAGCTGCAGCCATTCGACGGATATGGTTATTCGACTTCAGGGTGGCAACGAGAGTTGGCACCTGTGTTACATGCTGCTGGATCAGCGCATTCGGGCCCAGTGACAAGAACTCCACGAGGCGGTTGTCCTCCAAGGTGCTTTTGGAAGTAAGACAGGCGAATAGCGAAGACACAAGCGTATCCATCAGTGCGGGGGAATGCTCCTGTGTCGCTTTGATGTGGGCCTTGACGGCTTGTTTTGCAGGCACATCGGATTCGACCATGGTATCCAGGCGTCTCTCCCACTCGCTATCCAGATTCACCGGCACATCAGCTGCTTTGAGGGCTTGGTGTACCAGCATGCGTCGAGCGTAGGCCGTTATGTGCGGAAATGAAGTCTCGTGGGCTTCTTGTACCCGCCTCGTGAGTGCCATGCGATCCGAACCTGTCATGGGTGCCTGCTTGACAAAGAATTGATCGATGACCTCCTCGAATGTTGGATACGTGAGCTCCACTTCCTCGGCGCCGACGTTCGTGGCATTCAACATTCGATACCAATATGGGCTCAGGCCTCGCTCGCCCTCTTCCCGCACCTCTTGCCGATCCGTAGATGCTCCGACAGCCAGGACATCGATCCATCGTGCTTTAACAGATGCATATGGTAGACATCTGTTCGCAAAGCGCACCGCCACATAACGTGTACTTCGCAGTCGGCCGTTGGCCTCGAGATCTGCAGACTGTGTCATCTGGTCGATTAGCAAAGATTCCAGAACATCTTGTTCCGGTCTATTGAGCTGGATTCGTGTCATGGCAGCCAGGATCGTAGACAATGATTCCTCGATACTGACAGTGATCGAGTTCCCCGATGAATCTGATGCCAAGGATTTGAATAGCCATCGTAGTAGATCCATCGTCGTGGCCTCTTCCTCGACCAGAAGAGATTTTGGTCCAGCTTTCACGAGAAGTCCAATGACTTCATAAGCATACGCTCGGGAGATGAGGTCCTCGTTTATGCCAGGTCTTGGCCATCCTTGGTTCTCGATGAAGTCTCTCAGTCGCCACACGACTTGTGAGGCGATGGCGTGGAGATCGTCTTTTTCGCCAGTACGGGCGGCGAAGTTGATGTATGAAAAGATTGCTGATCTTAGCTTGGTCGCTTCTCTGCCGATATTCGTGCTTCTGGTAGAAAGTCAGTGGGGTTGTTTGACAAAAACGCTAGGGTATCCAGTCGCTGCGCAATGCTCAGCATCGGCCGGCTTAGAGGAAGGAATGAAACTTACGGGGCAATGCCATTGGACATTACGGTGTCCTCTCCATCCTGCTGCGGCGGAGACACTCCGTCATTCACCAGTTTGATAATGTTGTTCGCGAATGTAGTACTGCTCTTCGACTTTTCCAGAAGCCAAAGGATCTTCAACTTCAAGGGCGCTCGGACTCCAGGTGCTCCGTCCACACCGAAGTAGAGGTCGAAAAGAGTCCTGGGCAAGTCCTCCTTTTCCAGCTCAGGCTGTGTAGCGGGGAGAGCCCGTTTCATCATATCATCGCCAACGTCGCTGATTGAAGAAGCCGGATCAGCTGAGCAGAATACAGCTGGAAGAAATCGTTCGTGATCGTTGAACAGTCCACTTGCCAGAAGCCTCGCGGCCAGGGTCTTGGTCCTCAAAAGGTTCAGCCCACCGGCGTTCGGGTTCCAAGCATCATCTTTGCCCTGCACTGTGAAGAAGGTGTACTCCTCCGTGTTGAGTCCAGGACATGTCTTGCTCGTCCCCTTCTGCGGCGCAAACAAGATGAACTTTCCAAGCCACTTCGCAAGATACTGCACATCCGCATCTGCCACCTCAAATTTGGTGCGCATCTCCAGGTCCTCCTTGCTTCCTCTCGGTGGTAACGTGAAAGACTCCAGCAGTCTCAACAACAGGTAGAATACCTGACTTGCTTGGCTCCCGCCCTTTTCAGCACCCTGCACCACAATCGGCAAAAGCTCCGCACGCTCCTTCGCGGGTAGTCGCACAACACCCTGCTGAATGTAGAGCATATCGAAATGCCGAATCAGCGAGCTTTCCTGTTCCCTGAACTGCTTCACGAGCGCGGCCACGGGAGGCTGGATCGACTGCGGCTGGATCCTAGTGTTGACGTGCTGACACACTGAGATGACTTTCTGCCGCACGCTTTGGAACTCGGATGCCAGTTTGAGGAGGAGAGGTGCCAGATATGTCTTGAGGATGGATTCGAACTTGGCGTCGGTGTCGGCCAGTGCGATGCGCATTTCGACTTTGCCTACCAGAGCCAGCTCGCGCTGCTCCGGCGATTGCGCTGGGGCGCTCATCTTGATGGCGCTCTCGACGGTGATGGCGTTGTTCGTATGTTTCTGTATGTGTCTCCTTCACTCCATGATGGCAAAAGTGAGAAAGGTGGCAATCTCGACGTTCCGCTCTCTCGGCGATCTGTTTGTCGACTTTTGCTTGTCTCTCAGAGGCAACACCGGCCACGACACCAGATCCGCTAGTGGTCTGTATGATGATGAGGGAAGTAGAACAGAGGATGCCGGACGCCACGTGAGGAATACGTAAACCATCTGCAGCCTTGATGCTTAGGTCAGAAGCGGACTGTGGTGGCGTCGAAGTGTGAGGTCAAACAAGCCGAACTCTCATTGGACGATTGGCTGGTTCTTCTCGGATAGCAGAAACAACTAACGGGGGTCTCCGGCTATGTCGTGTCTTGCAGTTTGATCTATTTCGCGCTGATGGACGCACTCAAGTGTGCATTAGTTGACTCCTACATATTAGGTGGAGTGGGCACCTCTCACGCGCGCAGAGGAAGGCATGGCACAGACTTTACATGGTGAGATCGTGACACTCAACGCAAAAACGCTGCTTTGTACAGCACAATACATCTATCGTCTTGCTTTCTGGCTCATGAATTACTAGTGGTACAACTTTAGTTCTTCTGCCGTCTCTCCCACTTGATCACAGCAGGACTCAGTGGTCTGCTAAAGAGACTCGTATAGTCCGTCTCCACCACCTTGTCGGTTCCGTCTGTGTTCTGAAACTTGAACTCCCGGTTCACCATAGCAGTGATCGTCTGGAGTTGCGTGTAGGCGAACTGCTCGCCGATGCAACGGTGTCGGCCGGCGCCAAAAGGCAGATATGGAGACGCAGCTCCCTTGCTAACCAAACCGTAGCCATAGTCTTCTTTCTCTTCGGCGATGTTCTCGTTCACCATTGCTGGGATCAGATGCTCATACTTCTTGTCTGGTTTCTCGTCCCACCTGTGTGGCTCCCACTTCAGCGCCTCTGGAAAGTGCGACTCCATCCTGCTGGTGCAACCCGGCGCGGCCAGCAATGTGTGGGTTGGTGGAATGACGTAGGGTGTTCCCTCCAGTTGCATAGGTGACTTGACCTTGCGCAGAATGGAGTGAATAGGTGCATGGATGCGAAGTGTCTCCTTCACGACCTGGTTGAGGAGTGGTAGGCGCGACAGGTCGGCATACGAAAGGTCCTTGATCGTGCCATCCTCGTTCACGCCAAGAACGTCCTTCTGCTCTTGCAGCAGCTCTTCTTGGACGTCGGGTCTTGAAGCCAGCCGAAGCAGAATCCAAGACGATGTGGATGATGAGGAGTGTTGTCCTGCCATGAGCAATGCAATCATCATGTGTGCAATCTCATGATCCGGAATTGGGTTCCCATCCTTGTACGTGCATTGCATCAGGTTCCAGATCATGTCCTCTTCCCTGCCTCCTGACTTCGAGTCTCCAGCTTTCCTTCGCTCTTGAATGATTGACTGATATGTTTCCGCCATCTTCTTCTGTGCATAGTCGCGTCGTCTGTTCTGTGGCAGTGGTGCCCATGGAAGCATGAAGTTGATCGGTGTGAAGCCCATGTCGAGGTAGTGGTATAGATCGGCGAATGTCGAGTCGAACCTCTCGCGCACTTCCTTCCCTTGCAGCGATCGGCTCGCAGTATAGATGGTGAGTTCTGCCATGGCCGGAGGCAGATCGACAGTCCCACTAGTGGAAGCGAACTTCTTCGAAGGGTTGTCTCTCGAAAAGAATTGGCGTACTTCTTCAGAGATCAGGGTGACGTAGGATTGGAGGGCGGAGGATGTGAGGCCGTACTTGACGAACTATTGAGAACTTTAGCAGCGTAACCCTCGACCTTCTCGCAAACAGTATACCTTCTTCTGCTCCATGAGCTTGGAATTGGGACAGTCGTAAACAACATCCTTGCCAAACACTGGAGTCGTGAGAGGTGTGTAGATCTCCTCGGCATTGACGTCCTTCAGCTTTCCGTTCAAGATGAAGTCGTTGCCCTTGGTGCCCAACACGACCGTGGTCTTCTTGCCGAGGAGGATAAAAGTAAAGACGTCTCCATACTTCTCGCGACAAGTGAAGAAGAACTTGTAAGGATCGATGCCGTAGGATATCGTACTTCCAATGACAGGTACCCAATGGAAGACAAGCGGCGGTTCGTTCTTATTTCGGAAGAGTATTTGGTGTACGACGTTCAGAAGCATTGCGATCGTGACGAAGGAGACGAAGCCCAAGGTCACGAGCTTCCACGTCGCGGTGTTGCCAAAGTAGGAGTCGAAGGTCGCGGCGGCGTCCTGGAGAAGGCCCATCTTGTCGTCCTCTTCTCGAGCGCAGCGGCGCCGGGTTGTATGGTGGTGTGGAAGGGGAGTAGGAGACGTCTAGAAATCGAGAGCCATTACCCTTCCGCGAACCTTAAGTGGCCAATGGAGGTCTTGAAATCGTCTGATTTTCTGAAGGGACCTGCATTAGCGTGCATATGATTGCACAACTTGCGCAAGTTATGCAATCCGCACCAGGCATCTCGTACGTCTCTCGTGCCATGGCACCACTTCATTCCTCATGCTCGCAAGCAATGTAGATTGCGGAACGAGAGTCAGCGAAATCGTCTCATTCTTGTTTGGCCAAGACTCGGGGATCTCCAGAGACCGCTGCGATGACAAGCTCCCAAGAGCTATGCTCTCACAGGTCATCACTGCCGAGTCGCAGAGCCGGTGGATAAGAGCTCCTCCATTGCGCAAGGTAAAGGCAAGGAATTGTGTCTAACATCACAGTAAAGCATCATATGACTGTCACTTCACCTGCCCCGTTCAGGAGCGCACATCATCGTCATGAGGATCCCATACGCGCCCAAAGACCCCGAGAACCCCACGCCCGAAACGAAGGCAATCTACGAACGAATCGCAGCTCGTCGAAACCCTCGCCCTCTGATACCACTGGATCTCGCCTTGTTGCACAATCCTGCAATCGCGGACGGCTACAACTTCCTTCTCGGTGCCATCCGTACCAAATCCTCCCTCTCTCCAGCCCTCGCCGAGCTCGCGATCTGCTATATAGCAGTCCTCAATGATGCTGTATACGAATGGACCGCACATGCTCCACTAGCTCTGAAAGCTGGGGCGAGTCGCGAGGCACTGGAAGCAGTGCTGAACGAGGATGTGAAGAATGAGAAGGCACTCAGTGAGGCCGAAAGAGAGGTCTTGGAGTTCACGAGGCAGAGCACGAAGAACGTTAAAGTGGACGACGAGACATTTGAGAAGATCAAGAAGAGGTTCTCGGATCAAGAGGTCATGGAGTTGACGATTACCGTGGCTGGGTACAACATGGTCAGCAGGTTTTTGGTGGCTTTGGATGTCACTGAGAGCAATGGAAAGAAGATGGAGATGCCGGGAGTGTAGTAGAAGGCCTGAAACGGCGCATACTCGACAACAAATCAGCTCACGAGGTTCTTTGCCGTGGTGGCCGTCAGTGCTGGATTCTTCACAGCTCAAATGCAACGCCACCACAACCTCAACATTGTCTTCCGACAGCACTGTCTACCATGGCTGAACCGCACAATGTCTTCGGCGCAATCATATTCTGGCTCTACATTGTCTTCGCCCTTGTTTTCATCTTTCTCGCCATCGAATCTATCCTGAGGTTACCGAACCGTGTCCCTCGCAAACATGTCGCCACTTTCACCGTGTTGGCCTTTATCAGCTTCTCGAATCTCTCCTTCAACATGCTCAATGTCTTGATCGACTCGTACAGTACCTGGTCTGAGTGCAAACTCCCGCCTGCAAGGCTTTCACTGCCGAGCCTTTGGCAATGGTCGGTGACGTCCACCTTATTCCGAAACTTTGGAGAGGCGATTGTGCAAGACGAAGCAAGGTTCCTTTGGACACAGTCTGCTCTGATGGCCACCATGTCTGTGAGCTTTTTCATGAGCACTCAAGGTATCATGTAAATGTTCGTGTCTCGTTGCGCGACGCCTGCTGATCCGGTTCACCAGGCCTACGCCAACGAGTCCCTCGTTTGTGGGCCTTCTTCGCCCTATCCCAGATCCTACCCATCTCCTTCGCGCAGAACTTGTTCTACATCGCTCTGCTGCGTTCGCCAAACGTCAAGGGATCCAGTGTTGTCTTGCCACGAACTTCGACACTAGTGATCTTGAACGCGTACTGCGCGTGTCTCTTTGTCGCGCCTTATACTGCGAGAGGACCGAGTCTCATGCCGACAATACTAGCAGCAAGACTGCTGTTGTTTGTACCATCATTCTTGTCGCAACCTCTGGACCTCAAGGAGGGAAGATCTTCGAGCCAAGAGAGAGCGTTCTTCACGCAACGGCAAGCTCAACTTGCGGTTGCTGTGTACGCTGTTCTCATGACGGTCAAGCAACTGGCTTCGATAGCTTTCCAAGGATTCGCTCTGTCACAGATCTTGATGGCGCTGGTCAGCCATCCAGCAGTCACGTCACTGGGTTTCGACTTTTTGGTCACGGCTATCAGCTTTTCAACCTGGTCTTTCATTCAGGATGAATCTGGGCAACAGTCGATCTCTCCACCAAAGAAAGAAGAATAATCGTGCTTTGCTGCAGCAGTCAAAAGGAAGCGCGTGAGGCAAGACATTGGCTCTTCCCATGCTCCGATTCTTTCCCCCCCTTCTGGCCGAATCTTCGCATCAAAGGAAACTCACTGCCGTACGCCCTCATCTCCTCACCACCTGGGCTCACCATCTAAGGTCGGTCTTTCATAACCAGGCACGGGCTCTTACATTGGCCGCATGTCTTGACCTTGGAAAGTTTCTGATGTTCCTTGGCGCACGACACAACAACCTCAAACAAGCGACGGCTGTCCTTGGCTGGTGCAGAAGGCGTTGCCATGACTCTTTCCAGTTTGCACTGACACATTTCCCCCTTGTATGCGAGGGTTTTGGACAGATACGTGCCAGAGCTTTGGCGCTTTATGGCGAGACTACCGTCTGGCAGCAGATTCATCTGGGTGTCGATGGCCACTGTCTCCTCTCTCCAGTGCCCGGGATGCTGACCATCATGAGTGTCCCACCAGGCTATGTCGACTTCGATAGTGTTGAAGATGCTTCGGATGTGCTTTACGTCTTCCCCCCACATACGTCGTAGGGGTCCTGCGGTGTGCATTGCGCGTGTCAGGAATGTGTTGCCAGAGAAATAGATGGGTGCCACAGTTTGGCGCAAGTACTTGCAGACCATCAGAACAGATGGCCTGGGGTGCGGTACGCGGAACCAGAACCCGACAGATGTCCTGATGCGCCAGACTGTTGCATTTCTATCTCGTGTCGCGGGCCAGAGATGCAATTCAATGGGCTCGGCCTCAATGACAGCAAGCTCGTATATGATATTCTGGACCTCTGGCGGCAAGGTGAAGAGTCTTGGAATAGTCGTCGCGATATTCGAGTCGTTGGCAAGGGCTCCAGTCGCATCCGCTGTCGAAGAGTTAGTCTGCGCATGCTCGACTTTGCTTTTGGATTCTCACATCGCTCCTTCCCATCGAGAGCGTCCGAGTTTGAGATCTGAGTGGGTCCGATGGAGTAGGACGGGAGGGTATGCTGCACAGAAGCATCGTCGCTTGCGATGGCATCAGGGGCTGCACCCTTCGACCGGGTAGGGTAGCGGTGTTGGTGCATGCTGTCTGCTTGACCCCGATGCTTGAGAAACTCGAAGAAATATGAAGGGAAGAGCGGGCTTTAAGTACGTACGCTGGCTAAGCACGCACGCGGTGCATTCACCTGCGCGACGAGCACGTCACTTGTTACGGGACACAGGAACATTCACGACCATTCTCCAACTCTCGGAAACCATCAGCAACTCGGCTTCAACTCCATGGACACAGACGTTAGCCATTAGGTTTCGATTCTCATTCTGACTACGCTGAACGGCTACTTTGCAACGAATTAACTAGGACGGCATGTCCAGGTCAGTTCGTGAAATCTTGACGTTGGAAGCAAGCAAGCAAACAAGTTATCTTACCAAGACGCCCTGATCCTTTGGGTCTTCCTCCAACGAAACACCCACTGTTTACCCTCGTAGTTGATGAATGACACGCTCGTCCCACATCCTTCTCGTTCAATCAGCGACGCAGATCGATGTTGGTCAGCGCCGGCAGACTGCAACGAGAACACTCTCCACCAGAAGCCGTGGCTCTATGATATTTCTTGCACTCTGCCATCATTTCAAACAAGCGGCGGTCGTCGGTGGCTTCGTTGCGCAGAGTCAATGCGATCCTGTCCAATGCGCAATGGCAAATCTCTCCACTGGGCAGATTCTCTGATTCCCTCGAGCCAGAGCTGCTCACCTTGAACACAAGCGTGCCGCTTTGCAGAAGCTTGATGTTGATCCCGACACCAACATACTCGCTCTTGTTGCGTCCTGGCGGAGGGAAGTTCTCGCGATCGACGAAGCGGACAGAGACTGTGATCATGTATTCGATGCTCCGAATGTGCTTCACACACTCTCCCCACATCTTCCGCAGCATCTCGATGTTCTGGGGCTTCCAATCGGTCGAGACCACTGCGAAAGTGTTGCCGGCGAGGTAAATGGGAGACGCGAAGCTGCGGAGGTACTTGCAGACTGAGAGAAGAGCGGGTTTGTCCTTGTGCCGTTGCTGGACCGCGGTGCGGATTTTCCAACAATCAGTCTTCTCCGTTCGGCTGGCTAGGAAAACGCGGATCCAGATGCATAGGGGTTCGAGGACAAGGTGCTTGTAGATGATCGTCTGGAGCTCATCTGGAAGGGTGAACAACCTGGGTGTTGCCTCTCCTGGTACGGGGGCAGTCAAGGCTGAGACTGAAGAGGTTGCTTGGAACTTTGGTCGCGTCGCTCTCTTCTGGGGATCTGGCTGTTTGGTGGCCGGGAGCTGTGAGGTCTTCTTGGTTGTCTTCTGCGATGGGTCGCTGCTGCCGCTGGGTTCAGGACCAGAGCCTGGGACCTTGGATCTTGTGTTGTACCGATGGTCGTGCATGTTGCTCCGGCACGCACTGCAGTACGCTCTGGATGTCAAGATAGATTGATGGGATGGAAGGGCGCGCTTTATGGAGAGAGAAGGCCCGGCTGTAGCCTGCGTCTGAGATGTCTCGAATAGCATTCACTGGTACTTGGAACGGACTTCCTGATTCGAACACATTCACGACCATTCATCGAGCGTCAGGCGGCGTCCGTGCCCTTCAGCATATATGGTCTCGAGTCGTTTCTGCGATATGAGCATCGAAAGGGAAGTGTTGCGCTGTTGCACTTGACTTTGAGGTATTGCCTGCGCTCTAAAGCACTTCAATCTGAGCAAATGTCTAGTCAACGTCCGTGGCCTCGATCATCCACTCAGCAACCCCTTTAGCATGCAACACATTCGTATCGAACAACACCACATCCAAATCCTCCGGCTTCAACGCGAACGCCAAATCGGTGCTTCCCAGAACAATGCCCTGCGCCCCCTGCTCGACCATCCTCCGCGCAGACCCAATAAGAATCTCCCTCAGCTCACTCGACACCCTCCCACTCGGCAGATTATCCATCAAC
Source organism: Zasmidium cellare ATCC 36951 (assembly GCF_010093935.1). Classification (NCBI taxonomy): domain Eukaryota; kingdom Fungi; phylum Ascomycota; class Dothideomycetes; order Mycosphaerellales; family Mycosphaerellaceae; genus Zasmidium; species Zasmidium cellare. The sequence continues at coordinate 742,573 of NW_022986955.1, forward strand.
TCAGAGTGGACTCTGTCTCGTGTTTCTTGATCCTCCGGCACAAGAACTTCCACACCAAACTTATCCCTCATGCGGTCCTTGATATACCCCTCCTCCATCACCATCCTCGTCCCAAGAAGTCCAATCCTCCGCTGCCCCTTCCGCAGAATCTCCTCCGCCGTGAAATCCGCGATGTGAAGGAATTCCAGGCTGCTCAGTTCAGAAACCCGCTCGGCGACTTTGTGCGGGTAGTTCGCGCAGATGACGAAAGCCTCTGCGCCTGCGGCTTTCATGTGAGAGAGCGCGGATGCGAATATCTCGACGACGCTGTCCCATCGGCCTTGGTTCATGTGTTCCAGGAGTGGCTGGAAGTTGAAGGAGTGGAGGAGTAAGGGAGCAGAGAATCTTCCGCCGAGGCGTTGGCGGATGTGGTCGTTGATGACTTTGTAGTATACGGCTGAGGCTTCGTAGGTCATGCCTCCGAGGAGCGCTACGGTTTTCATTGTTGCTTTCTGTTGATCCGATGATTTTCTCCCAAGGACGACTATAGCTGTCTTTGCAATTAAAATGGATTTAACAGAAGGGAAATCCATCAGGTCAATTGAATTGTCGGATTCAAGAAAAGTGGGTCCTCACTGCGCCCTAGCACAACGCTCGATGACAACTTAGGAAGTAGCGATGGAAGGTCTGTGCTCCAACAATAATCGCTTCACAGATTCGATTCACGAGCATCGCTACATGCGTCCACCACATTCACATTCACACCCACAACCACATTCACCAACCCTCAAAACCCCTCAGCGCACACCCTAACCCACCCCCTCGCAACAAAAGCCCTACTCTCCTTCATATGCCTCTTCGACCACTCCGTGCCCCCCGCCGCCACCGCGGCCTCATGCGCCAAATACGCCTTCACATCATCAACCTCATAAATCGCCAAATACGTCGGGGGATCCTCGTCCTTGGTCAGCGGAGCCTTGGGGCCCAGCTTGTATCGCAGCGCACGGATGAAACCGGGGACTTTGGACATCATGGCGAGATGCTCTTCGCGGTACCATTTGTCGAAGTCGGAGGGGTTTGGCGGGTGCATTTCGACGGCGAGGATTTGGGGGGGAGGGGTGTCTTGGGGAAGGAGGTTTGTGAGTTGGTTTTGTTCGAGGAGGATTTGGGTTGGGGGGTTGCGTACCGTTTCCTACGCCCTTCGAATCGTATACCTGGATCAACTCATAATTCCTCGCGTTGAAATCGCCGTTCTCGCCGATCGACTTCGTGTTGCCTTCCTTGGGGAATAGCTCGCTTGTAGTTCTCAGATTCGTGTAGTTTTCCGTCTTCAGACATTCTTGAAAGTCGGTCTGGTAAAGAGCTAGGAAATTTCGAGGATTCTTCGATTCACCACCGAATAGAGATGGAAGCTCTTTGTAGAACGTCGCTCGTGTCGATGTCTTGGATGAGACGAGATCTGGCAAGTGCTCTTCCGTGTACCATTGTGTCCAGAGGTCGTCGGAGACTTTTGTTGGTTTGGAGTTGACGTGTAGTAGGTATGGTGAGACGGACGACATGATTGAAATCAATGCGAGCGAGAACGCTGTATTCCAGAGTCATATCGGCGTTGGGACGTTGACATTCTTGCATGCTGTTGTGCTCCACCAGACCCCGCAAGGATGCAGTTGTAGCCGAGGGGAGCTGAAGCAGTCTGCGCTCAAAGCATCCTGTCGCGTTATATACCAACAATATACTTAGCAAGTCTTAAGTGACGAGGACCATTTGGAAGTATCCGACCAGCCATCGGCGTGCTTAGGATGGGATTCCAGTTCATTCACTTGAGCACGAGTTAGAGTTTGGCCTAACCGAATCTAGAAGTTACATTAGACGTATGTGGTCGAACGGAAAGATGAATGGGATTGCATGGGCGGTAGAATTTTCTTGCAAGACTTCCGAGAGTTCTTGTTCATTCATGAATAATTCATTCTTTCACTGTCAGGTCCTATCAATCCCATTAGCAACTAGCAAGCGCCTAGCAAACGGACGATCTAGCCTACATGAACCCCCATTGATAGATGCAATGTTTCTACTACCAGCTGCCAGTGACCCTAGCCCAAAGGCTAGACTACACCATGCACTGGCTCAACGTCCCGAGCAATGACTTGACAGAAGAACCCGCCGAAGGCGAAGAGGCCCAAAGTTTCCTCACCATCAACATCTTCATCTTCCACGAGGGCGGCACCCTTCTCCTCCACAACGCCCAAGAGAACACATGGGTCCTACCGCACGAAGCCTCACTGCCAAACAGCACTCCCGAGACGTTGTCCAGCCTCTACCAACAAACCGACCCCGAACCCGACCCCACCTCCAGCGGCAAATCCCTCCAAGACATCGCCATGCAAAGCCTCGAGCACGGATTTCGAGACTTCGTCCTCGACAACCTCCAATTCCACGACCTCGCCTTCTCCAACGTCCTCACCATCCCCTCAACAACCACCCAGAACCAGAACCTCCTCCTCACAACCTCCATCGCGCGCCTCCTCCCCCACAACTTCAAATGCAACCCCGAAGGTCTCTTCACCCTGAACCCGCTCTCCCCAAACCAGTACGACGACATCCGCCTCTGCAGCCCACAGGAGACCATCGACCTCCTCCCAGCCGAGCAAGGCCGTCTCGCCGAACAGGCCATGCGTCGCTACCTCCTCGCGTCCAAGAAAGCCGTTGTCCTACGCCCCAGCGGCATCGGACCCCAGGCTTGGATGGAAAACGTCCTTGCGACGTATATCCATTGCCAGAGCCTTCACCGGGGACAGAAGTATTTCGATCGTCTCCCCGAGGAGTTGAGGAGGCATCCTGTTGAGCTGGTGATGCGCGATTACAAGACGGCGATTTGTAGGAAGGTTTTGCGCGGTGGGGAGGTGCAGCTTGTGGTTTATCCGATGACGAGGGTGGGGTTTGAGTACTTCATGAGGGCGGTGGGGATTTGGGGAATGAGGCTTGTGGGGACGTATGCTTGGAGGGATGGGGCGATGCGGTTTGAGTGGCGGGAGCGTGTGAAGGGGGAGTGGGTTACTGAGTATGGGAGGTTGAGAGTTGCTTGGATCAATTGAGGGCGATGGAGATGGTGTTTGTTGTGTGTCCAGGAATGTTTTTGGTCTTAGGGCGATGTCTTCAATTGTAGGTGAGGTAGCCTTGGAGTACCAAGCCTGGTGGACATATCGAAAAGATGGCTGGACCAAGTTCGATGATGATTGCTTCCTTTCGAAAGTCGGCCTTCGACCATCGCATGCTGCGCCGTGCTTGCGCAATTCTGTATCTGTACAGGCTATCCCATCGTTTTACAACCATTCTAAACGCCATCGCTATGCATTCCCATGGAAACCACAGTCTTAAGTCTTCCTTTCCACCCTGTTCAACTTCCTTGCCGTCATAATCTACACCGACGTTAGCATAACCGCAACACCACCCCTCAAAAGACATCACTTGCCTGCGTCCTCGTCCTCTGCCCCCTAACCGGCAGCCCCATCGCATGTCTCCGTCCCCTATAACTCCCCATATCCCTCAACCTCTTAATATTATCCTGCAGCTGCCTTCTCAGGTCATTCTCCAACGTCATCGTGCTCAGTTCGCCCGCCATGTTGTTTATCTGTCGGTCGGAGAGGTCTCGGATGCGCGCGGTCTTGTGGATGTGGAAGCGGGCCATGAGGCGTTCGCAGACTTTGGGGCCGATGCCGTAGAAGGAGAGGAGGGAGCGGTTTACGAGGGCGCCTTCGAGGAAGTTGACGCCGAAGATGAAGACCTGAGGGGTGTTAGATGTTATAGGGAGTGATGGAATGCGATTCGTACCATTTTGGCGACGGGGAATGTGAAGAGTAGGCGCAATGGATGGTCTTGAGATCTTTTGGAGTTGAGTTGAAGTCGCGAATGTTTCTCGCTGAGATATCGTATCTGGATTAGCGTGAGAGCTTCTGAATTCTGAGACACGTCCCTTGCAGCCAACGTCCAGCTGTCAACACTCGCCCGTCTTTTCTCTCTTCCAACCCAGTCAATCAGTCAATTGAATCAATTGACCACCATGGCTGGCATCCAAAGAATCGCAATCAGCTTGCTGCTGATTGCCACGTTCGCATTCGTCTTCCTCGCCCAGACCGCCGAAGCGCAGAAGGGACCCAAGATCACCAAGAAGGTCTTCTTCGACATTACCGTGGATGGCGAGGACCAGGGCAGGATCGTCATTGGTCTTTATGGAAACACTGTGCCAAAGGTAGAACGATACAGTCATGGAGCTGGACTGCAAAGACTGACCGTATGGGCAGACCGTCGAGAACTTCCGTGCTCTCGCAACTGGTGAGAAGGGCTTCGGATACGAGGGCTCTGGCTTCCACCGCGTGATCAAGGAGTTCATGATCCAAGGTACGTCCACCCTCCCCTCACCCACCCAGACCCCCGACTAACCCCCCCTCCCCCCAGGCGGCGACTTCACCAAAGGCGACGGCACCGGCGGCAAATCCATCTACGGCGACAAGTTCGCCGACGAGAACTTCAAACTGAAGCACAGCAAAAAGGGCCTCCTCAGCATGGCCAACGCGGGCAAAGACACCAACGGCTCGCAGTTCTTCATCACGACCGTCAAAACCCCCTGGCTCGACAACCGCCACGTCGTCTTCGGCGAGGTCCTCGAGGGCTACGACATCGTCGAGAAGATCGAGAACCAGCCCAAGGACGGCCGCGACAAGCCGAACAAGGACGTCAAGATCAAGAAGAGCGGGGAGCTGGAGGTCCCGGATGAAGGTATACGGGCGGAGTTGTAGTGCCAGTACGTAGGATGAGTAACGGGACTACGTGCTGGATGCAGAGGACCAATGCTGACAGGAGGTTTCTGTGTTATAGGCTACGCCGGATCCGCCGAGCCAGCCGCGCCGCTGAGCAACGAGGAGTCGATCACGCAGGTTGGCGATGTTAGCAGCAAGGATAGCGTCAAGGACAAACTGTACGAGACGGGATCGACTCTGGCTTTCCCCAAGAGCGAGGGCCTTTCCTTGATGATGAAGCTCTTCCTCGTCGCGTGCATCATCTTTGCGTGTTTCCTGTTCGTGCGTGCGCACAGCGCGAGGAGAGGCTTCAAGGCTGGTCGGCACGGAGCTTACGAGAAAAGTTTACCATAGAGAACAGAAACGAATGACATGCATCTTTACAGGTCCGAAGCGTAGTGATACACTACATCGTCAAGCAGTCAATCTTGAACCGTCTTTCAATCTGCGTGGAATACCAGTCATCGCACTAGTCGTTGATCAGTTCCTCCCGCGGACGCAAGTCCGCCAAGTGACTCCACAATCCTTCCAGGCATCGAGTGGCGGAGCAAGCTGCAACGAGACACCGTTACCTCTAGCTCCTAACAACATCTCCAGCTTGCAACAAAATAACAAACTCAAGAGCGGCTTCTGCTCTCTCTGTACCATCACTGTAACTGTTGCATATACCCTCGTTCTCGCAGTCTCTGTTCCAACCAGGGAAAAGATATAACCATCACAATGGCATCCATCGAAGAGCCCTTCACATTGGTCGAGGAAACCAACACCTCATCGGGCCCCTACCAGATGTTCAGAGACGTCCTTGATCTATCGTCCGCCAAAACAGCAGACCACGATTTGCAATATGTCCAACATCTCCGAACCGCTTTCCCTGGGATGATTGTGACCGCCATTCCAGCGAACAACATCCCACTCCTCACATTCGCTGCGTCGGGCTACGCTACTGTTGAGCAGGACAAGGAAAGCGACTCGATTTTCACATGGCGAGGATACACTGGACCTTCGCCTTCCGCGCGGGATGGATCGCTGGCTGAGGCGGTGCATTTCGGAAAGTATGGGTATCATTGGGGAGGGGAGGATTTTATTCTTTATACCGTGGGGAATTTGCAGTATGTGCTCAAGGAGAGGCGGGAGGGGGAGCATCCTCTTGGGCCTTCCAATGCTACGGATTCCCTTATCAAGGCGGTTGGTGGTTGGATTCTGAATGATGTGGTCTGGGTGTACGACAACTATTGGTATCAGGACAAAAACCTCTATCGACAGGTTCAGAAAATGAGTTGGGATAAGGTGATTCTGGATGAGGGAATGAAGCAGGATCTCCAAACGGCGGCGACGAAGTTCTTCGATTCGAAGGATGTCTATGATGATCTTGGTGTGCCGTGGAAGAGAGGTTTGCTGTTCCATGGTCCTCCTGGAAATGGCAAGACGATTTCGATCAAGGCTTTGATGCATACGCTGCTGGACCGCAAACATCCGATCCCCACGCTGTACGTCAAGAGTGCGCCTTATGTCTATAACATCAACCAGGTCTTTTCTCAGGCGAGAGCGCTGGCGCCTTGTATGCTCGTGTTGGAGGATATCGAGACGATCGTGAAGCCGGATACCAGATCCTACTTCTTCAACCAGATGGACGGACTGGAGAACAACGATGGTCTCTTCGTCGTCGGGTCCACGAATTTCTTGGACAAGCTCGATCCTGGATTGACCAAGCGGCCTAGTCGATTCGACAGGAAGTACCTCTTTCCTATTCCCAACGAGCATGAGAGGACTCTTTATTGCCAATATTGGCGCAAGAAACTCACGAACAAGCCGGAGATCAAGTTCCCCGAGAAGCTCTGTCCGGCGATGGCTCACATTACTTCGGGTTTCTCTTTTGCGTTCTTGCAGGAGTGTTTCGTGGCCACTTTATTGGTGCTTGCACGGCAGACGGATGGCATCGAGAGGGATGATGATGACCTGGAGAAGTACGAGCTGTGGAAGGTGTTCAAGAAGCAGGCGAATATCTTGCGGAAGGAGATCAATACGGAGGTACCAATGAAGCCTGATGTAGAAGCGGAGACGTCTGATCCGGCTGTGCCTCACCATCACCACAGCTTTCAGCCTCTATCAGCTGGCCCGGGAGTTCAGACCAACGCTACGGGTCTTCCTACCTTCAACCAGAGAAGAGGACCTACATGGGGCTTGGACCAGTTCTCCCGGCTGAACATTGCAGACCGCGACAGCCTGCTCGTTCGCCTTCCGTTGGGAAGAACCAATACATCAACCCAGCGGCGTTTGAGTTGAAGTGACAGCGGGCTACCGATGCGAGATGCGGGAACCTAGCTTGCACTGCTCCTGTACAGTAGACAGCTGAATCTACGTCATTGCGGTTGTTTTTAATACGGGTATGACATACTGGATACAGTTCTGCCGCATCTTGCCAGTGCCGCAAAAGGATAGTCTTGAAAGTTGAGCTGCAGCTCTGATGAACATCACGTCAGCTGCGGCAGATCCTGTCATCAAGCACTCCCTTTCGGAACATCTTCTGTCGAGGACGCGTGCTCGATGCCCCAAAACAGCATGTGTCGTCGACGTACTCGTGCTCGGTATGATACACCTTCTTCACAATCGACGTCGTGCATGAACGAATCGTCCTCGCAGGGTTTGGTAGAGAACGAGATTGACTTTCGTATGACAGCAAATCAGGGAAGGAGCGTGAAAGCTTAGCTGGTTTGCCAAGGGAGCTTAGCCTCCTCGTGTCTCTCACAACCCGCCCGTGCGTCACGCCATCCAACCTCTCCCCAGACCTGTTTCTGCGACCCGCGACCTCGTATTTGTGCCTGCATTTTTCCTGTGTTCAGTCCGCTGTATCCTCCTGCAGCTCCCTGCGCGTTTGCTGCGACATTTATTTTCTTGGATCTTGTAGTTGTTTAGAGTAATTGACTGGAGACCTGCGACCGGGGAACCAGCGGGCCAAGCATTCGCACGGCCTCTCTCGCGTGGTTGGCATCACCATGGACTCGGCGGCGCATCAGACGGAGAAGGCGGATCGCACCGTCGACGACTCTCGTCAAGAGCCTACATCGCAGCCTCTGAACGAGAAGCAAGAGCAGAGCAATGGCCCCCCGACCAATGGCCAACCGAAAGAAGCCGAGAAGCAGGATACCAACCAGTCCGGCGACGATGGCGCGGATAAATCGAAAGGCCCCTCGGGCGGCTTCGACACCACCCCTATACCTTCGCGACCGTCAGGATACACGCTGAAGATTACGATCCACCGTGCGGAGAATCTCCCTATCGCCGATATCAATGGCTTCTCGTCGGATCCGTTCTGTCTGGCGCAGCTGAATACTGATACGCCGAAGCGTCACAAGGAGGACCCTTACCTGCGCTTCAGGACACATACGGTGCGAAAGAACGTGGAGCCAGAATGGAATGAGGATTGGATCATTGCGAACGTGCCTTCGACGGGTTTCAAGTTGAAGATTCGCATTTACGATGAGGATCCAGCTGATAAGGACGACTTGCTCGGAAAGGTGCACTTGTCCGTTCCTTCCCTACACGAGGGGTGGGAGGGGATCAAGAACCAAGGCGTGAAGTTACTGGCACACGATGGGAGTAAGAGGGCGTATCTGTTGCAAGCCTTGACGACTTGTTTTAGGGAGAACAAGCACTTCCGAGGCTACCTGTACCTCAGCATTGAGATGCTTGGCAAAACGCAACCGGATGGTCAGAATGGAAGGGTATACACCGTTGGGCCATGCAAATGGGTGCGACATTACAGTCCGCTCCTGGGTCGCTTGGTCAACATCAAGGATCCGAACGCGGACGATGGCCAGCAACAAGGCGGTAGTCAGCAGAACGGCCAGAAGAAGCCGGCTGAGCATTACAATTTCCAGGCCAACCAGGTACAACTCCAAGGTCCTGTTCCGGCGAAGCTGTATCATCGCTACGTCGAGTTCAAGCCTTGGGTGTCCCGTATGTTCACGAGCAGTGGATTGTCTGGTGTCCTAATGGGGAAAGCGCTGCATCATCAACATTCCCGGGTGTACAACTTCGGACGCTCGACTGAGTGGGGAGCCTTCCCACAAGGGCCTTGTGAGGAGATGACCAAGAGGTTCTTGGAGCTTGTTCATTACGACCAAGGCGGTCGGATCTTTACATATGTGCTCACCTTGGATGCTTTCTGGCGCTTCACGGAGACTGGCAAGGAGTTTGGCATCGACATGTTGAGCAAACACACTATGCATAGTGACGTGAGCATATACATCGCCTTCTCCGGCGAGTTCTTCGTCAGGAGACTGAAGCACGCCAAACAACCACCGCCACCAGAGCCGATCGAGGAATCAAGTCAATCCCACCCACCTCAGCACGCTCCCAACGAAGAACACCCACCCAACGAAGTCGAAGATGGCCCACCCTCAGATGACCCCCCAAAGCACCCCAACCACTACGAACTCGTCATCGACAACGACTCCGGCACCTACCGCCCCAACGCCGACATGCTGCCCCTTCTAAAAGACTTCCTCGCGCGAAACCTCCCAGGTCTTCACATCCTCACCCTCGACTGCAACAAAGACGCCGAAAAGCAACAAAAGATGAAAGCCGAGCAACGCGAACGCAAAAAGAAAGAAGGCGACCACATCATCTACACGCAAGGCGATCGGTCGAGTTCGATATCTTCCTCGGATGAGGAGGAGCTCGATCACATCCAGGCGGGGCTGCTGGATGAGAATGCTTTAAGCCATGAGCATGGCGCGATGAGCCAGGCGCGCAAGGACGCCAAGTTGAGGAATAAAGCCAGACTGGGCAAGTGGAAGCAGGATTATCTGGCCGGCAAGAGGAGTGATGCGCCGCCGCCTGAGGCGGATGAGGAGGATGCGCCGGCGCCGGTGCAGGCTTCTTCGGCGAATGCTTCGTGATTTTTGGTTTTTTTTTGGTTCCTGGTTTTGGGGTTGATTTTCCCCTGGGTGTGCATATGCAGCGCTGGCGTTCTGCGAGCAGGTTAGGTGGTTGGGGGAGTTTTTTCTTTCCTTGTTCGCGCGCGTGACCGCCGTGTTGTTCACTTATACCGTTCTTCTTCTTCAGGTCTTGACTTCCTGCGATACCCGCTGATTGTTTTTAAACAAAGTACACGCTGCAAGCTGCAAGCCATGTTCCTCTTATGACGGCCTCGAATTGTATATGAGTGTAATTGGTTATAGGCGACATATAGTCAAATTAAGATTTGATCACGCATTCCATCCGTACATGAATCGTAGATTTGATGGTTTTGTATTCGGTTGTGGATGAATGGCATGCACGGATGACTTTGAAGGCGGTCTGGCGCTGTTCGTTGTTATTGCTGCCCTGGTTCTTATGCGCCTGGGAGAGAGGGGAGGCCGAGGGCTACGAGGATTGTCGTTCCTCTCTCGAGCGCGTGTGATCTGGTGATTTGAAGGAACGTGATCAGGTCGCGGTGTTGTGTTTTGCCAGCGCATGTTATCGGAGCAAGTTGGCCACGAGTGTGCTTCAGGTTATTTCTTGAGATCGGCCAGCCTCATTGTACCTACCAAGCTCCACATCCCCCAATTGATGGTTGATGGTCCAGTTGGGCTGCGCTGGCATGTCCTCCAAGTCAGTGGCATGCCTCGATCAACGAAGACGTTAACGCGCTGCCTCCATCACGTATCGAATCGATAAAGAGCACGTGCAGAGGCGTTCGCGATTGTCGGTGTCCTAATCCCCTCATTCCCCGGGTGTTGTCGTGATCGGGGCATGTGCTCAAGGTGCAGGTGTCTCCTCAGCGGCAGTCTGATATCAATGCATGCGGCACTGATCGCGGGGCGCCAGAACAAGAAATTTGTTGTTGGCAGTCCCGTTCTGCTTTTGAGTTCTGGAACGTCCATCTCTGATCTTAAACTTGGCAGGTTGACGTGCCCGTTGCTGGGAAGATGCTGGACGGCCGAGATAAAAAGTCCGAGAATTGGAAAGTTAGTTTCTTATTGCGGAGAGCAGTGGCTTTCGAGGTGATGATGTGAGAGTGATGTCGGAGTCGCGAGGCCTCGTTTGGGTGAAGTGGAGGATGGCGCCACAGATGCAACAACGGCGGTGGTGGCATAGCAACGGCGCTAGGATGCGAGATGGCCGTTGTTGCTACGAAGCCTCTTTTATCGATATCGGTGCGCCATTGAGCGACGATAACAGAGTGTGATGTGAATGCAGACATCCGCCAAAGCCGAGCGAGAACAGGATGTCTCGATTCTCCGTCGGTCGTGCTGCAGTCGAATGCAAGCAGAAAAGGCAGCGAGCATCAGCCACCAAGTTTACCACCTTCCCGCTCTATTTTCAAGAACAGCGGATCGATGAGCCAATGAGAGGAAAGAGAATGGTTGGTGGTGGCTTCCCAAAGCGGCAGTGTGCGTGGAGCGCCAGGGTGAGTTGAAACGCGGACCCTTGTCAGTCGACAGACCGCATCCAAGTTTCGCCTCGCCATGCCCAAATCTCCCCCAGCTAGAATGGCCGCAATACAAGTGCAGACCGGTTCTGCGGCCGCGGTCAACTGCCTCCATCTTGTTTTGTGCTTTGTCGGTACTTACGTTCGTTCTGTGAGGGAGATGATATAATACGGTCAGCCAGAGAATCACCACATCTGCCGTTTGACGCCTCGCCCGGCTGTAACCAAGTGCAACCACGACGTTAAGCTTTCTATCCACTGTTACAACGCCTGGCGCGGTTCGTCACCTGGGTGGCTGAGAGGACAACGACACATGTGAAACTGCTGCCACACGCCTGCAACCACGCAATCACATCCCCATTCGACATGCTCAGCTGCTGAGGGCCTGCTTGCCATTCGTCCTCCGCCTTCCCCTCCCAAACTGCTCTCCTCTCGGCGAACTGGCGGGCAGCGTGTGGGAAGAGACTTAATTGCCAGTGCTTCTGTGGCAGCAGCAGACGCGGTTTGAAGCTGGAGCAGGTCATGAGCGGCTACTGGAACTAACTACGAGTCTAATATCTCCCACATTCGTTTACAATCGGTACGAGCAGCCCTGCAAGTGCAGACATCTCAAGCTAACTCACTCTAAGCGCATCTGCTCGTTCAAGCGTAGCAACAATGCCATTTCGCAGTAATAAGCCAGCAAGACTGGAGAAGCCACGAACTAATGACAACTCTGGCTCGAAACCCTCGCCTGCCAGACACGACGATGCCGACGATACGAGCCTACGAAGCCCCAATCGATATTCGATCCAAAGTCTATCCCACCAGCAGTTGGTCACACGGCAACGACAGCTGCTGTTGAGACAGGCCAGTGACAACTCTCCGTCTCCCAAGAATGGCCAGGATCGATTGGGTCGAAGTGCAATCAACGAGAACGACCCTTATGGAGACCCAAAGGCTTCGACATCGACTGTCAATACCATTGTCAACGATATTGAAGCCAGGTCGAGGATCGATGTCGAGCAAGCTATTGGCTTGCTGCAAGAGTTGAAGAAGACTGCTTCGCCAGATGAATTGGTTGCATTGCACAGGGCATTGCTCCCTGTCAAAGAGGACACCCCTCCACCGGCCTCGGCACTGCCTTCGATTGAAGAGAGAGCATACACATCCATACCACCAGATAGGAGACGGTCAGTCATACCTCCGGGCTTGGCAACTCGCAGCGGCAGCTCGGACGACATACTGCGCAGACCGTCTGATCCCTCGTCGGTCCCAACTCCAAAGAAGCCGCAAAGAGATACTTGGATGTTCGAGACCCCAAGAGAACAACGCAGGAACGACTCACCCAGCCGTCTGAGCACTCGATCAGAACAGGCATACTGCCATGCTGGAGCCTTCGCATCCGGAACGCTACGCATAACGAACGGCGCAGCATCACCAGAGCCGAGCATCATCTCCAAGCTAGCGCTGGAGTCCAACGATGTTGAAGAAGAGGGAAAGTCTAAGCACCCTGCCAGCGCTGTGGACGCTCGATCAAGCCTCCAGTCTCTCAGAGAACGAAGAAGTGAGGATGCCGGATCCACGCGGTCGTATCGACTCTCTGTCTTGGACCACCAAAGCTCAGAGACTCTTCGACCAGCTGGCCCTCGACCTGGATCTCTGGATTTTCATTCACGGCAACAATCCAAAGTGCGTGCAGAACTTCGTCTCGACCCTCCTCTGCAGCGACACAGCTTCCAGCATATCCCTGACTCTCCCGCTGAAGATGCCCCTCGCTTTCAGCAGAGGTGGAGTCACCGTGCCGCGTTCTTGTCCCAGGAGTATGCTCTTGACTGCGACATTACTGAGAGTCCATACGAGGAGAAGAATGGTCTCTCCGAGTTTGGTAACCGACTTAGCACTGTACACGACGACGGTGAGAGTGAGTATGGCGAATATGCAGAAGTCGATCACAATTCTCGTGCGGATGCGTTATCCAGGCTCACCGGTGTGTTTGAAGGCGAAGCGACTGGAGCCGAAGACGACATTGGCACGGCGCGAACCAGTGATGAAGCTAAACCATCTTCCCAACAAGATGAGCCCACCATGATGCAGGACAAAGTTGTCCGCAAAGTCGACAGTGGCTACTGCTCCGATGCATCGACCTCGCCTCTTCAGCGAAAGTCTTCAGCAGAGGCAGGAAAGCCCAGAATTGCAAGTGCAATTCAGGAGCAGCCCAGCAGCCCACACCAAGGCAGTGACCAGTACGTCACAGATAGCGACCTTCCTGCTGACTCGCGTGGATCAACGAACGACACCAGCAGCCTTCTGACCTTTGAGGAGATGGTCACCTCTTCTCCTCAAACTGATGCGGCTTGGAACACCTCGCCTTCTCAAACCACCAAGAAGTCACCACTTTCCCTGTTCAAGTCGAAGTCAAAAGCCACCAGGAAGAGCAGCTTCAACGTGTTGAACGTGTATCATGGCGATCGACCCAGGACGAGTGATGGCTCGGACGCTGCAACATTCGCGGAGCCATCACCACCGCCGTCGAGATCAGGACCAGCCGACAAGCCTTCGAAGAAATTGCAGAAGCCCATGCCTGAGTCTGTTCGACGCCAGAGGAAGAAGACCATGGAAGATCTGAAGGCAAACATGTCTCAGCACTCGCCCACTGTTCAGAACCTCTTGGCAGATGGGACCGCGACACAGGAAGACTCAGATTGTTTCATCGGCTGCCAACCAAAAGAACCTGTCGGTGATCGCGAACAGAGCCAGGAGCAAGCAAAATCACTAAGGCACCGCAGCAAAAGCTTCGTAGGCAGGAAGCGAAGCAAGACTGTTGGCGAATCTGAAGACATGTCTGAGCAGCCTTCAGCCTCATCAGGCCCATCTCGCAAGCGTAGCAAGAGCAATGCCGACCACACTGCACCAATACCAGTGCGTGCTAACGAGGAAGCAGTTCCCAGCATGAACTGTCTCAAATCCCATGAGTCCGAGACTCCTGCTCGAGACCGACCGGTACCCGCGCACGCAGACTTTGCTTCGGTTGCGCGTGCGCTGCAGTCCCATCCTCCAGATCCATCACCTGCAGCGCGTCGCAGTGCTCCTGTGCCTAAACGGTCTTCGATGCAGCGATATTACTCGCTTCACAAGATCGACATCCCTGTGCAAGAGCCGTCTACGGCACAAGACGATGGAGCCAAGCAGGAACCCGAATCCAACGTTCAGGCTCAAGAGACTCCGCACGCTGTACAGGACGAGAGGACAGTGACTGAACAACGCCCAGCTCTCCCGTCCCACCACACATCTGCCAGCGTATCCTCAAGCGCTCTCACAACACCAGTGGCCGTCGGATCTAGTTACTCCGTGGAAGATCGGTTCCCTGGCTGGCAAGGCAAACCAGCTTCACCAAATGCCACGCCGCCTCAGACTCCTGTGCACAGTCCATCATCTTCAGTCTCGTGGCTCTCGCTTCGAAACAATCGATCTCAGAGTGCGTTACCATCTGGAATACCTCCACTTCCAGAATTGCCAGCCGACATCGCAGCAAAAGTGTCTCGAGCTGATCAGATGGTCGCGAAGAAGATGAGGTTGAGTCCACGCAGTTCACCAAGTACGTCCGCTCGCAATAGTATTGACAGCGTGGACACCAGGAAACAATTACTCGCCAGGAAAGCGGAGGCTCGTAAAGAGCAGGATGAAGAGCGCTCCAAGGAAGCCAGGCAAGCTGCTCTTGACAAACTCAACGTGCCAAGAGAGGAAGACGAAGACGCTGCTGATAGACCAGCAGCAGACAGAGCGCGCTGGAGTGTCGACGGCAGCATCCAGCTACCCAGACCTGAAGAGCAACCGCTTCCTGCATCTCCTACGCACGACTCACAGCATCCAGGTTGGCCAGGTTGGGAACAGCAGTCTAGTCTGTGGCGGCAGAGGAGAGAAGCACTTGCTCAGTCGCTTGATACAGCTGACCAGGGTCCTATCGATGAAGTACCTCAGCAGACCTGTGACTCGCCGTCAACGCCGGGCATTGTCGTGTCTCGTTACATCACCCCTCTCGGTGCAGAGAACGCACACAACGCCTATAGAGCAATGGAGACCGAGCACGACTCTGCAAAGAAGTACGCCCAAGAGTATACAAGCCTCATCGAAGACGACAAGGAGAACACGCCATCACGTCCAGCCATCCCTCGTGCGGACAGCGTTGTGTCGACCGCAACCCTCGTCACAATGCAGTCGTCTAGTGAACGCCCCGTCCGCGTCAACCCCTCTCGATCAAACAGCGAACTTTCATCATACACCACCACAACCACCGTCTCCAGCACAACAACCTGGTCGAACTCGAACCACGGCAGCAACCGCAGCCCATTCAACCGCGACCGCCAACAACACATGCGCACGAAATCCGGCCGCTTCGTCGCCTACCGCCCCTCGGACGCCTCCCAAGCCGAACGCTCCCGCGCCTTGAGCCTCGCCCGCCGCTCAACTCAACAAGCCGCCACGTCCAGCGCCGAAAACCTCGCCGTCCCACCTCCGCGTCCCGAGCTGAAGAAATCCAGCTCCGAGACGCTCTTCGACCGTTTCGGTGGCGGCATGCAGTATGGCTGGGACCGCGACTCGGGGAGTTTCGGGGGTTCGGCGGGGATGAGGTCGAGTGGGGAGGTGGGGAGGCAGGAGAATCGCAATCGGAAGAGTGTCAAGATGAGTGAGGAGTTTGGGTTGGATTTGAGTGATGTGCCGGTGTTTTTGAGGAGGGGGGAGACGTTTTCGACGGCGTTTCATGGGTAGTTGGGGAGGGGCTGAGGTGTGGGACTGGTGTTGGGTGATGATGGGGTTTATGGTGACGAAATTGAAGAAGTATGAATTCGATTCTTCTGTTGGGATGGGACGATGGGTGAAGGGTGAATGGTGGATAGAGATGGGGTGGCTGGCTGGTGAGGTAGGGGAGGTATATAGATACAAAACAAAATCACCGTGCTCGACGGAAGCATACAACGTTATAGGCGGATAGTATTTCGGCAAACCCCAATGAAAAATCCCAACAATAACACTTCTCAGGGGCCCACTCCTCTTATCTGCGTACCCTAGCTTTCTTGGTGTCTCCTCGCAGGTGTTGTATCGGTACTTCGAGCACAGTATGCATGATGGATGGCTGCGTGTTGCACCGTGTGAGGCAAATGTTACCTGGTCGATGGATCTCGCTTCCTCTCTCAAGGTGGTAGGTACATGTAGACAGAAGACACGTCCACAAGCACGAGATGTCGTGCGCCTGTGGTTGAGTTGGATCTCTGTACGCGGTTTGTGTCGTTTGGTGTTGCAAACAAAACAATACAAAAGCATGTTGTTACTGGGATAAGACGCAGGACAGTCTGACTCGATGCAGTCCTCCCTCCATCCTCGCAAGTCTCGAAGACCAGGAATATAGGAAAGGTGAGCGACGATAAGGAAAACACGCACACACACATAAGGAGTTCTCAAACAGCCAATTCTCGGCCTTGATTTCGCTTCGTTCGTATAATACATCCCACCTCTCATGGGTGGTTCTCTGGGGGTATACCTTATACTTCTTCTTCTCTTTCTCTAATATCATTCATCTACTCGTTCACACATCGACAAAACAGCCGTCCGATCGTGTCATCACAACAGCAAGCAAAGAAAAACCGCTCAGCAAAAGTACTTGTACACTCGCTTCCACTTGGGCCAATTCGCGCGCTCGGCTTTCTCCTCTTCAATGAGCTCCGCGACGTTCAGGTCGCGGATGCCGGTGGCGATGTCCATGTTGTAGGAGCGGGCGACTTTGGTTTTGAACCAGAATTTGTAGGGCTGTGAAGGAAGGCGTTGGTTAGTATGGGCGAGACTTATGAGTGCGGTTGTGGGAATGGAACTTACGATGTAGAAGAGGATGACGATCGGTGTCGCGAGGTATGCCTGGAAGAAATCGTTGGCCTGACCGGCAGGACCGTCGTCGCCGTATCCGATGGGCCATGCGCCGACCCAAAACTGAGCAATGAGGACGAGGCAGTTGAAGATGAAACCGACCCAAGAGCCGAAGACACCTGGCGCGCTGCGGAAAGCGAGCTCGTCGAGAGTGTGGCCTTGCTTCTTCCATGCGGCACGGAATCGGATGTGCGCGAGACAGATGCTGCCCCAGGTGAAGATTGAGGAGAGACCAGAAAGCGCCAGCATCCAGTTGAAAGCATCAGTCTGCTTGTCGGATCCGGCAAAGAAAGCGAGGAAACCAAGAAGGGAGGCAATGCCAATAGCGACGATCGGACGACCTTTGCGGTCAATGTAGCCGAGAATCTTTGGCGCCTGGTTCTGGTCTGCGAGCGCGGCCAGAGTACGTGAGCTTCCGTAGATGGACGAGTTGCCGACGGAGAGTACAGCAATCATGATAACTACATTGAAGACAGATGGGAGACCGCTGATTCCGGCGTTGGTGATCGAGATGACAAATGGCGATGCCCTCGCGTCAACGCTGGAGGTGGCATTGAGGAGACGCTCGTCGGTGTAAGGAACAAGGAGGCCCACAAGCGTCAGCGAGACAATATAGAAGATGGTGATTCTCCAGAAGACCTGCTTGACGGCGGTGGGAAGCGACTTCCTGGGGTTTGCAGTCTCCGCTGCGGCGAGACCGACCAGTTCGGTACCGGCAAAGGCAAAGGCTGCAGTGACGAAGACAGAGCAGAGACCCTTGAAACCATTGTTGAATGCGCCGGGATTGTGCCAATTCTTTCCTCCAATGTATCCACCGTCTGGACCGCCGCCGCACGTAAGGATGATGCCGAGGATGATGTAGCCGACCACAGCGATGACTTTGATGATGGCGAAGATGAACTCGGCCTCGCCATAGCCCTTGACACCGAACAAATTGATGACGATGATCAAGACGAGGAAGATGGAGACCCAGGCGTCAGGGTTGATCGAAGTGTTCCAGTACTCGATGGTGATGGTGGCAGCGACGATTTCCAGCGGGAGGACGACAAGCCATTGCATGGCGTAGCTATACATTTGTTAGCGTGGTTCGGGAGTGTATATCAATTTGTCATGACCTACTTCCACCCCATAGCAAAGCCCCACGCAGGATCGATGAACCGAGTCGAGTAGGCGGAGAAGGATCCAGCAACAGGAAAAAGAACGGCCATCTCTCCCAGAGCATGCACTGTGTTGTACAGCATGATGCCGATGAGGACGAAGGCGATCAGGAGGGACGCAGGACCGCCATGCGCAAGCGCAGAGCCCGAACCGACGAATAGGCCAGTCCCTATCGAACCACCGATTGCAATCATCTGGAGATGGCGACCCTTCAAATGCCGCTGGAGGGGTGAGGTCGCAGTCGCGGCAACAGCAGCCTCAACATCGAAGACTCGGCCATCGGCGCCGACGGTGCCTTTCGGTGTTGCGTGGGCGTTTGGATCGCGTTTGAAGCTGTCGACGAAGCGAGTCGACCAGGAGCGGTGTTGGGCCATGGCTTCGCCGTATTCTGGCAGGCGAGGTGAGTCTTGCGGCGAGTACTCAATTTTGCCCATGGTCTTTTCCGGATCGTCCATGACGGCGGTCGGAAGAAGAAGATTCGATGCGGCGCGGCTTTGTTTGCAGCTCGTGAAGCAAGCAGAGAAGTGAAGAGCGGGCGGCTGAGCTCGGGTTAGCTGGTTAGGACGTTAAAGATAGTCGGTCGATCGAGGCCGTCGGATCAGGTGCTGAGGGGTGAAGGGCTCGGAACCACGGGCACACGCACACAGCAGCAGCGTCGAAGAGGCGGCCGAGCGTGTGTGAGTGCGACGGGCGTACAGCAGCAGGTCGAGCAGCTGGACGAGTCTTAAGGGCGCGGTGGTGTTTGGGTGGACGGCCGTCTTCCCAAGGTTATTTAGAGTTCCGCGTGCGCCAACGGCCGGCGGGAGGCTCGCGAGTGGCTGATGAAGGGGTCTATCGACGGCGATGAGGAGTTGCAGTGAGAGATTTCATGGGCATTCACTCGCTCGGCTCGCGGCTGGCATGGCAGGAGGCAAGAGCGCTTCGAAAGACAGGGTCTTGTCCTGGTAGACGTCGTGCGACCACACTGCGCAGCCAACAGCATCGCTCGCCGCACCCGTGCCAAGCCTCAAGACTGGCTCCTTCACTCGCCCCCTCCACTCCGCGCCGCACTACTCGATAAGGCCACTCGAGAACCAGCAGCGCCATCTCTCCAATGACAATCATCCATCAACGCGACGTTGTCTGCGAAGCTTTCTCGTCATCGTGCTTGCCATGCGACTGTCGCAACCGATCCTGCTGAAGCTTTCAGCGGTGGCGTTTTGACCACGCTGCACCACTCCACGGCCAAACGTCAGCCAGCCTTGCGTGTTGAAGACGACGCCGACGCCATCCATTCTGCCCGCTCGGCGCACCACACTCTTCTGTGCCCCAATTGTCTCGAGCCTCCACGCACCGACGACCTTGCACGACGCACCGCAGCCTCATCCAGGGTCGTTGGT
This sequence comes from Zasmidium cellare ATCC 36951, assembly GCF_010093935.1. Classification (NCBI taxonomy): domain Eukaryota; kingdom Fungi; phylum Ascomycota; class Dothideomycetes; order Mycosphaerellales; family Mycosphaerellaceae; genus Zasmidium; species Zasmidium cellare. Next base: position 762,195 of record NW_022986955.1, read on the forward strand.
AACACAAACGCTGCTCATTGGTCTCCCCATGTCACTCCATCATTAAACCGCGGGGTTTTGGCTTTTCCCTTTCGCACTGGCTTCGTTTTGCTCGTGGAGAAGGGCGACAGCGTGAAGTCTGGTTGTGAACATCTTTCCCGTCTTCAACTTCACGTACAATCGGATGGTCATCGCTGTGGCATCGCAGTGCTTCCAAGTCTCTCGGATTCTGCCCGTCTCGCGTAGACCAAGCATTGTTGGAATCGCCGCTAGACCCCTGCCAAGTGGGCCGGAGTGATAGCAGCTGACCGACGCCAGTGACAAGTCGGAAACCCATCCAACACCAACATCGCCTTCTTATCGAGCATGACGAATCTCTTCAACTTCAACTCTTTCTCCCAGTCGACCGACCCTTCGCTTTCCATCCCAACTGACATGGTGTCCGGACCGAATAGTCGTCTTGCACATGCTGCCTCCCGACCCACGATTTCCAAAGCAGAAGCGTTGAATACGTGGATGGGGTACCTGCCGTGTAACAGAACGTGCGCGAGGTTGGAAAGAAGTGTCTGGCCACGTATTTCTCCGACTGTCGCCATCGCGCTGAATTATCACTCCCGATCTCACAAGCTCACGCATCCTTCATTTGGACCTGCATCTCCGCCGAGCATTTCGAACGAGTTGTCTCCTCCCACGCACGGCGGTGTGCTTTGACGTGATCCCAACCAACCCACCCAGTACCATGGACTGTGAAGAAAGGGTAACACGAGGACATCGCGTGGCGGTGGGTCGGTGCATGCGTGTGGCCAGTTGTCCTCCCACGAGTCGACGACCATTGGTAAAGTATTCTCTTTGTCTTCCTTGGCTCCAAGAGAGTGATTGTTCCTCTTCATTTCCACATTGGCAACGCCGGGCTAGGAGAGGATGTTAATCCAGCTGCCAGCGAAGCCTACACGGCATTTGATGAGCGTCTTTCGAGAGAGAAGAGATCTTGTCTTGTCGGTGAGCGAGGTGCTACGTATCGCCATGCGACGTGATGGAGCATGAGATGGGTCTTGGACGGCTGGCCATGCGGGCCACGATGAGGTGCAGTTATGCTGATGCGGTAGGGTAGAGATCCACCACGTTTTGCAGATGCGTTGAGAAACCGATACCGTCGGATTGGCAAGCATCGTGCGCACAGTTCTCGTCCCCGTCTGCCTCGATCGATAGGGATGTCTTCCGCGTAGCCGCCAGTCGAAGATGTCGCTCATCGCTTTGCAGCTTGATCTTTGGAAGGAGTGAGTCGCATCCCGATTTCACATCCTTCACATCCCCCGTCTTCTAAGAATACGATGTGGATGGGGAGATCTTCTCTTCGGGCACTCGAGCTCGTTTCCATTTTGGTATTTGTCTCGGATCCAGCAACACATCTCCGCGTTATGATATGGGCTGTGCTTCATCGCGGTAACGGAGTCCAACACGGAAAGAATCGAATCGAGCAGTAGCTTGCCATACCAGAGAGTCTTCGATGCGGCATCAGCTTCTGGAGCAAATATTGAATCCTCATGCGATGAGATACCCATCACAAACTCCATCGTCTCTGGCAAGCCCCAGCACAGACTTCCGCCGTGGCTTCATATTTACCAGGGGACTATTCGACCATGGCAGTGCGAAGGACCAGCACAAGACAGCAAGAAGAGACTAATGATAAAGAAGGAAAGAAAAAGCAGGATGGATGAATTAAAGTAAGCTTAACCTTCACCCCTCAGAAGGAAGTGAAATGCGTTTTCATCCTGCCCTCCACATTATTGTCCTCAGCCGGGGTACACACGCCCTATAAAGTCGAAGGCTCGAGGCAACCTTCTAGAGTGGATTATCTTACGTGATATGGCACTTTTTATCGAATGATCATTCGCAGGGTCAGTTACTGGGAGCCGCATTCTCCTCTCTCTGTCTCTTGAGTCGTGCGACTTCGACTAGTAAAGTACAATATACCTCGCGAAATCAGCCTTCTCGCACCTACCCCTACAAAGCAACAAGAACAACGATCATGTTACTCGATATGCCTCGCTGATTGGTGGATCCTCATCGGGCGCTGCCGATGTTTTCCTCGGGGTTTGGCCGGGAGGATGGCTTTGGGTTTGGGGGTTGGAAGGGGGAATGGTATAGAGGTATGTATATGCTACGAAGACCGGTGGAGAGCGGGTTTTGTTTCGTTGTTCTGCTGAATAACGAGCTGGGTCATCATGTCTTAGTGAAAGACGGGTGGGTAGGTATGCTAACGAGACGATGGTGGTGTGGCTTTGTTGCGTGGTCAGATATTCTTCGCCTTTCGAATGTATAAAGAAGGCCCGTTGACTTTAGACGATTATCGACATGTTCTGATGTTCCTTACAATCGGGCTCGATCGATTGAGCAGTCTTCACTTCGGTCGTCGGGCACACATCATTGCCGGACTCGACATCTCTGTGCTGTCCTGGACTGGCCAGACGAGGGGATGAGCTGTTGAAGCTGAACCTAGACGGTGAACGGCACGAGCACACTTCCGAAGAACATGGGCGTAGATGTTCATTGTTCGAAGTCACGAAGCCATCTCGGAGAGGTGAGAACTCCAGAGATCCGACCCCTTTTTCTCCCCATATCGATATGCAGGTACAGAACTTACCTGAAGATCCTGGTGCTGGTACAATCCAGCACCAGGGTAAGAGGCCCTGGTGAAGTTTCTCTTGTCCCTGAAGCTTCTGTTCTTTTGTCATTGAGAGTAGAGGCCCCTGAACTGGCTGGCATCGGGGTTGGAAAGATCGGTCGACATTGTTGTCGACCAACATGGTGTGTTAAAGGTCTTCGAACCTTGCCGTGAGAAGGTCCATTTGGCGTTGGGGGTGTTGGAAATGGGGAGATTCAAACCAGGAATGGCATCTGAGGCAGAGCTGTTCAGGTATTCGATTCGAACACAGGCGCTCGTATTTACGCTCCGTTCTCCTGCAAGTCCGTTTGGATGTTTCGCAAAGAGACGCTTCGACGTGATGCACGACGGCTTTTTGCTAAGAGCTGAGGTCTTTCGCAGGACGTCACGAGTGGAGCGGATGTCCTGCAAGATACTTGCAGAGGAGATTTGCAGCTCCAAGAAACACGGAGTGGTTCCCTAAGCCGGACCTGGGATTTCGAAAACTGTTCACATGTCGATGTTTCGTGAGTCTCGCCATATGCAGCGCTGGCGTTGGCGCGACCATTGTGGACTCCTAGATTTCGACTACGCGAGCAAGCAAATGTTCGATGCAGCTTCGAAAGCTGCCGATGGAAGAACACTCGTTCTGCACCGCTCAACTCTCGCGGCGAACAGCTTCTTTTGAGCTGTTGGAGAGAGATAGAGGCGTCGAAAGCTGCCGGCAGATACTTCAATGGCCATCCCACGTGGTGGCGAGCTGCGTTACTTGCAGCTGCCTTCCCAATCAGTGCCGAAAAGGTGCCTTTGTGGCGGCGAGCTGTGCAGAATTGGGCGAGATAGCTCTCGATGTGGACTGAAAAGAGCTGGGTGCCTTTCTGCCAGCTTCAGATCTAGACTGTTTGACATGTGAAGTTGTCGTTCGATGCCCAGAAAGAGTGCGCCGCGGAGCCAGCACGTGGCGGGTGAAGCCGTTCTTGAAAAGGAATGTGGAATTGAGTTTTTGGAGGTCAATCCGGCACGCACCGAAGAGGCGTTCCTGACGATCACCTTCCAGACCCGTCAGCTTGATCCATGACGGCGAGAAGAGGTGAAGTCCTGTCGACACGACTCGCGGAGACGCATGGTAATAATGGAAAAGCAGTGCCGTCAGCGAGAGGTTTCCACGAGCAAAGCCGTGCCAGAGGATCGAGACAACTTTCCCAAGAGATAATGGGGCGTCTTGTCTAAATCGACGCCTATCATGCAGCCTCTCCCCCAGCCGAGACTGCGATCCGTCGCCGTGCAGAGGTGATCGAAGATTCATTGAATGCACAGGACGAGGAGTGTACACTTTTTACGAAGAGTACGACGGGACCAAGAGGTGAGGTTGTGGTTGCGCAGTTATCACAGGGTTTCTGCGACAAGGACAATCTCGTGACCCCCGTCGTGAATGATTTCGGCAGCTCTGGCCGAGATTGAGCCTGTTTGCAGCGGTTCCCAAGCTTTGCAACGGCTCGACATTGGAGGAGCAGACCGTTGAGAAGTGAAAATGGTGCCATGGCTTGCTGCGACATCATTCACTATCGCCAGCGCTTGCGACCGCAGCAAGCGAGCGAGCGAGCAAGAGCTACTTTTCCTGATAGCATGTGCGTGTTAAGAAGGAGGAGAACTTGGAAGCGCTTGGCTGGTGGTCTGGGCTCGCTCCTTGTCCGCAATGGGACGGGCGGCGGAGAAAATAGAGTCGCAGTGACAGGGAAGGCGCCGGGGGTTGATTGGTCGCGGCAGCACAGGCTCGACTTTAGGCAAGCTTTAATTCTCCCAGGTGGAACCAGCGCCGGCCGCAGTGAGGATGAGCGAGTGCCAGGCTGGGGCGTCGCCGCGGAGGGGTGACGAGGAGATCCAGCGCACTTCCAGCGCAATCGACGACGGTCGGCGTCGAGCTGGTGTCAGTTGAGCGTCAGTCGCGGAAGGCTCTGCTCGGCCGCTGCCCTCTGTCTGGGCGTGTTGAAAGCCAGGCCTGTCGCGGGCGTCGCAAGCTGCAGAAAGCCAATTGCTGCTCTGAAAAGCCATCCGTCCACCATCGCCCATCGACCTTTGTCCCTCGTCCATCGTTCACGCCTGCTGCACGCGCTCGCTCATTCTCTGTCCACGCCGCCAGCAGCACATATATCGCCGTCATTCCCTTGTCGTGCACCGCCGTACCGTACCAACGTCGCTGCTTCCCGCCAAGCACACATCTCCTCCAATTCGACCACCGCCCTGTTAGACCACTGTCTCGACGCCTGCTCCGACGAGCCTTCATTTGGGTGCCACCCTGTCGCACTCGCCTCCACCACACGGCCTGGCCTGATTGCTGCATCGCTCCCTTATCTCAAGCTCAACCGACCTTGACATCTCTCATCGTCTTCCACGCTTGCTTTCACAACCACCACCTTTCGACATGGCGTCCAACATCACGTTCGGCGCTTCCATAGTGCCCACCAAGACCGACGACAACCGCCTGCTGCCTCAACCGACCACAGAATCGCCAGCACTTACCCCTGCTGTCTCCCGTGACGACTTCTACAACAGCAACGTGCCAATACAATCACCCTTCTACCAGCACCCACCTGCTTCGCACGAAGTCGTCTCACACAGCCGCCAGAACAGCGATAATAAGGTGTCGACGGCCGTGTTCGAGAAGGACGTCGAGAGTGGTAACGTCACTCCCCTGTCCGGCGCCGACGACGAGAACCCATTCACCAGAGACCATGGCATCGAGAACAACAAGGAGTGTGCCATGTGGCCATCGAGAAAGACCTTGAAGCAGAAGAAGAAGGAGGAGAGGAAGCTCAAGAGAGACCAACGGGGATGCACAAGCTGTGCGCCCGTCATGAACGCCTGGAGCAAGCTCACCAAGAAGCAACGCTTGCTGGTCAAGATTGCTGTCGCTCTCTTCCTCGTTGGTGTTGCCGTAGCTATCGGTGTCGGCATCAGCGTGGCTGTTAAGGGCACCTACTATGTTGCCGATGGCAGCTCGAAGCACATTGGAAGATGATTGCTCGATGCCAGAATGGGTATGTCAACATCTTTATGCAACCACATCAACATCGCTGATAATTTCCAGGCTACCACGATCGCGCTCTGCTATCTCTTTACGACCCATCGTCTCACGGCACAACCTTCGCTTTGGCGCTTCCCTTAACCCTACGCTCGCTCTCATGAGTCGGTCGAGTGGCACTGGCCACCCTTATGATGATACCCGTCTTACTGTACAGATCTTTTTTGGCGAGGTGCTTGTGGAGTTTGTTTGTTGGGGACACTTGTCGTTGAATGGTATAGAAACTGCACAGGGAGGGAACAAAGGCTTTTACACATGCTTGGGAGATTGAGCGGCTGGATTGTGCCCCTCCTATTACGGCCTATGGTCATGTCGTATGTATTTTGGCACGTAAATGAAGTTTTGTGTGTCGATGAGTGCATCTCGTTGACGGTTTGTGTTGACTTTCGATTCAGTTTCTTATGAGTCGTGTGGCTTTTGTTCTCGATGTCGATGATGAAGATTGGCATTAAAGATGACTCGCATGAGAACGGATACTTGAATCGTGAGTATAATGATCATCAAAGACTGACTACACCGTTAGCGGAGAAGTATCGACTGCTTACTACGTCCTCCACCCGAAGTACACTGTAACCCTCTCAAGGCAACACGAAAGCTACAACGAACCCTACTTCCGACATCACCTCCATTCTCTTCGCACGAGCTGAAACTCACCACCACCACCCTCCTTCGCCATCCGTACATCGCACCCAAACAAGCCCATCAACCGACCGAAACTCTGCCCTATAAGCTACTGAGAGTTGGAGCTTAAGCGAAGCCTACTTTCTTACCTGCCCCACGCAGGGTTCAGCGGAGGGTACGGTAGGGCCTCGCGAGTTGGGTGGGAAAGCATTCACATACGCAATGTGTCCCTGCGCGTGGTAGTGGGAGCGAGGGCTGAGAATGGTTGAGTTCGCGAAGGGGTGTGGGCTGGATCTGGGGATTGCTGAGTGATGGGTTGGGGTTGGGAGGCGCAGGGCTGAGGGGGCAGGTGGGATATATCTGACGGGAGGTGCTTTTTTCTCTTCGAGGAGGAGGGGTTTTCATCTGGACTACACACAATTACTGCGACTCTTTCCCAACGAACGATGTCCAAGACCACCGAACTCCAAACACTACAATCCCTCCTCTCCCCCTCCGAAATCCTCACGCAAAACCACGATGGCTACCTGCAAGAATCCATCGTCTGGGCACAGCAGGCATACCAACACCCAACCCTCGTGATCCGACCAAACTCCATAGACTCTCTCTCGAAAGCCGTCAAGTTCCTCACCGATTCCTCGCTAGACTGGCAAGTCAAGACCGGTGGAGCGGGTGGCGCATCCGCCACGGATGTCGTGTTGTCGAGTCGAGCGTTCAACTCGACGGAGTTTGTGCGCGAAGAGGAGGTTGTATATCTCGGCGCTGGGGCGCTGTGGGCGGAGTACTATGAGGTTATGGAGAGGGTTGCGCCGGAGTGGACTGGTGAGTCTTCTCTCTTTCATTCATTCTTTTTTGCCTTGCTTCTGTGTGTTGATGGGACTGATTGTGGTAGTTATCGCGTGTCGAACGCCGTTTATCGGCGTTGCTGGGTCAATCATCGCGGGTGGTTTCAGTTGGCTTTCGGGGGATTATGGATGCACGTCTGATCCGGATAATATGCTTGATGCGCAGGTCGTCAAGCTGGATGGGAGTGTAGTCTGGGCGAGCGAAGAGCCGGATTTGCTTTGGGGGTTGAGAGGCGCTCAGCTTGGTCTTGGAGGTGAGATCCAAACTCCTCCTTCTAATCAAACGATACATCACTGACGAGGCTTGATCTTTCACAGTGATAACGAAATTCAAACTCCGCGCCCGCAAATACACCCAAAAAATCTGGGGCGGCATGATCCTCATCCCCAAAGGCAAACCCAACGAACAAACCGTCGCCCGCGGCATCGCCAGCATGGACACCGGCGTGCCCCTCCCCAAAGTCTCCATGTTCCTCTACACCCTCTCGGGCATGCTGGCGAGCGTCCTCGGCGGCCGCGGCGACGACGTGCTGGTCCTCCACATCCTCGACGCGAACGGCGAAGAACACGGCCGCAAGCTCTTCGGCTGGGCCTTGGAGATCCCGGGCGCGGTGGATAAGACACAAGTGCTGAATATGCAGGGCTTCGCGAAGTTGCAGGCCGCGGCGGTGGCGAATATGGGCAAGGCGAAGGCGTGGGGGCAGGCGATTACGATGGCGAGGGTGACGGAACAGGTCGTTTTGGATGCGTTTAGGTGGCTTGAGAGGATCCAGAAGGGTGGGGGGAGGATTGCGAAGGAGACGTATTTTCTTTTTGAGTTGTTTTCGATGGTGGGTCTTGTCATGTCCACGGCATTCAGACTTCGATTGATACTGACTGAACCGGCAGAGAGACCCCACCACCCCGTCCTCTGAATCCGCATGGCCTCGCCCTCGAGACGCCCGGCATGTCTTCCTAACGAGCGCTGGCTGTGGTCCCGACGCTGGACAAGACGAAGTCGAGCAAACGATCCAGATCGGCAAGAACGCTTTGAAAGAAATTCTAGGCGACAAGTATGAGGAGAGATATATAGACACGAATGCTTTGGATGAGTGGAATGATCTTGAGACAGTAAGTCCTGTCAGTCACAGTGAAGGGGGTTTTGTGAGTGCTGACGTTGATGGGTAGATTTATGCGGAGAATTGGAAGAGGGTGGTGAAGGTTAAGAGGAAGTATGATCCGAAGGGGAGGCTGAGGAGTATGCCGGCTGTTGATTGGAAGGAAGTTGAGGAGAGGTTGGGGGCTTGAGGGAGGTGAGGGTGAACGGCTTGGCGTGGGGAGAGAGTTATCTTTCCGAATCAGGAAGAGGCCTCACGGATCCAACAACTCTGTCGCCAAAAGCTCGTTTCTTGCCTCATAGCTCATGGTCATGGATAATACAGGCCGAGGACTCTCTCGTGGTTCCTCTTTACGATGCATTCGAAGACAAATACGCAGGTCTGAGAATGCACACCTATGTTCGTGGCTCAGCGCAAGTGCCATACAGTGCACAAAGTTCTGAGAATGCTGCTGCTCTGCGCGTGAACCAATAAGAATCGTAGGACAGTCGGAGTGAGCTCCGTCGACAATTTGCAGCTGCACTTCCCTCTCCTAGCTTTCCGGTCCTCGTCATCACACAAACCGTCAGGAAATCGACATCCACACGACCACTACCATCATCAATGCCATACTACTGGACTGACTGGAAGAACAACGCCCGAGTCCCTAAAGCGACATCTGTGTGGCTCAGCTCTCAGCCCCGGAGATAAAACGACTTCTGTACAGGTTTCTAGAGCGTCCAAGGACTCTTCTCACGAACAAATCACGATCGACCGGAAGTGAGACCGAGAACACCTCCAGACTGTCCATGTCTACCTTGCTCCTCTCTCTACCACAGCCCAAACATGAACAATCAATCACGCATATCGACGTTGCTCAGCACGACCATCAGATAGCAAATGAACCTGGCCTGAAGAGACGCGCGCGCATCGGGGATGAGGCTTTCAAAACGATCGCCTTCTTGGAATTTTTTTCATGAAGCTGTGTCATTGTGGCGCGCGTTTGGCGGCCTCAGAGGTTTGGGAAATTCTGCGATTCTGGGGGTGAACCAATCAGAATGGACCATGAGCTTGAAGTCGACGTGTACAACATGTCAGAGCATCATTGTGGCAGATACCCTCGACGGGTAGTTGAAGCTGTGATGTGATATTGTACCCTACTCACGGATCTGGCTGAACAACAGGAGGACTGAGATCACGAGGACTTCCTACTCCAGGTTACGACTCCAAGAGCGGAGAAGACTGGCTATCACCGCCGACTCACTCGACAGCCACATCACGAAACATCGCCAGCTCCACACGCGAATCCAGGAAGGGGACCTCACCAAGGCCATACGTGCTCATTCTACATCTCTCGATAAGGTGGGACGGTATACCACAAATCAGGATTCCCAAAAAGGCAATGAAGCTGAAGTGACTGTGGCTCAGCTCAAATCGAAGAGGCCGCAAATTCTGAAGAATTCTGTTGCTATTGGCGTGGACCTATCAGAGGCAAGCAATGGTCTGAGGTGAGTGGGAAAAGATCATGGTGTGGCTCAGCCCTTAGAAGTATCCGGTGAACAGATTCAAAAATCTGAGAAATTCTGCTGCTCCTCCCGTGGGCCAATCAGAGGCATGCACTGGTTTGAAGTGAATGGAGAGAGCTCTTCGATTGAACGTCAAAATGTGCATGGTCTAGGATCTTCAGTCTTTCTCATGAGTCCGTCGGCCGGCCATTGGGAGTGAGAAGGGTGGGAGATACGACGCTGTCGCCCCACCTTAGAACGGAGCGTGCGTGTTTCCGTCAGATCTACCACGACATATCCATACATCTCGGACAGGCGACTCGGGGTCTAGGACTGATCGCCACATCAGTGCCACATTCGCCGTGAAGGGAGGATGATGTACCAGTACTCCAAAAGAGGAAGTGAAGCTGATGAAGGTGGCTCAGCTCAAAATACCGCCTGTTCCTCCTGGGCAGAATGTTGAGAGATTCTACTGCTCTTCTCACGGACCAATCAAGACGATGAGATCGCTGTCCGTCTTTGGTGAGTGAATGGATTAGGCTAGGACCGCCGTGCTCTTGGTACGAGATGTTAGGGATGAATCTGGTACAACATCGTATCTCTTGCCTGCAGGTCAAACACCACAGCGCGATGTCGGGGCAGACGAACAACGCAAAGCCTCTTGAGCAGACAGATCTCCTCGAGGCACCTACGATGTTGACAGTACAATCCTTTCGACCATTGCTTTTCGAGAGCGTTGGACTGGACCTATCACGAACCGGGACTTACCGCAATCATTGCCATGGGAGAACGGCGAAAGTCCACTGTTCCATACTAGGAAACGACGGCAAGCTGCAATTGTGGCTCAGCCGGCCTTTGAAGGGCGGGTTTTTGTTCGAAATTTCTGGGAAATCTGCTGCTCTTTCCATGAGCCAATCACGATCGATGATGACCATGATCCCTGTTGAGTGAATGAGTCGAGCCAGGATAGGTGGGCGCCTAGTATTGGTCTTATTTGTGCCTTACTTACAGGTCATCGCCATGACACTTTAAGAGCTGGGCAAAGAAAGATATCAAATTACGTTTTAAGGTCAGGACTCTACGAACCGCCTGTAGTGGGCTGAACATACATTTTTCTTCGACTACTGCATCTTTGAAGTATTGGACAGGACCCACGCGAATCGGGCTCTACCTCGTCGATTGGATAATCTGCACCTTTGGCCTGCCGGCTCTATCTACGAGATCTTTAGCCAAGTGACAGGCAATTTCAAGCTTGTAATGTTCTTCAGACATTGTTCGTGGGACGCAAAGGCTGAAGCATTCGTCCTTGCTTTGGCCATCTTTGGCCATCTTTGGCCATCTCTTTATTTACACCACAGCGTGCATCGCAGCTCCTACGACCGGCAAGCGTTGACTATCGTGAAGCTCGCGCTGGCTGGCATTTCTTCGTTCTTGCTCATTGTAACAAAACAGAGACGACCGGCATCGCCGACAGCCACCTCAGCTTTACACGTCCCACGTTACACAATGACTGCGCAAGGCGTTTTTACGGCATGCCAGCAACACAGAGCGTACACCGCAACACCCGCCCTTTCTACGCTGGACTAAACTTGGCCTAGCCGGACCATAAACTGCCATCAGTCCACTTAATACCACCTGAACTGTGGAAATTGCAAACCACGGCCAGCACGAATACGTGCTTGGCGATGTTCAGCCTTCACCGTACAAACCATCGCCGGCTGGAATGGTATGGCGAGGTTGCATTGAAGAGATGCTATGGCTACTGTGGCCTGAGGGTTCACAGCTGGGCAGAGCGTTTGAAGGCCAATACGAGGTTGAGGAGTTCTATAAGGCTTCACTCTCGTCCTCAAGACGACGAACATCTTCCAACCAACTCCCATTCACACCAACAAGACCACCACATTGGCCCCTTTCCCCTTTCTTCAACGAGAAGTCCCCCATCCAAACACCAAGACGTCTCTTTCCACAGTCATCAAAACAGTCACCCTCCTCAGCACCCTCAGCCTAGCTCTAGCCGACGTAATCACACCCCTCTACCCCATCGCCGCCACCGACGGCGCCCTCAAATGGCGGCCAGTCCTAGACTGGGACAAAGACACCTGCTACCACACCGCAGCCATCGACCCCAACGGCAACACGAACCCCGGGCTCGAGACCACGCCTCAAGTCGGCCCTTGCCGCCAAGCAGACCGTCTCTCGCACTGCAACGCCTACTCGCGGGAGCGCTGCAACCACGGCTGGTGCGTGTACATGTACGGGTATTACAGCGAGATGGACAACAATGTGTGGGCGAATGCGTATGGCCATCGACACGATTGGGAGCATGCGATGGTTTGGATCCGTGGGGATGCGCCTTGGTCGGTTATGTGGTCTGCGCATGGGGATTGTAAGTCTTATTTTAAAAACAAGGCCAAGGTTGCTAGTGTGTGCTAACTATCTCTCATCAGACTCCGACGCCGACGCCCGCGAAGTACGCTGGGAGGGCGATACGCACCCCAAGCTCGTGGCTCACCACGGCGGTGCCAGGACCGGATCCCTCAGGCTGGCTAAGGGCGACGATGACAACATCGAAAATGACTTCGGGCGTTGGTTCACTTGCCATCTGCAGTCTCGTGAGAAAATGGATGATGGGATTGGTCATAAGCTCATGACTACCAATTGGGGTTCCGCCCATATCGACCTGACGGATGAGAAATTCCCCGAGGTCTTGGAGAAGTATATGCCGAAGCAGGCGCGGGCTGATGGGTTTGATGCGTGGCATTGAGACTTCGTACGATGGTGATTAAGACGTCAAATATGGCGTATGGAAAGTCAAAGAGGGATGGATAGGGGTTGAGCAGTGGCGCTTTTTCGTTCTAATGTTTGTCTGGCTTTTGTCCCGTTTAGATCTCTTGGTGCTTTTGCGGAATCTAGCAGTGATTAGAAGTATTACAACGTATGTCAAAAGCTCTCTTGCTTCGGCACGACTCCTGACACTTTTCTCAATGGCCAGTCAAAAGAGCAGCAGAAGATCTTGAAAGAGCCATGAACGCTGAAGTGAGTGCGGCTCAGCAGGAATAGGTCCAGCGCAGTAGAAGTTGAGAAATTTTGTTGTCCTGCAACGGAGTCAATGGGATGTGTGTGGTTCTGCTGTACTGGAAAAAGCCTGAAGAGCTGCATAACATCAACAAGATCTGAGGCAAGCAATCAGTGAAGTGGGCTTCGCAAGCATCATGAAGTGTCGCGAGGGCGTAGCTGAAAGATGATCCTCAACTCTGAAAAGACTTTTTTGATTCTGGGAAACTATACGCTCGCTTATGCTTCGTAAGTCCTCGAAACAGGCGAGATCATTGATGTTCTTGAGAAGATTCAGGGCTGAGCTGATGATGATCACATGCGTTTTTCGAAAATTCGACGCTAGTGAACCTTATTCGACTCAAACATTGCCTGGCAGCAACTTGCAATATTTGAGGCTTGACTTCCGCTGAGGGTCCCTCCCCTTAAATAAAATGATACACTGATAGTACCACAGTACAATTATTGTGCGGACTTGACCCGATGCATCACCTTGGTCATGCCCTATTAAGCTTGTCGGGCCATTTGGCTTTGACTGCTGCATTTCGCTGTGGGAATCATTACGACGCAGTCATCATTGGCGGTGGTGCGTCAGATACATACACAGCTGTCCGAATAAAAGTCGAGGGCAAAAGAGTTTCATTGATTGAGCGAGAGGACCATCTGGGTGGCCAAGTCAACACGTACATCGACCTAACCACGCAGCAGCCTTTCGACCACGGCGTGCTCATCTACGAGAACATCTCCGTCTTGCGAACTTTTTTCGACTCCGTGAAAGCACCCTACAAAAGTGCAGGACCGTTCCTCCCAGGCATGAAAGACGCCTACGTCGATTTTGCATCGAAACAAGCCGTTTTGCCCGCCCAAGCCGCTGCCATATCAGGAAACGCAACAGAGCAGACGACGATCTACATCGAGCAACTGAAAAGATTCCCATACCTCTCAGAAGCAGGCTGCCATCTCCCCGATCCCGTGCTAGAAGAGCTGATAATCCCCTTCGGCGACTGGTTGGAGAAATACAACATCAAGGGCCTTGCAGCTGGTCTTTTCAATTTCGATTATGCGGGAATATCCTTGCTCAGCCTGCGTTGTATATGCTAAGGTATCACAAGCTTGTGACGGTGGAGACGCCGCTTCCTGGTGGGTGGGGGTATTGAGGCAGGCGGCTTTGAATAGTTAGGCTCTTTATGATGCTGCTTACCGACATTTGGGGGGAAGTGGGGATGCGTTTCTTAACGCGGATGTGAGGTCGATCGTCCGCGATAGGAGAGGAGTGGAGGTGCGCCTGACCACACATGGAACGCATGGACGGCCAGAGGTGCTACGGGCTGATCAGATCATCATGGCTATCCCACCCGTTGTCGACCAGTTGGACAAATTCCTCGACCTGACCAATGATGAGCACCAACTTTTCCGCCAATTCAACTACAGCTACGTCTGGAACGCAGTATTACTCAACTCAGGCATCCCCATCGACACAGGGATCAACATGATCTCACCCAAAGCAGCCGTAGGCGTTCCATCCGTGCCATCAACGTACGCCTTCCTGCCCTCCGGTCTCGAAGGCGTGCACTCCGTCTTCGGCTCCGATCACTTCCTAACCGACGAACAAGTCAAATGCCGGATCCTCGACGACGCGGTGACTGTTCGCTCTGTGCTTGAATACAACGATTCCCAAGGCCAAGAAACGAGGCTGGTTGACTTTCATAATGATTCCCCGTTTCTGTTCACGGTGCCGCCAGACGCCGTTCGGGCTGGATTCTTCGATCGGCTGGAAAAACTGCTGGGTGCATCGAGGACGTGGTGAACGGGACAGGCGTTTCAGGTTCCGATTTCGAGTCTGATTTGGAACTTTCCGGAGTATGAGGTTCTTCCTGGAGTGCTGAAGGCGCTTGATCAGTGATCTAGATGTATACCAACACACCACGTTCAATTTCGTTTTAATTGTCTGGCGGTAAAAGCCTCTCCTTATGCGCAACATTCTTTCCTCTCGCCCACTCGTGGATCAGATCGAAATTCCGGCACGTCTTCACGATACTCCATGTCGGATCATACTTCCTCGAGGGTGGATCGTAGCGAGCGCTCATGACGCCCACGTCCGCATGGCATCGAAGAGTCTGCTCTAGATAGCCCCAGCAATGCCGTGCGTGGCCGGCTTGGATTGATTCGGAAGTGTTCAGGTCGTTCGCTTCGGGGAAGTAGTACATGCGTCGGAGTCGGTTCTGGGAGTGGGGAGAGTGAGTCTTTGCAAGGGGGAGTAGGGGAGGTTGGGTACTTACGAGACAGTGCAGCTGGTGGAAGACTTCAATGTTGCCGGCGTAATATTCCTCTTCGCCGAAGACGGGGCCAGCCTTGGAAGGGAGTCTTGCGGCTTCTGTCTCGGACATCCTCACAATACCGACTAATTCCCTCTTGTCGTCAGCCAGTTGTCTCAGGATGAAGTGGAGAATCGAGTCTACCATCCAACAACCCATTCCAGTAGTCTTCAGTCATAGCACCATACGGGTCGTCTTGAGGTCGTGTGTGTTCCTCCGTAACGATGCCGCTGAACGTTTGCTTTACGTATTCGATTGGAGCGTCCATCGGATCTGTGTGTACGTTGTCAGAGCTTGCATTCCTGGTAGAATTGCAAGCGTACCTACTGTCGAAGCCTTGGCTAGATCTTGATCTGATCACGATGAACGGCAAGACCAAGAGCCAACCTGCTGCTAGGAGCCACC
This sequence comes from Zasmidium cellare ATCC 36951, assembly GCF_010093935.1. Lineage (NCBI taxonomy): Eukaryota > Fungi > Ascomycota > Dothideomycetes > Mycosphaerellales > Mycosphaerellaceae > Zasmidium > Zasmidium cellare. The sequence continues at coordinate 777,721 of NW_022986955.1, forward strand.
ACAGTACATCTTTGACAGTCCACTTTGATTTTGCTGGGCGATGCGACCATTCGTCGTCGACCAGAGACTCGTTCGATTTATCGTCGATAATCTCGTAAGATGCCATGCTGTTAGATCTGGCATTCCAGGAGTGTGAACGGAAGAAGCAGACTCTCGATACGTTTTGAAGCTCCCTCCCCCCTCTGCTCACGTGCGGCCTCCTCATAGCACGAGCACTAGAGGATGAAGCTGAGATAGCTCTTGGTGCACATCATGTAACTTCCTCGTGTGACCTTCTATTCAGGGCTTGGCGTGCAACGCATGCTTCGCCAATCCCCAAGTTGCAAACCGTCAGTTGTTTATCTTGGCCCAATAAATTACATGTACTGCCGTATGCTATCCTCGATGGATCTGTTTGGACGCGTGCTTTGTGTTAGTGTAGGAGCCCTAACTTCCACTACTGCCTGCGAGGCATATCGGTTGCATGTGTATGCAACCGTCCCCTTTGGCGGGCAGTTATATATATCCACCTTGCTGAATTGGCATCTCTATCACTTCAAGATCAGCTGTTGAACAAGAAGGGTAACCTTTCACTGCCTTCACTCACCGAAATGCAATCAAAGTTATTACTCCTCATCCTGGGCTTTACCGCTGGCGTCCTGAGCAGCCCTGTCAAGGTCCGTAGTTAAGCTGGCAAGAGCGTAATCTGTTTCGTGAACTGACATTACGAGAAGCGAAATGAAGCAGACACCAACTTGATGTACTCCGAGTACGCAGGCTCGGATAAGAGAAATGAAGCAGACACCAACCTGATGTATTCCAAGTATGGAGCATCCGAGAAGCGCAACGAAGCAGACACCAATTTGATGTACTTCAAGTACGGAGCTTCGGAGGAGAAACGGAACGAAGCGGATACCAACTTGATGTACTCCAAGTATGGCAAATCGGAGTAGACAAAGGGCGATAAGACACATAGGAGACTTCTAATGGCATGAGGTTCAGCATATAACTCTGTTTCCATCTCTGATCGATTTCACTTACAATTTGGTTTCACGTCAATCCCCGCAGAAAACAAAGAGTAGACGGTCATCTGATACTGTGAAGAAGCCACCCGACGGCTGAATAACCAGAATGTGGTGTTGAGAAGTCGAGGAAATTCGCAGCTCTTCAGGAGAGCGGATGGCACAACTCGCAATTGAGGGCTTGCCTGTATCTTTGGGAAATGGCGACAGCTCTGCGTGTACCTCTGTAGACATTGCTTCGATACTCTGTGGGTCCTGAGACGTCTTTGCAATGGAGCGTTTAAGGGGTCCTGTCTCCTACTCTCGTACGAGCCGATGAGGCAGATCCTTGGTTTTCCGTGCAATGGCTTCAGGTAGAGGAGGACCGGCCTGGGCCTTTGGAGACGCCATGACTGGCTGCAAACAACCCTCGAATCTGGCCAGCCATAGTGAGAAAAAACCGCATTCTCCCCTTCGAGACCCAAGAGGTGAAGTCCATGCACCCACCAACCGATGACATCAACCCCCTTACCATCACATGCCAACCCACCCTCCTCGTGTTCGCAGCAAATCCCCAAAAGTCCAAGGAAGGACAAAGAACATGTATGACGCGGATGAGATCTCACCAAGATCTCACGCACCATACCGCAAGCAGCAACATGTGTCACGATGCACCAATCATAGCGTGGCGCTGGCGATCGAGAGTACGAAGTCTATCGTCACTGAGTTGCCTAGGAGGGGAGGGATCGTCGGGGAAGCCTTGCTGGGTGCCGGTGTTTGGCGGTTGATGATGATGATGGAAGTGGGGAGGACGGAGTGAAGATATTTCATCATCAAGGAATGGGAATTGAGTGAAGAGAGGGATATAGTCGCTTCAATCCCAGAACACATACTCCTCTTTTGGTCCACCACAGCGCTTCGAATAAAAGCTCACCCTTAACAAACCAGTCCTCGAACTACGAAACCCACCCAAAATGTCCTCCTCCTCCGACTCCACCACCACCCCCGCCAACACAATCAACCGCGAAAAGTCCTCCTCCCTCGACGTCGGCCACAAAAAAGGCCCCACCGCCCTCTTCTCCGGCATGCAAGAATACAAGCGCGACTCGACGACCGCGTCGGAGCAGCGAAGATCCAGTTTGGAGGATATGAGTGCGAAACCGCAGGGAGGCGTGTTGGCGAATATGTGGAATAGGTGAGTTTTTTGTTGAGGGGTTGCTTGGGTGGATGGGGTACTGATGTAGGTGGGGGTGTAGTACGTTTAAGGGCGGGAGTGCGAAGTAGACGATTATGGGAGCAGGTGGTGGAAGAGGAGATAGTAGAGGCCAAGAGTTTGCTGGCGAAAAGGGGAGGGTAGGCGTGTACGGTAGAAGAAGAAGATGGTAGGAATGGGAAACGGGAATGGGAAACGGCTGTCATGACCAGTGGGTGATCAGGAATCATTTCCTTCCTTGACAGGTTGTGTAAATTGTCCATCGTCGAAGCAAGAGGAAGAGGAGCATCGAAAGACGATCGCTTCGTGGTCGATGTATCTTCCAACAAAAGAGCCGCAGAATCACCATAGCCTTTCGCATTGCCTTCCTCATGGCGAGCGAGCTGCTCTCTCCTCTCGAAGGTATCGTGACATTCCAGACCGCCTCCACAGAACGAATAGGTGATGGGGTGCATTTTTCGTTCACGCAGTCCCAACTCCGACTCCGACTCCTCTGGAAGGCATCCACCAAGTATTCTTCTAATTCAAGCCTGAAAAAGAAGTAATCATATTGCTTGCTTATTTGCCGTTCCCGCAGCAGTAGAGATGCACATAGGTTGTTCAAACATGAAACTGAGCATACAGGTTCTTCGCCGCTGCGATCATGCCACCCTCATCGCTCAGCACACCCGCCTCAAGCTCAGTGCCACTGGCTACTGTCGACGGACTCTGACCTTCCTTAGGGGACTTGGCTCGCCTGTCACCCCTGGCAGCATGGAATTCCTCTAGAGCACGCTCCACCTCGCGCAGCTCATCCACTCGACTGGGATCTCCCATCAGGTCCTCCCGCCGCTTCTGTACGCGCGATAACAATTGACTGGTTTTCATGGCTCTCGTGGCGCCGGGCACGTACGGCCTAAGAATGCCGTGTCTGTTTCGCCTCAGTCGCCGTCTTCGACTGTAACCTTTACTTCTCAGAGAAGGCCCTGGCGTGCTGTCTTGTTCTTTGACATTGTCATCTGTGGGCGGAACCGAGATTGACGAAGCCTGCAAGCTGTCATTTCCGCGAGTAGCGGCCGTGTGCTGAATCACTCCGAAGCCAGTCGGTGTAAAGAGATCCATTGCACTGATGGATTTCATCACAGCCGGTAAGCTGTAGCCAGAATCGACATAGACTGCGCCGACGATAGCCTCAACCATCGTCGCTTCCCACTTCGTCAGCGACTTGGGTTTCGGTCCATCTACCAGATCGCTGAGACCGAGACGCCTTGATCTTTTACACATGTGCACGTTGGTAGCGATTTTGTTGTACGTGCGATGTAACGCTCCTATGTGTCGCGTCATGTCAGCGATCCCCAGAAGGATAGGCAGAGACGGGTATACGAACCAAACGCAGCTGATGGGAAATCTTTCAAAAAGAAAACGACCTTGTAAATAGAGTCCCCGATGATTGCGAGCTCGTCCTGGGGTTTCTGCAGCCGTCCGATGCCAATTCGCATAGGTCCCCGAGCGAGCGCAGCTTTTAAATAGTCCGGATCCTTGAATTGGTACTGAATTAGACCCTCAATTCGCTGGCGTACCAAATTGAATTTGGATGCCATACCAAGTCCGAGCTCCAAGGCGGGCGTAGGAGAAGCGGCCAGTTCAGCGTGGCTCAATCTCTCGTCGGCTCCAGAGATAGTAAAACGTGAATGAGGCTTTGCACTTGAAGAAGGGTGTTGTAGCACGGGCGTCTTGCCATTATTCCCAGCCTTTGTACTGCCGCCGGTCGGCACCGCGCCCTCAATACTTTGAAGTCTTCGGATCTGGTTTCGAATCCTTTGGTCGCCTTCAAAACCAGGATACCCAGGCCGAAAAGAATGTAAAGCATGCGTTATCTCATCTAGATGATTGCGTATGTCGTCGTCAGCTGCAGCAGCTTCGAGTCGGGCCGCGAGTGCGTGAGTGAGCTGCTCAAATGTCGAGTTCTGGGTTCCGGCAGGCAGGAATTTCCGCAATATGTACTTTCTCTGCCTTCGTCTGGAATCCTGCGAACGAGATGCTTCACAGGCATCATTATTTATGGCCAACCCGCCTTCTCTCTGCTCCGTGTCACTGTCAGGCGTCAAGCCTGACGGCAGAAAGCCTTCTGATGGGACATCCTTGAACTCTGCAATTGGACTATTCGTCGAATCTGTGGCTTCTCCCGAATCCAGCTCCACGTCAGGCTCAAGCTTTGATTTGTTCTCCCCAGAAGCGGTAGCAATGGCAGTGAAGTCACCGAGGTTTAGCGCATCAATGGCCAACCTTGTAGTGTGATCACTTCTTCCGGAGTCGAGATAGACAGCGCCGATGATGGCCTCGATCAGGGTAGCCTTCTTCCAGATAGATTCGCGGCGGGACTGCCAAGTTGGTGTGGCGAACATGCGGCGCCTCTTGGAGTCAGACGGATTCTCCGTGTCGACGAGACCAAGACGCTCCGCTATGGTCGCGAAATGCAGATTGCTGGCTAGTGTGTTCAATCTTTCCTGCGTGGCTGCCGTCGAGACGGATCAGTGAACCTGCACATCTAGAACCAAAATTCGTCGCCGCAAGATTGTGTACTGACCTACACGTGATTCACTGGCCCGTGGAAAATGATCCGCGAAATACAAAACTGTATGAACAGCACTTCCCACTTGGGCAAGTTGTAATTGCGCCCTCGGCAAGGTGTGTTCGTCGATATGTGCATCTCCAAAATACACCGCCAGCCGCAAGTAATCCGGATCCTCAAATCGATACTTAATCAAGCTCTCTATCTGTTCGCGCTTGGTGTCGAAATCGAACAGCGCCTTGCTATCGTCGACCCGAAGTTGAGGGCCTGGTGATGCTGCTGGCGGTGGTTTGGCTGTTGGTACATGATCGAAGTCTGCCGCCTCGCTGAAAATCGAAGATGATGCTTCTGTCGTCGCGTATCTTCGTCCATGCTCTCCAAGGGTACTTCTCGGATTGAAGCATATTCTGGTCGAACGTGGCGTGGTTGGTACATGATTCAGACATGGCGACCTCTCAAACGTAGCCGCCGTACGTCTTTCACCACCATTCTTTCTGCCAGTGAAACATCCTCTCGCGGCAGTAGCAGTATAGCTACGACTAGCGCGGCCTCCAATCCCAGCAGCGGAAGAGCAGGATTGGCGGACCTGGCAGAGGTAATTAAACTTTTCGAGCGTAGTAGCACCACGAATCGTCGCGCAGCGGCACCGCGGCGGGAAAAGAAGCATTCAGGATAGCACACACACACACACACACACACACACACACACACACACACACACACACACACACACACACAAAGCAAGAACGAAAAGAGTGACGAGGTTGTTGATGATGATGTGGTAAGATGGTGGAGGTGTTGATCGGTTGTGGCGATGCGATGGAAGGAGCGGGAAAGTTTTGGCGTGGGTTCTCGACCCTGCATGCATTGGAAAGTGGAGAGCTGAGAGTTCACGTTGCACAGACCAGACCAAGTCGTGCACCACCAACTGATTCGAGTCGCAGACTTCCGCTAGAAAGGCGGGCGCGGCGGCGTCGACGAGGTACATTACCTATCCTCGTACCTACAACAAGTATCATTCCCATCTCCTCATCCTCCTCCCTCCATCACTGTGTTTATTGTATTGTATCATATCTCCACCGCGAATCCTCCGTCGACTCCACACTCTCCACACGCAACGACGCGAACCATGTTCTCCCGCACCACCACCCTCGCAGCGGCCCTCGCCCTCCTCGCGACCACCGCCCTCGCGCAAATCCCCGGGCTGCCCACCTGCGCCCAGGGCTGCATCACCAACTACGGCGGCTGCAACCAAGTCGATGTGAAATGCATTTGCTCCAACAAGCCGCTGCTCACGACGCTGTCGTGCTGCGTGAGCCAGAATTGCGATGCGCAGGGCCAGGCTGGTGCGTCCATAAACACCTCTCCTCTCCTCTGTTTCGTCGTTTCGTTGTAGACTGACGTGTGTGTCTTGTTTGATGTTTAGATGTCATCTCCTTCGCCGACTCCCTCTGCAGCGGCCAGGGCGTCAATGACCTCCCCACGCAAGCGACCTGCGCCCCGGGAGCCTCCAGCACCGGCTCGGGAACTGCTACAGGCACTGCTTCTGGCTCTGCGTCCGTGACCAGCTCTGGAACTGCTTCTGCCTCTTCCTCCGCCAGCGAGTCCGCCGCTTCGACCTCCGCTGCCGCTGCGACGACTTCCTCTGCTGCTGCTGCTGCTGCGGGTAAGATGAGCTACCCAGTCGAGGGCGTGGGATTGGGCATGGCGATTTTGGGGTTGGTTGTTGGGTTGTAGATTGGGAGGTGAAGGGAGATAGAATGCTGGATATATGGAAGGAGTGTGATGTAGGAACGGGGATTGTTGGATCTAAGAGAGGGAATGTGAATGAGGTGAAGTGGAAATGATGTGTATGACAATGTGTGAGGATAGGTGGTTGTACAAGTTTGCACAAGAATTGGATATTAATTTGGAAGAGAGAGAATGCAACTACCCTTTCCCTTGTGATACCTGCCTGTAACGCAACCTCATTGATGACGATGTGGGGTGGAGTACGAGGTCTTAATGGGATTCCCAGAGATGTTAGGTGAACGAACGATAGGAGCACATAGACGCATGTGCATATAAGGTAGTCGGTGATGTTGAACGGTGAAGAAGTGAGGTGAGTTATAAGAAAAGTCATCAATCATAGTCCCTTCCTTCCCGAGCGACAAGCTTTCGGAAGACCTCGCACTCTCTCAGATGCAAATGCACCATAATCAACGAAGGAAGGCACGAACTCTCTTGACCTTTTGAACGATCGGTTCTCTTTTTCGTTTTTGTAAGCTCGCGAGATCCATGATATGACCTCCCGCTTCCCACGCTACGAAAGCTATGGTTACAAAATCTTCCTTTTTCAAACCCCACCTCTTAAGATGCATCATTAAATCTTTCCTAAATCGGCCGTTGAATCTCCCTTCGTGAATGTAGCCGCCAATCCGAGCCCGTTCTCGGTGCCGGCAACGTATGGTTGTATGCCTTCAAACGCCTAATCCAACCGTTTCCATGTCCTCGCCATGTCCCTAGATGTATCAAGCCGGGAGGTTCAAGAAAGGCAACAAGAACCTCGCCGTGCACCTGGTCGTGTAGAGACATTGCGTTTCCGTGCCGAAGGGCACGTTCTCTCTGCTTTTCAGGTGGTCGTCTGCGTTGCGGTCAGCATCTCGTCGTATGTAAAAGGTGATCGTCATCTTCGAACTCACATCTCTGCAACACCAAGTTCCTCAAAGATCTTAGAAAGTCCTTCTGCGCCTTCTCCTTCAACTCCGGCGTCCCATTGCCGAAACTGCCCTTTTCGCCCCATTTTCGATCGCGGTACTTGCATTGAAATAGCCCAATCAACAACTTGTACCGCTCGTCGATGCGCTCACAAGCATTGTACGCTTGTCGTTGTGCATCATCGTAGGCCATTTCTTCTTTCCGGACGCTGGCGTCAGCTTGGATTTGAATTAGGCGTTGCACTTCCTCTAGGACCATAGCGAAGCCCAGCATGACGCAGAATGTCTGCAACCAGGTTTCCTCTTTCTTGCCAGCAGTGTGCAACGTCTGCTGCTGCCATCTGAGAATCTTCTCATAGATGTTGTTGCGCAAAACCGCGAAGAAGAACTTCAATTGACGGTTGGCCAGGCGGGGCGAGGTGTACTTGTTGTATTGATTGGGTCTGCTCGAGTGGCGTACATGAGAGATGACAGTAGGCAACGTCTCTTCCACGATGGTCAGGGTGTGGCCCATGATGTAGGTGATTATCTGCATGCGGAGGATGTCTCGAAGGACCAATCGTAACTGGCATGTGTTAGCCCTGAAAGCAAGAATGAAGGATGGCGCAGACTCACCGACTCATCCGTCGTCTGCATATGGAGCTGGCACAGCAGGTCAAGCATCTTTGCTTGAAACTCTCCTGGGTCGACCTGGGACTCTTCTTCGTAACAACTCCATCCCAAGTCGAGAAGATTGTGGGGCTCCAACAATTGGTCGAGGTATGTATCGAAGTGAGCATCATCGCTTGTGTCGATCTTGACTAGACCAAAGGGCGGCGAGTACTGTTGCCGGCTCATAGATTGGCTGGTGTCTACCTTCTGGTAGTATTGCAGCTGGGTCAACAGTTCTTGCGTCCTCGGCTTGAACTCGTACATTGTCCATCGTAGCGGCGGACCATAACCGCTGGACAAGTAGACATCTATGCCGTTGTCGAAGTCCCATTGCAGGATTTCCTGAGACACGGTGTCTTCGATCGATTGCTTCTGGTGCATCATAGTCATAGAAGCTTGGGCTACATGGTCAGTGAGGTGCTCGAGAAGCTGCAGGGAAGTGGGAGGGTGACTCACGAGGCAAGAAGTCATGCACAAAGTCCGGGAGCTTCGATCGGTCGCAGTCGAAGAAGTAGGTTTGGCCTCTTTGGGATCGCATCAAGCATCGTGAGCACGGGTTGCCATCGTCGCACTGCGGCAGTGTTAGTCCACGGCGTATCGGATAAGATGTAACATGTTACTGACAGGATCTCTCTGCATTGCACAGCGCCAGCAGGCGCCCACTTTTCGCATGGCGTGACTCTTCTGTCGCGTGTGTTCTGTCAGATGCGAGTTCCTTGTACGTCCGCCTCGCCGGCCCTTTTCCGTCTGTGACGACCTCACGGGTCCAGTCGAAGATGTCGCTGCTTGGGACGATGGCTCCCTTTTCACAATGCTCGGATACGGGTTGGCTGGACGAGCACTGAATGTGGATGTCGAGTAATTGTGCCCACTAGCGTTTGTCGGTGATCGTTTGCTGGAGGCGACTGGCTTTTCGTCTCCTTGAGTCGTGGCATTGAACTGCGTTTGCTGTAGTTGCGGGTAAGGCTGTCGCCGTGGTCGCGATGGTGCAGATGAGTTCGAAATTGGCTGCTGCATCCCGATCAGGGGCTGCCCTGAAGTATTCGCGTTCGACGGGACGACACGACTTGGCTGCGGAGGAGGCACGGTAGAGTTGATTTGGTTGCCGTGGTACGCGAAGTCGTGGGCATTGAAACCACCATACTGTTGCTGTGGAGCGATCGAGCCAAAGTCGTTGAACGTTTGGTTGAGCCTCTGCTCTGGAAAGGATGTCGCCACATGTTGGTGTTGATGAAGGGTGGTGGGGTGTTGGGACAGGAGAGTCGTCTCGTCGAAGGAAGGCGGTAGTTGAACAGAGCCATCGGTGTAGGTCCTGAAGGGGATGTTCTCGTAAGTCTGTCCGTTGAAGGAGCCATCGAGATCGCCGACGGGGAGGAAGGCTTCATCAGCGAAAGAGCCGGTTGAGAAGCCAAGCTCTGCTGCCGATGAGTACGGGATGAAAGTGTCATCCATACCGGTGCTAGACGATGATGCGAATGACTGCCATTGCTGATGATGAGGCCGTGTGGCTTGAACAGTTTGGGGGACTGATGATTCGCGCGACGGCAGGGACGGTTGGGTCGATGGAGAGACCCCTGGCTGGAGTGGGGGCCGAATGTTCATCCTTCCTCGATACCCACCCAACTCGCTGCCTACATGAACAAAGTCATCGGTGTGATTGCTGCTGCTGACCGGCGAGGTAGTGAGTTGGTCAGATTCGACACTGTCGGTGGCAGCGTCATCTTGAAATTCCAGCAGAGTTGAGGTGGGCGTGTAGATCAAGGCATCGCCGGCCGGGGAGAGCGAAGAGCTGCCTCGAGAGCCGGCAGCAGCTGTGGCCTGGAGACTCTGCTTGCCGGGTGACCTCAGGTCGGATCGGGACGAGACAGTGTCGTTCGGGGAGTGGTGACTGAGAAAGATGGCATCCTCATCGAACTGGATCTGTGTCATGTCCTCGAGGCCCGGAAAGAGCGGTAACGACTGTCCTGTGCCGTCGAAGAAATGGAGGTCGTCGAAGCCCGCGTCGTAGCCCACAGGGAAGAAGGGACCGCCATCTGTAGTGGCCATGTCGAGTGAGCAATGCTATAAGGGCGCCCGCCGTCCAGCAGCGGGGCTGGCAGTCACCGGTGAAGGCAGCGAAGGATTCTCGTATGCGACTCTGGCCTCTGCGGCGCTGGGCCTGGAGACGATGGGAGTTTAGGGTCGAGCCGACGAGCTGAAAAGACGCTCGTTTTGCGCATCTGGGTGAGGATTCGGGCCTGAGGCTCTGCGCGGCAATCCAGCGTGTGGCAGGCAAACCGGTGAGGTTCGGGCGGCACAAGGAACGGCGGGTGTCGTCGACCGGTGTGAGATGCCTAGCGCGATGCCGCCGACATTAGACTTTCACGGCTGGCGATGGTATAAAGTGGCCGACAGCCTCGTCGAGTGCGCAATGTGAATGTCAAAGCAATCGTCAACTCTGCGACTAGGAGATGAGGTGAGCAGAAGGCGAATGTGAGGTGCAGCAGTCGGCAGGGCGGGTTCGGCATGCTGGAGGTGGCTCAGTCGATGCAGCCAGGCCAGCACAGCAATGCGCCTCAGCGACAAGCACACAAGCGAGCCCTCGCGCTCCACCAACGCCCTCGATACACGCTCGATATGTGAGGCCGCCCGGCCAGACGTGGATGTCGCTGCATCGTCGTCCGCCTTACCGCGACCAGATACATGCCGAGGGTTCTCGTCTGCATGTCATCTGCATCGAGGATCCGCCATCTGACCATTTTCCGGTGAACTGCTTCTTCACCTCATTCCTCGACCTCGGCTCATCAATCCGCACTCTGCTCTCTGCACTCGCATCTCTTACCTGGGGTCTGGCAGACATTGCACCGTTCTGGCTCCATCAGAGTCTCTTATAAAGGCGTCCGCATCCATTCGACTCCAAACGACAGATCCAAGGCCAAGTCGAGCTACACACGCGTTCCTCAGGTACAAATCACGCGGAATGACGTGGGAACTCCGCAGAGCAAGCAAGCTTCTGCCCCTTCGTGACCGACCATCCAACCTGCCTGAAACCATCAACACGACAATTCTTACTGCTGATGACGTAGGTATAAACATTTCCCAATCAACTGAACTTTCTACTCGCGTGACATTCTCAAGTTCTCTTCACAACTCTGACCTTGTTCAACCCAACCCCCCCGAGCAAAGCAGCAAACACCTGGCTGGTCTGCACTACATCGCACTCGCGCATTCGTTCACCGGAGTTCAACACTTGACCGGAGCATGCATGTGATATCGTGAATCTCCCAAACAAGACAGGTCCACCAGACCGCCTTGCTAAGCGGTGGAAGCAACCGCCGAACCCGTGCTGCCAGACAGCTCTCATTCCGGTGAGGACCATTAAGCTCGGTACTACTCACAATGTCAGGCCACGAGGATGCAGACGAGGCACAGAGACGCTACAAGGCTCCGTACAGCAAGAATCACACGATCCCTACCATTGCCAAGTACCGAGAAGAGAAGCAGGCGCGGAAAGCAGAAGCTGTAAACGAGGGCGATGGGGCCGACTTGGAACAGTCTCGCACCGAGAGAGCTAGAGAGGGTTGGCGAAGCTACTGGGCGGGCGATGACAAGAAAGAGGAGAGCGGAGAGCACAAGCAACAAGATGGAGGGGCGAACCAGAACGGCGTGGACGTTGATGGGGACGGAGATGTAGACCAAGAAGATGAAGACGAGGCGGCAGCTGCCGTGGATACCTCTGAAGCCACACCCATCGCAGACCCCAGGAAGAGGAGGAAGGGCAAAGAGGAGCGGGCTGAGCGAGAAGTCACAGACCCGATCACCCATTTGCCAGTCAAAATCTACGATTTTACGACAGACGCGCTCAAAGAAGTCGAAGAGAACCCACCACCGTTTGGATCCACCGTCAGGACCTCGACCGGGCTGAGCAACAAGAACAAATCGGGCAGGGACTTGCACAATGAGGTTCAAGAGATGCAGAATGGCCAGGATTCCATGATGGCCCAGTTCCCTCCTCCCAACTTCGACGTGATTCGAAGAGACCTCATCAGCATCAACAAGATTGGAATCACCGTCGGCCTCATCGGCTCGGTAATCATCACGACGCTGGCTGTTGTCGTTGAACGAATACTCCACCCAGAACTCCTGGCACGTCTTCTACACATCAAGAAGGATTCAAGCTGGCTCTTCAGACTCGGTACCTGGCCTCTGATTGCCGTTGCGAGTGTGGCTGGCATCTGGTTCTTGATCGCAGGTGTTCGCGAATGGATGGCGAACCGTATAGACGACACATGGGAGAGTGAGGTGTGGGAGGCTAACTTGCAGAGCAAGAAGTTGCAAGCAAAGGCCCACGAGACTGAATCGGTGTCGTGGTTGAACTCGCTCTTGAGTTCCGTGTGGCCGCTGGTGAACCCAGACCTCTTTACTTCGCTCGCAGACACTCTGGAGGACGTTATGCAGGCTTCTCTACCAAGTCTAGTCCAAATGGTAAGCTGCGAGGACATTGGTCAAGGTTCTGAGAGTTTGCGAATCTTGGGCATCAGATGGCTACCTACAGGTGCAGCGGCACGCTCGGTCGGTGCTGATGGTAAGCTTGAATCAGTGGAGGACAGCAAGAAGAGCAACAGTGATCGTAAAGTCGCTGGAGAAGGCGAGGTCGACGAGAATGCTGGCGAGAGCCAAGAAAATGGCGAAAAGGGCGACAAGGACGAAAAGAACAAGTCTGAGGACGGCACAGAGAAAGCTGCCGTCGCAGAAGGCATGGAGGCTGAGGAAGGAGACTTCATCAACCTCGAGGTTGCGTTCGCCTACCGTGCACGCAAATCGGAATCTTTCAAGGAGAGGACTAAGGACATGCATATGTACCTGGCATTCTGGCTTCCTGGGAAGATCAAGATCCCAGTGTGGGTCGATGTCAAGGGCATTGTCGGTATTGTCAGATTGAGGCTGCAGCTGGCACCAGATCCACCGTTCTTCCAACTGATGACCATGACCTTCCTCGGACAGCCAAAAGTCGACATCAAGTGTATCCCGATCGTGAAGCGAGGCTTGAACATCATGGACCTGCCACTCATCAGCAACTTCGTCCAGAGCTCGGTCGACGCCGCAATGGCTGAATACGTGGCGCCGAAGTCACTCACCCTGGATCTCAAGGATATGCTTGCTGGCGACGACTTCAAAAAAGACACGGCTGCTCGAGGTGTTGTTGTGGTGGATATCAAGCACGGCTACGACTTTAAGATGGGAGACGCTTCTATCCCGCTCGTCTCTGATGGCAGCTCTGATCCTTACGTTTCGGTTGGATGGGCGAAGTTTGGCAAGCCCGTGTTCAGTACGAGGGTCTTGATCAGCGAGATGGAGCCTTACTGGCACGAGAGGGCTGTTTTGCTGGTCACGCCGGAAGAGCTCAACGTCGACGAGCGACTGAGACTGCAGCTCTGGGACAGTGACCGCTTCACGGCTGATGATGACCTTGGCCGGATCGAGGTTGATTTGAAGCAGATCATGAGGGCTGAAGAGACCAATGGCAGAATGAACGATCGCACCGACGGCTTCAGAGCACTCAAAGCCGGTGAGAATATGCCTGGTAAGCTGGAATGGTCGGTCGGGTACTTCTCCAAGACTCGCCTACAACCTTGCCAGTTCGAGAGCCAGAGCTTCGACAAGTCCATTCGATCGAGAGACGATCTGGAGAAGAAAGTGCAGGAGACTTGTCAGCGCAAGTTGCGTGAGGCCATGATCAAGAAGGGCCGGCATGCTAAGAGCGAGGAAGAGCTCGAACAGCAAAAGGAGCAGGAGCGAAAGACGCTGGAAGATGCGATTGTCATCTCTGCCCCGCCGCCTGAGGGCTACCCCAGCGGCATTTTCAGCATTCAGATCCATCAAATCGTAGGCTTGGAGTTGGAGAAGCAGAGCAAATCCCAAGTCGACAAGTATGAGAACCACGAAGAGGAGGCGGAGGACGACGATGACCTCCCCAGCGCCTTCTGTACTGTCATTATCAACCACAAGAAAGTCTTCAAGACCCGCACGAAACCCAAGAACAGCAAGCCCTTCTACAACGCCGGCACCGAGAAGTTCGTCAAAGACTGGCGCAACACCGAAGTCTACGTCTCCGCCCGCGACGCCCGAGTCGACGAGAATGACGCCCTTCTCGGTATCGTCCACCTCCCCTTGGGAGATATCTTCAAAGAACGCGCCCAGATCAACGGCTACTACCCGCTCATGGGCGGCGTCGGTCACGGCCGCATCCGCATCTCCATGGTCTGGCGCAGCGTACAACTCCAAGCACCGGCCGAAGCACTGGGCTGGGACTACGGCACGATCGAAGTGAAACCCAGCATCACAGCCTCCAACCTCCCCTCAGACCTCCAAGGCCTCAAGATGAAATTCCACACGAACCTCGCCACCGGCAAAATGTACCCTCAACAGAACTCACAAGAATGGAAGACGCGAAAAGACCGCAGCCTCCACCTCCCTCTCCACCGCCGCTACGCCACCAACCTCGCCATCCGCTTCAAACGCCACGGCATGCTCAAGGACAAGACCGCCGCCTTCGCCATCCTCTGGCTAAAAGACCTCCCGGACGAAGAAGAGCGCGAAATCACCCTCTCCGTCATCAAAGGCAACTACGACCGCGCCCGCGCCAACTGCCTCAGCGACGAAGACGCCGGCGAGAAAGTCGGCACCATCACGATCAAAGCCGTCTTCTGGAGCGGTTTGGGCGCGAGACATCAGAAATGGGCGAGCAAAGACCCGGATATGGCGAATGTGATGGAGGTGTTAGATGTCGCGAAGGATAATTACGAGAGTATGAAGAAGGAAGCTGAACTTGGGATCGTCGACGGCGATGAAGACGACGATTCTTCTGATGACGATGATTCGGACAATAGCTCCGACGACGACGATGACGGCGAGGATGTTGATGGAGCGGCGGGCAACAACAAGACGAACATCATCGACAAAGCGAGGGATTACAAGAAGGATGCGAAGCAGAAGCATCGCAAACATCGGGGTGTGATGCAGTATAAGGTAAGCCTATCTACCTAACCCCATAGATCCTCTTATGCTTGGTTCGAGTTGTGATACTGACGCAATGTGTTTTTTTGTTTAGCCTGCGAGGAATCTCGACTGGGTCGCGCAGAAAGCCGGACGCGTGGAGGCGAAGTTTGAGGGGATTTTTAGGAGGCATACGAGGGAGCCGGGGGTTGAGACGGAGGTTTGATGATGAGGGATTGGAGAGGGGGTTGATGGGAAGGCGAGGGGACGAGGGTATGTTGAAATTGTTGGGGTGGTTGATGTATGTATGTGATGGTGCAGATAATACCCATTTTGTTGCCTCCTCGATGGATTCCTGTTTGTTGGATGGGGTTGGCCTCTTACGTGTCGTGCAAGCGTCAGTAGTATGATCTTGTTGCTTTGGGAATTCCTCGATCAAAGACGACGACGGCTATAGGAACAAGGCCGACGTGTTACAATATTTGTTTTTCAGAACAAATGCATAAATCGCTCACAACTGTTGATGCTACAGACTCACCTCCATTTCCTCCGTCTCGCCGTCCCGATAAAGCAAACAACTTTCAAGCAACAACCTCCTGCGTAACCACCGCCTCCGCCGCCTCAGCAACCTCCCTCGTAGCCGTCGCCGTCTCGGGAGCCACAACCTCCTGCTGCACGGTATGCGTAACCTTGATCGTCTGGATCTTGAAATGCCCATCGCCATCGTTGAGAGGAGGGGTTTCCTCCTTGCGATCCGCCTTCCTCTCCCAGCCCGTCGTGAAGAGCTTGCCCATCTGGAAGCGCGGGAAGGGGTGTGCTTCGGTGTTGAAGACGACGTCGTTGAGCGGGAGGAGGTCGTTGGGCGAGAAGAGCAGGTAGAAGTATTTGAGAGTTTCGGCCTGGGGGGATGGTAGTCAGTATTTGTAGATGGAGATGTTAATGCTGTGAGTGAGGACAAGGACGACTTACCATCCAGAAACTCTCCATGTTGTCACGCATCGGGGGCGGCAATTTCGTGACGTCGGAGACGCTGCTGAATCCTTCGCCATCTTCGACTGCGGTCCATTTGATGAAGGCTTGGAACATCTCCCAGCCCCATTGGCGGTAGATCTCGTCGCCTGTGATCCGCCACATGTAGAATAAGCTCTCCACCGTCTCTGGTCGTTGTAGATTGTGTTTGTCGGCCGGCTTGAAGATGTAGTCGTCTTGACCGATTTCTTCTTTTTCTGTACACGCCGTGTTCTTGCACTTTACAAATGATTCCGGACTCTTTGGCTTCTCCTTTGGCTTGAAGTCGTTGTATATTAGCGGTGGGTCGTGGATGTTGAAATGTGCGATTTCTGGCGCCAGTCCTGACTCTGTGTGGTACATTCCCATACAGGTCTTGGTCAATTCTCGCGCGAGCTCCATATCCTCTTCTTGTTGCTCTCCCCAGTTTGGTCGCTTCTGCACCTGACTCAGTGGCAGTCCACCCGTTGTAGCCAAAGCCAGCGTGCCCGGCAAGAAGCAAACGAGATGGTCCATCTTGGCTTCAAGGTCCTTGTTCAATCCATTCGGTCGCTCAGCAAGCACCGTGAAGTTGTTCGGTGAGCTGTACGTGATCAGATGCTTCTTCATTCCGACCATACTCTCGTTCCACATCGCTTGGTAGACTGGCTCCTCTTGTGAAG
Organism: Zasmidium cellare ATCC 36951; assembly: GCF_010093935.1. Lineage (NCBI taxonomy): Eukaryota > Fungi > Ascomycota > Dothideomycetes > Mycosphaerellales > Mycosphaerellaceae > Zasmidium > Zasmidium cellare. The sequence goes on from NW_022986955.1 coordinate 794,457, forward strand.
TCTGCAAGTACTGCTTAATAAGGTACTCGTAATAGCTATCGCCTCGACTGCCAAATCGAATGTTGTCGCCACGGAATGTCCCTCGGTCGGCATAGATGAAGATTGGAACGAGCCCGTCTGCTGGCTGATTGTCATCAACGGCTCTCATCACCCTCTCGGCCTTCTCCCAGTAATGTGATTCTCCGGTCAGTTTGGCCAGATACTTCATCTCCAGTTGTAAGCTCGTTGCTTCAGCAGTCGACGAGGCGCCTGCGTCTGCGTGGGATGGAATGCCTTTGTAAGTGTGGAGATTGACGCTCGCAAGCGGAACACCAGATTGTGTTTCATACGCACTCAGCAGTCGATCGGCCAGATCTGCTGCCTTCTCAACGTATATATCGTCACTGATATCGTCCTGCACAGGTGCGAACTTGCCCGGGAAGCCAACACTGAGATAATGCGCCGACAGCAATCCACCCAACATTCGAATGGTCGTCTCAAAAGTATTCACATCGTGATCCTGATCGTACGTGAGGTTTGAATGGACCCATTGCCGCGCATGGGTCAACTCCGTTGTCATGTTCATGAGCATCATCGTATCGAGCGCATCGACTATAATCCAGCCCAGCCCCTGAGGCGTCATCTGCTTGCCAGTGTGTGTGACTGGGTGATACTCATCATACCCTGCCCACCTGTCAGCCTTGTCCGTGAATCATCCTCCTGGAGAGGCATACTCGGCACCTACCCCATCCATACTTTTCATACCCAGCCCATGAAATCTTGAACGCATCTTTCACCCTCTCTGCCCTCTCGTCCCAATTCACCACCTCCTTCCCACCAAACCAGCCCTTACTCTGAGTTTTACTCGCCTCCCCGCTGCTCTTACTCGAAATCCACGACAAAGGCGACAACACCCCAAACCACCAGCTCAACAACGCCAACACCGCCAGCACGCCCCCTAACGTCCTCTTCTTCCGCGCCCAAGGCGGCAAATGTCTCCTCCCACCGGGCCCAGAATAATTATACGGCTTATCCTTATACATCGGCAACGAATCCTTCCTCCCACCCGTGAACATATTCGTCACCTTCTCCCCAAACCCCTCGGTGTCATTATGGTGGAAACGTGCCCGGCCAGAACTCTCCCATTGCGAGGCCGCGCCATTGGGCAGGCCGTATGTACTCATATTGCTGCCTGCAGCATTCGAGACGTTGGTAAAAGAAGTTCCGGATTCAGTGCTTTGCGGCCTTTTTCGACAATCGTCTCAGTCGCGGCGACGGCTCGTGAGGTCGCTTGGGAGATTGACGCGGCGCTGGTGCGGAGGAGGGAAGAGGCTGGTGAGGTGCGGCGGATGGAGAAAGGGTCTCGGCTGAGGTTCATAACAACATGAACATGGAAAAGGAAGGAGAGGCGGATTTGAAGTGAATGTTTCTGGCTCCTGCTGCTGTGTTCGTTCGTGGAAGGAGGTGCAAGCTGTCAATTCATCCCTGGCTTTCCCCAGACGCCACGTGGACTAGCGCCCTGCTGAGCCACCTCACATGTCGAGATCAGGGCATTGGTTTCCAAGGCTGCCATCTTTCGTGACACATTTCCTCATCAATTAGACAAAAATATCAAGTTATTACCGTCGCTCTATCACCCTACATCCCTAAGTGAATCCACAACCACCCAAAATGCCGACTCCCCTCGACAGAGCCCTGAACTCCAAAGTACGCCACCCTACCTACCATCCCCACCACCTCAAAGCTAACGATTCCAGAACCTCTTCTTCGGCTTCGCTGGCCTCATCAGCGCCGCAACAATCTGGTCCATCTGGGGACAAGACATGTTTCCAAAGGAGGAAGATCCCAAAGGCGAGCCGGAGACGTGGACCGAGGAGCAGATGAAGCGGTGGTTGACTAGTGTAAGTCGTTCAAGAGTGCTGTGGATGGGCAGTGGATGAGTGTGCTGACTTCCGTTCAAGCGGAATTTGATGGCGGGCAATACGGCCACGAGAGAGGAGTTGCTTGCTAGAGTAAAGGCGAATTTGAGGGCGCCGAGAGTTTAGGTGGATAGCAATGGGATGAGGATGGAAAGTTGACGACATACCAGAATGATACCCTGTTAATGAAATGAAAGCTTTTTGATGACATGATAATACTCCGCTACGTGTTGGCTTCCTTTGCCAATTGTGAATCTGTACCACGAGTCGCAGTAGGCCTGAAGTCGCTCTCCAAGTCTCGCAAAAAGCCAAAGTGTGATGCTCCGGTCGAGCCGCATAGTCCAAGTAAAACACCACTGCCGCAACCACTCACTCGGCCTCAGACTCCTCGTCTTCGTCTGCATCCTCGCCCTCATCCTCATCGTCATCCTCATCGTCAGACTCCTTCAACTGCTCCTCCATCGCAGCGATCTCTGCATCATACTCGGCATTCTCACGCTCGAGCTTGGCGATCTCCTCTGCCTCCTCTGCTTCAAGTCTACGCTTCTCCTGTCGCTTCGCCTCTCGCTTCGTCTCCTTGGCCTCGTTCTTCGCCTTCAACTTCCGAGTCATCTCCTCCTTCATAGCTGCTTTCGCAGCCACCTGCTGCTGCAACTCGTTCTTTCGAGCCGAGCTTTGCTTCTTCGCGCGCTTCGCGGCTGGCGAATCCGTTCCTGGTGGCGAGGTCCGACCGCGTTCGCTGGCCGTGCGCTTGGCGCTCTCGGGTTGCTTGGTCTGGTGAGGAGTAGATGGCGCGGCTGGGATAGGAGTGGGAGTATCAGGGGTGGCACCGATGTCGACCTCTTCGTCTTTGATCTTGACAGCATCTGGCTCAGCCGCTGGCTCTGGCTGAGGTGAGAAGAGCTGTCCGCGACTCACGCCATTCAACCACGAATTGAGATCAGGACCTTCTGGTGGAGCTTCCGCGGGCTTGTTTTCGATGTCGCGGAGTGCAGAGTCGCGGCGTGGGGAATCTTCTCCTTGGTTCGAGGCTGAGGCTGACCCATCCTTTCTGAACCATCGATCCGAGACGGGGTCTCGAACCGCCACCTCGTTCTTCCGGCTGTCAAAGGCCGCTTTCGCCTCGTTCTCATGGTGGCGAAATGCTCCGAGATCGACGTACATCATATGAAAGTCGAAGTCTTCGAGGCCATCAGGCGGTATGCGGTCGCGGATTGCTGATGCAGTTGGAACTCGACGCAAAGTCGCGGCCAGCGAAGCATCAGAGTGAACCATATCGGCGGTCACGTCAGTGCTTGCAATTGCGAGGTTGCCGTTGTCGTCGTCGTGTTTGACGTCGGGCTGCACTGAGTCCTCGAACTGTTTCAAAGGTGGCGGAGGAAGTGAGGTTGCGGCGGCTGGAGAAGTTGGTCCGTGACGGGTTTCGGATGCATGTGACAGTGCATTCTCCGTCTTGGAGTGAGTGAAGCCCATAGACCGCTTTGACGACGCTTTGACGGCGCTGGCAGGGCGAGAGAGGGGCTGATTTGGCGAAGTGAAGACATCAGGGCTTGACTTCAGTGATGCATTCTTCTCCGCTGCTCCATATGCAGTGAAGATTTCGCTCAGAGACTTTTCTTGCGGGTTGGTGTTGTCTCCAGGGCTTCGTCCGACAGACTGGCTTGTACCGACATGTGGCGATCTGGGCATGCTTGGAGGCAAAGACAGCTGACCACCAAGACGCTTGTTTTCTTTCTTCCGAGCCTTCTGGCGATGCTCCTTCTTAGGCGTTTGGTCCATGTCGTTGGATGGACTGGCGACTGCAGGAAGTGTGTAGTCTGTGTCGTTGGATGGACTGGCGACTGCAGGAAGTGTGTAGTCTGTGTCGTTGGATGGACTGGCGATCACAGCGGCTGCGACGTCTTCTTCTTCATCAATTTCATCTGATTGCTGCGTCTCGTTTGCCTTTGCTCCAGCGTGGATAAACGCGGCTTTGTTGGCAGGCTCCAGGTTTTGGACCGTGCTGGGTCGCTCAATGCAGCCTGCTCTTCTGATTGCCGCTTTGCTACGGTAGTAGAAGACAAACTTGGCCCACGGCATGGACCCAAAGTGCGTTCCCGTCCAGTGGCGTCTGTGCCTAGCACTGCGCTTCTGAGTAACTGGTTCTGGCTCCACCTTGAGCATCAGCTCGTATTCTGGAAGAATGCCACTCTTGCGAACAAGTTGGCTGTCACGCGTCCTCCAGTGACCAACGGTGATGTCTTGGTACTTGTCGTAATAGTAGTCCCCTGCTCGCTGGTTGACATAAATAATCACCTGCAGACTACCTAGCCCAGGGATCATGCCTTCGTGGCTGGCGAGCTCGAAACGCGTGTAGTCTCCATACTTGGCTTGATCTAGGTGCTGGACGTATATTGGTCCTTGTTCCATGTCCTTTGGTGACTCGATGCTTGTCCATCCTGGCGGTATTGGGCAAGTGAGTGCCTTCTTGAAGATGATCTTGCGGTTGGAAAACAGCCTCAAGTCGGAACCCTCGATGTGGGTATCCGCAAGAAAAGATCCATCGAGTAGAAGGTCGATGGAGCCGTTGAGGACAGAGCCGTTGAAGTTGCCTCGGATGGTGATGCGATCTCCCACCTCAACTGGCACGACGCACTCAACGATGTCGTCGCGAGCGTTGGCGCCATTATCGGGCAGCGAGTACTCGGTCACGGGCTTGCCGTTGACACAAAATATGACTTCAGCGTCCTGATCGGTGTTGGGTTTGTGGGCTTTCATTTTGGAGTCGCGGTTAGGATAGTGGTGGTAGTGCAGTGCGCTGATGTTTCGCAAAGAGAAGCGACGACTTGGCGGGACGGCAGAGCGGAGGAAGTGAGATTGAGAGTGGCTGCCCAGCGCTTCGTGAGATTTAGTCACGAGACAAAGGTGCAGAAATATCTCGAAGCTGCGAACGCCAAGTGAATGGGATTCAACCGGCAGTGACGCCAATTTTTGAAGGTTGAAGTGAATACAAACCGCCCAGGCCGTCACAAGTGCATAGACTATGCGTGGCAGACAGTATGCTGTGGTTCAGCCCGTGTGAGTCAGCCGTCGCGGGCGAGGTAAGCACGCTGCCCTGCAGTCACTGGTTAAGAGACGCACAGCAGTCTTGAGTTGGACATTTCGTACATCAGTCCGATCGGCCGCCTTTCGACATGGCCGCGAATGCTGTCGAGGACATTGGTAAGTGACTATCCATTGAGAAGGCCCAAGGATCTACTCACCATCGTTCTCCTATTTTTCTAGAACATCTCTGATGTTTCCCAGTGACTCCGTGCCACCGAGCCTTGCAATGATGAACTCGTCCTCCAAGATGACCTGGAGAGATCATGTTCGAACTCGAGCGGCCATTGCTCCAACAGTTAAAGCCTTTTCGCATCTCCATCAGGAATGATTAAAACTCCTCTTCAAACCACATATCTGAAGTTCTGCACCTGAATCAAGAACTGCCGTCCCTGACCCGTCTTCCCATTTCCCCTCCCTCCAACTTCCTCCTTATTCGGCACCAGTACGATCTGGTCCGAGAAACCGCGCATCGGGCCATCCTTACGCTCGATCAACCGCACATAACCGCTGACCTGAATAGTGATGCTCAAATTGCGCTCGGCTTCCTTCTGAGTCCTGCCTCCGTTTGGATCGATGCAGGGGTTCAGAATGTGGGCATTGACGGACTGAGCTTCGTAGTATGTGTATGGCATTTCCTCGAATTTTCGCTGGAATTCAGCGCCGTCTGTGCTCAGGTCGCCATTGTAGGCGATGTGTGGAAGAGTTCGTCCCGGTGTGGCGCCTTCGATGTGTGGGATGTAGAAGTCCTTGAGAGTGTTGCGGGCGCTGTTTAGAGCTGTGTAGAAGGAATCGATGAAACTTTCTGCCGTCTCTGTCGCGATGCGCACCTTGTCGGTCTCTGAAAGCTGGATAGCCATCTCTGTTTGTTTCGTGTTTGGGACGAGAAAGAGACGCGCGGGAAGACGTGAAGTTGAGTTTCACGCCAAGGCGGAGTAAGTTCCGCGCGAAATCCACCCGCATTCAATTTCGGTCTCAATCAACTTTTCGAATCCAGCGCCCAGTCAAGGAAGCACGAATCGCCCATCATGCCTCGCGAAATCAACGACATCAAGACCTTCCTCGAGATCTCCCGCCGCAAGGATGCCTCCTGTACGTGCAAAGCACAAGACGCCGGGCGATTGGAAGATTATGGGTACTGATCGCAAACAGCTGCACGGATAAAGAAGAACAAGGCCACCGGCCAGACCAAGTTCAAGGTCCGATGCCAGCGCTACTTGTACACCCTCGCCGTCAAGGACAACGACAAGGCCGAGAAGCTCAAGCAGTCTCTCCCACCAAGTACGCCAGAACACCTCCCCACAAACTCCAAACACAGTTCCTAACACATTCCCCTTCTCCAGGCCTTACCATCTCCGAGACGCCCAAGAAGAACGCCAAGGGCAAGCGTGTCGCCAAGTCATCGTAAACCACGAGCATGAAAAGAGGCGTTCTGAGGATATTCGACATGGCTTGATGGGTATCATGGTGCGACCTGGCTCGAACAGAGTCAGTGGAGATCAGTTAGCCTGAAATGAAAATGGCAAACGTCTTGTTGCGCGCCCGACTTCAGTCTACCCAGTTCGAGAGGCACGTCCTATACATATTCGTGCGCTGTCTCGATCGACCCCGGGAGCGATGCGGATCGTCTTGCACCGGTCTTCTCTTGAGACAAGGGGCATTGCAAGCACTACTGATCCACCGCACGGCATGTTCCTACGCTGAAAGGATTGGAGAATATCGCAGGCATGAGTAGGGAACGTCGAGCTGGTAGGTTCCCACGTTCTGCTTTGAGTCCTTCTGTCTTAAACGCCATTCCCGCTCTCTTCTTCCCGTCATTGCAACCACTTCGCATGAGCTTCGACGCTCAATCGGCATCTTCCAAGCCAACATCTTCGTCGCCAACGCTTCTCTTAGACAGTTCCACTTTCATAGCTTCCTCGGCCATTTCGTGCAGTTTCCAAACCTCTTCACAGTCTCGTTCCAACCGCAGCCTGTTCAGCCCGTCGACATTCCCGTCTCCCAGCAGCTTCTTAGCCCGCGCGCTTTCCGTTGCCCACTGCTTCTTCATAGTCCCAGGCATTAGCATCCATAGGCGATGCGCAACGCTGGCGATAGTCTCGTCGAGATCAGTCGGACGAATGCTCTTCCACAAGTGCGGCGTGGCGTAATAATAGAAGAACTCCTTGCCCGTGGGATCCAGTAGGTCTGCGAGCTGGCGTAGAAGTGCTGTTTGGTGCTTGCCCTCGGCCCTGCGGATGGAGTCGTATGGATAGAGCTGAGCAAAATTGCCGTAGATAATTCGAGGTTCTGCAGTGAACGGCTCTCGGATGGTGTCGAGGAGGTCGAGAGGTGCGGTTGACTTTTCAAGGCGAGATTCGTTGGAGCCGCACTCAATATCTATCGTGTCGAGTTTCTTGATCTCATATATGGGCGGTTCATCTTTCGGCTTCGTTGCGTCCACGCCAGCATCAAGCACAGCGAGTCTGGCGCTATCCTCAGTCTCTTGGAGGTACGTGGGCAGTGGCAGCTGCAAGTATGTGGCGACAGAATTTTCAGAGAATCGCAAACACTCCTTCCATTCACTGCGAAACCCAGCATCTTCCACGCAATGCTCATGTCCCAATGTGCGGTTCGCAATGCCCAAGCGGATCAGTTTGACCTGATGATCCCAGAACCCCCTTTGCTCATCATCTAGAGTCGTCCATAGCTGGCTTGTCGATTTCGGATACTTCTTCTTTGTCGTACCGCTTGCGAGCAAGGTCTTGCGTCTGGCTTCCAGAATCGGCGAGGTGTAGTGGATAAAGAGGTGGACGCCGTTGCCAGAGACTTTGTCCACAAGCTTGATGAGTTCACGCTGTCGGGCAGCGCCAGGAAATCTGTTGAGTGTCTTCAGGTCCAGTAGCGGTCTTGGGCGAAGTAGGGGTGAAGCCGCCTCTAGCGGCTGGTCTGGCTGCGTCGGCATCTGAACGAAGTCAGCTGGCTTGTCGATTGCTTGTCACTTTGGCTTCTTAACTCGTCGTGTATCTTGCACTCTACATGTCTGAGTGACTAACCATGTGTTACAAAGACGTGTCGAGAAGAAGTGTCGTCGAAAGGTCGGGATTCGGATGGGGAAAGGGCGTGTGCCAAGACTTTCACATGCAAACGCTGCAAGATTGGCAAGAGCAAAACACCTTCACACTGTGGACATTCTGCTGCAACCTGAAGGCGGTGACTAGTAACAAGCAGCTGTACAGCCATAGAAATCCAAGTACCCCGTGAGGAGACGCAGTACACAAGTCGGGCGTACTCACAGGACCTTACCCAGCGAGGCGCGGAGACACACGAAGAGGGACGGATGAGATATATTAAGTGTCCGTCGAAAATCAATAGCATTCAGTCCTTCTATGAGACTGTCGGGGTATCATCACCATGCAGAACAGCCCCAGCCACCGAGGACGCCGTTTTCATATCCAGTCCTTGTTGTAACTCCTTATACCATGCGTCGAATCATCAAAACATTCAATTCGATGCTTTTTAATGCCTAGAGCTCTGCACCAGCGCCCGCAATCTTCTTCAGCTCAAACTCCTTCGTGAACTCCTGGTCCAAGTTGTGCAGTTCTCCCAAGAGATCCTTGCACGCCGCGACAACCGCCTCCTTTGGAGTCACCTCGCCGTCGGTTTGCACACGCAGCTTGAAGGTCGCGAAGAGTGGGTGTGGGACTTGGTAGCCGGCGAAGAGGACGTGCTGGGACTTGACGAGCTTGGCGCGGAGGAGGTTGCCGAGGGTGTGATCCTCCTTGTTGAAGGTGAACATGGCCGCATTTGGGACGCCTGGGGATGGTCAGCATTTGCGATCAGCTACTAATGATGCGCGCGGTACTTACGAGTCTCTGGGTCGACCTCGACTTTCTTCTCATCGTCGGCAAGGATGAAGGACTCGTATCTTGACTGCTGGTCAACATCGAGATCGAGAAACCTGGGTCCCTGCGCGCCAAATATGCGAGGGTCTTGGCAAGCAGCGACACGGTTGCGGTTTGCATCGCGACCCCAAAAACGGTCTGATCCGCCCTTGTATTGTACATTCGGCATGATGGGTGATGCTCTTGATGTACAAATTTTCTGTGCAGTGGTGGTGTGGGAGATGTTACGTACCTGTCTGGGGCGTTCATTTTTAAAGTGTCGCAACACGTAAGTTGCCTGGCAAACGGTGACTGGAGGTGAATCAAACGGAGCGTGTTGGTGGTGAAGTCGAGGAAGTCGCGATGGCCGTTTCTGCACGTCCCTTTCACGCAGCGGGCCGGACCTTCTTTCTCGGACTCGGTTTCACACACCTCACTTCAGCCGAGGAGAAGCTGGAAGCATCGTCAGCTGGTGCACACCACACCGTCGTGCTCATGTGTCATACCTCGCCGAAGTCGCTGTTTGACGCTGTCGAGAAGCAGAATATCAGAACGGGTCTGCCGACTGCTGGCTGAGTCGTGACACCGGTATCGAACTCGAAAATGGAGACGTTGAAGCGCCTGCAGGCGGACTATCCGTGGACGAAGTTGCCGCTTGTGTCGTGTGGTCCTATGCGCCTGATCGCACTGGCTGACCTCGCGGTGGAAGTGTCTCGAGCTGGAGGTCTGGGTTTCGTCGGCGCTGGCAACGATGCTTCAAGCTTGGAGAAAGAGTTTGAAAGAGTGAAGCAGTTGCAAGCAGGTGCACAAGTGCTGCGAGAGATAAAAGAAGTGCTGCCAATAGGCGTCGGCTTCCTATTGTGGGCCGGCGACAATCTGCTCAATGAAGCTCTTCCTATTGTCGCCAAATACGTACCCGCTGCGGTCTGGCTTTTCGCTCCCAATGACTTGGATCAATTTTCACAGTGGACAAGGGAAATCAGGAGAGCGACGAATAAGAAGACCAAAATATGGATTCAAATTGGAACCGTTGCAGAGGCTGTAGAAGTTACCAAATCTTGCCAACCAGATGTGCTTGTTGTGTAAGCATGTCGAAGGGCGGAAACCACCCTTTTTCTCTCAAATGGCTACTGACTGTGCGCTCATAGACAAGGACAAGATGCAGGCGGCCACGGGCTCATGGAGGGAGCTGGCTTAGTGCCCTTACTACCAGAGGTCGACGATGCGGTCGCTTCAGTCGCCAAAGGCAACAAGCCTATCATCATCGCCGCCGGCGGCATCATGGAAGGACGTGGTGCCGCAGCAGCTCTCGCAATGGGCGCCGCAGGATGGACCATGGGTACCCGATATCTGTTCTCCCATGAAGCAAATATCGCCAAAGGCTACCGCGACGCTGTCGTACAGGCCTCAGATGGAGGGGCTAACACGGCAAGAGGGAAAATCTACGACACCTTGCGAGGCACGAGGGACTGGCCAGAGCGCTTCGGTGGACGTGGCGTCCTAAATGAAACCTGGCAGGATGCGAAGAATGGCATGAGCATCGAAGAAAATCAGCGTTTGTACGACGAAGCGTTGGAGAAGGGTGACGATGGCTGGGCCCCTGGAAGCGCTCGTTTGACGACTTATGCTGGCGCTGGCGTCGGCCTTGCGAACAGCGTCAAATCGGCCGCAAGAATTACTGAGGAAGTCAGAGAGGACGCCAAACGTGTTTTGAAGCAAGCCAGCAAGTTCGTGTAATCGAGCGCAAAAGCCTGAAGCCATCAATGAGACACTGCGCATCTCCGGCTGGAATGCTGGCCATTCTTCAATTGTCCGTCCCAAGGCGTTGAATCTTGCCAATAATCAAAGGCTGAGACTGTACAACAGCAAGTCTCTCATTCTTGAAAGTATTTGGAAGCCATGATTGTATATCAGACTTCCGTCGATTCGAAATACATCGTCTCAACGCTTCACCGCTGTTCGTCGCCGAAGCTGACTGTTCATTAGGGTCGACCATGTACAGCAAGTGGTCAGGATTGCGCTCCTCGGGGGCTGAAAAAACGAAAAGCTCCACTCTCAACACGAAAGAGTTGACTATTAGCCATACGGACATCTCCACAAATTGCCCTACCTCACGCTCCTTGCGATGATACGTTGGACCTTTGATGCGCTATTCGCTTATTGCATCTGCAGTATCTGTCGAGGTGCTTCCTGGTCCGTCTGAGTCTTGCCACTCTGCCAGCTAGCCTGAAGACTTGCTTGTCACGGCTCAGATGACGACTTCGAGTCAATACTGCAATTGCTCACCTTGCCTGTCCCTGGCGATATTTGCGAATGGCGTCAAATTATATCATCGACACGGCGCACACGCACGCCACTACAATCGACCAAGATCGGATCTGTTTACTAACAAGCGAGCTGATAGTCAAAAGTATCTCGCTCGTGAACCGAACTCGAGAGGCCAACCGAGTCAGATTTAACAGGCTATCTCAATTGCCGATGCTGTCTTATTATTCATCCCATATTCGCTATGCCCTAGTCTAACTAGGTGGGCACCTTTATGTAGACCACACGCCTCCTGGCCTAGGATTCCATCCACGCGGACCATCTCACGTAACCGGAATCGCTAGCTGCGCCTTTTCGAGCGGTTTACGTGTCTGTGAGACGAAAGACTCCACTCAGCGCAATTGTCCCAATGGGGCAAAAGCCAGAGGACAAAAGTCTGTTGAACAGACGGCTGATGAGAGACTATATCATGTCTTGTGGACGCTCACCGCGCACTTGGCAAGTCTTGACATTCCGCTGTTACATTTGCCACCAATCAAACCCTTAATCATCACGATGGGCCTCCCAAGCCACATTGATACATTCTCTGAAAGTAACCCTGATCCAGCTACTCCTGCCGCTCGAGGACGCCGAACGACAATAGCCACTCTGTTTCGACGAGCTGAAGTAGAACCCAACAAAGTATTTGGCTCATTCCCGTTGACAGACAACATTGAAGATGGCTTCCGAGACTTCACATTCGCGGAACTGGCAAAGGCTGTCGATGCTTGCGCCTGGAACTTGAAAGAGACTTTTGGTACGAGCGAGCAGTTTGAAGCGATCTTGTACATGGGCTCGAACGACTACCGCTATATAATCTTCTTCTACGCTGCGATAAAATGCGGGTTCCAGGTAACACACCGGCGAGCTTCACGAGTGCTTATACATTAAAAGCTCACATAACCTAGGCTTTGTTCATCAACCCTCGATACCCTATCGAAGGTGTCATGGCAGTGATCGAGAAGATGAAATGCTTCAAAGCCTTTTACTCCCTGGAAGAGCGAGCTGTCATCGAGAACATACAATCTCATCGTCCTGGATTTGAAGCTTCGGAGCTTGCACCACTATCAAACTGGCTGGACGCAAACCCCAGGCCATTCCCTTTTAACAAGACTTGGGAGGAGAGCAGGAACGACCCAGTGCTCTCGGTTCACAGCTCCGGCACGACCGGTCTGCCCAAGCCCATCACCTTTAGAAACGGCTATTTCGCAACATGCGACGTCTTGTGGCCTATTCCACCGGGAAAGCGAAGTATACACCCTGTAGCAGGCATTGAAGGATGCCAGCTCGCATTCTCAATCTTTCCACAAGCCCATGCCGGAGGCCTCATCATGAACAACATCCGACCCATGTACTCAAACTGTGCGACTGTCATGCTACCTGCGAGAGCAGACTATACACGGAGTGCCGCAATGGTCCTTGAGATTCTCAAGCGCAGATCAGTGGACACAATCTCTGCCACGCCGTTGCTCTTGGAGAATATCTGTCAGCTTCCTGGCGGCGTGGAAGCACTGCGTAAACTGCACTCCGTCCTCTACGCAGGAGGACCCCTGCGGCACGATATTGCCGAGACGATTGCGGCGAACGGGATATTCACTCTCAATATCTACGGCGCGACCGAGACGGGATTCATTCCAGGTACGATGGCGCCTAAGAGCCAAGAGTATATGATGGTATAGCACACACTGACAATCAATAGCGCTGAAGGTTGATCCAGAAGACTACGAATACTTTCACTTCAATCCGTACTACAAAACGGTATTCGAACCCGTGGGAGACGAAGTTGGCTCTCATGAACTTGTCATCCGTAAAGATTCCGGCCCAGAGGAGGAAGAGCTGCACTCGAAGCGAGGCATATGCTGGTCTTTCGGTGTGGACGAACATCGCACCAAGGATCTCTTCGTACCACACCCGACAAAACCAGACCTGTGGAAGTACTACGGGCGAACAGACGACATTCTAGTATTGGCACATGCTGGTAAAATCAACCCTATTCCTCTGGAAGACATTATCAGCACCCATCCGGGTGTTTCTGGCACCTTCGTCACAGGAGAGTACCGTTTCCCGCCTAGCATTTTGATCGAGCCCGCAAGCAAAGTCGCCGATCACAAGCTTTTCATGGAAGAGGTCTGGCCTACGATCGAAAAGGCCAATGCTAAGCTGAGGAAGGAGATGCGGATTCCGAAAGAGATGGTCGCTGTCTTAGAAGAGCGAGGGCTGGCTAGAGGAATCAAAGGGCAAATCGTGCGCAAGACGAATGTTCAGAAGCATGCCGATGTCATTGACAAGCTTTACGCGGAGCGTGAGAAGCTGGTGAAGTAGATTTGAGATCCTTGTCAATGCGTAGCGCGCAAGAGGCCGACTTCGCTTTTGCTTGTGGTGGCGAGATAAATGATAGAAGCGAGAGCAGACTTTGGTAATGGAATTTCGAAGCTGTCTGTTGTAACCGCCTCGGGTCAGCTCATGACAGACGGACTACATGATTGAAACTTGTTCATTAGCATTAACCACGCTCGGCATCGGAAACTCCATGAATGGTCTGCCGTAAGATTCAGCCTCACCGTGTGGTGAAGCTGACCTCTGAAGGAAGACTGTATTCTGAACAGGGCACGACGAGGCCCCAGGTCTGACTGTAACGAAGCATTCACGAGTTCGGTCAAGATTTTACTGCGCTGACATTGACCCACCCTTTTGCCAAATTCTCCGTGTCGAAAGTGCTCCAATCGAAAGGGCTTGTGCTGTGACACGAGCTTTGGAATCAGAATTGCTCCACAACATGATGGCTGCGGTAAGACTGCCAAAACTCTCTCTCAGACACAGTTTGAAGGTGTAATGACGAGGCGGCGTGCATGGTGTAAAAGAAGGCTGCGTACACTTACGGCTGGCATGTGATCAGTCCGGTCAAACTTGCCTGAATAGTAACAGGTCTCAAATTGTGTATACTGCTACTGCAGCGTTGACAGGGGCTTGGGGAAAGGCATCCTGCAATACGAGTTCCTTGTTTTCATTTTTGTCAAGTCATCAGAGTACGGAACACTATGCCCACGAGGCTCTCGTGGATAAATAAATGGCTAGTAGCATTTGGGGGGGG